>NC_056739.1:754037147-754399647 GCF_019279795.1 Protopterus annectens | reverse complement strand
ACCAGTGTTTTATTCACTGCCTTGATTATGAATTGACATATAATGCTACTGATTTGTCAATATGGGATCATGTCAGATGACAGTAAGCTTATGATAACCAGAATGTATAGACAGCCTTTGATGAAATGCTGCTACTGCCTCTTCAAAGAAAGCCAAAAGATTTAGAAGGCAGGATCTCCCCTTAACACACCGACACTTTCACAATAATCCATGCCTGGTCATGAGTAATGCAGGATTTACTCACAGTTAGTGTGATTTCATCATAAGGGTGAAGGCCAAGTAATCAGTCTAAGTCAGCAGTGGGTAAATTTTGGCATTACCTACACAAAGGAATGGATTATGTATTTTATTTATCATTTAAACAATGGCATCGTAGATCCAATCTTCTAGTTTGTGTTTTGATTTTCTGCTTTTTTCCAAGGCTTGGGGACTGCTTCCTAATGTCCTGAGTATGCTTGTTTGATGTACATGCCACTGTTAGCATTATACTTTAATTGTAATACAATTTCTGACACTTTAATACATATATATATATATATATATATATATATATATATATATATATGGGTCCCCTTCAGAAGCTCGAACTTTTAAAAGCTCGACTTTCATATGGCCGAGACCATATGATCAAACTTTTAAAAGTTTGAATAGTCTGATTGGGGATCTCCATAGAGCGCAGAACGGGAAGATTTCCCTTTACCACAATGTAGTGCGATCTCGGAGTTGATATATGTAAGTAGCAGGCGGTGTGGGGGGTGCAGGGGGGCTGCTCACCTGCTAGCACTGTTTATTATTTTTTTCACATTTTTGAACATTCAAATAGTTTGACCATATAGTCACAGCCATGTGAAAGTCGAACATTTGGATGTTCTATTATGTGAAGTAGACCCATATATATAGATATATGTATATGTGTGTATATATATATATATATATATATATATAATGTGTGTGTGTGTGTGTGTATATATGTATATACATATATATATATATATATATATATATATATATATTTTTTTTTTTAAGGTCAGAACAAACTCTTTATAACTCGGGATAAAAAATAATCTTTATTTGTGCCAAATATTTCACAAAGATAAATAGTAAATTACCACCTATCTTTGTGAGATGTTCAGCAGAAAATTATGTTTTTTATCCAGGTTTTGTAAACAATGCCCATGATGTATTGATTTTGTTTTGTACCACTGTTTTAATTATTTTAAGGACACAGAAGTTCACAATGTACTGTTCTTTTTTGTGTTTATTTATTCTTTGATTTTTGAGGAAGCTGGCAAATGTCTGCTAGTGGGCTATAACTTTTCCTGTGCTTACCACTGAATTTACATTAGGCACACTGACTGCTCAGTCAAATCAGCCTGCATATTGTTGGAATACTTGCAAGGATTTATTGTAAAATATTCAGTTTCTAACAGAAATATGATCTGTTGTCATTTGGATAAATTCCACTATAGATTCCTCATTTTGCATATAATACTAGTCAGGCTGATAGGTCTAAAATTGTCTGGACATTATGACCTTCCCACCCCCTTTCTGAAGTGATGCTAGTAGAGCCTGCCACTGCAGGTCAGGAACATGTCCATAGTGAAACATTTTATTTAAAGTGATCTAGTAGACTCTGCCAATGCAGATAAGGAACACGTCCATAGCCTAACATTTCATTTAGCGTGATATAGTAGAGCCTACCACCGCAGGTCAGGATCATGTCCATAGCCTCACATTTTATTTAACATAATTTAGTAAAGCCTGCCACCACAGGTCAGGAACACATCAATTACCAAATAATTTTATTTAAAATGATCCCGGAGACCCTGCCACCACAGGTCAGGAACATGTCCATACCATTACATTTTATTTAACGTAATTTAGTAGAGCCTGCCATCACAGGTCAGGAACACATCCATAGCTTAACATTCTATTTAACATCTTGATAAACATTTTGTCAGGTTTTCCTTCAGTCATTGTATGAAGCCACTTGGTATGTTGTCTGGTTTTAACTGAACTTGGACTTTTAATCTTGTGTAGCTGCTGTTGCCATGTATGCAGTTATATAAGCCATGTTTCTCTCATCCCTTATCTCAATATTCCTCTTGACATCCATCTTTGCTTATTTGAAATTCTTCACAAAATTTTTCTGCAAGCACGTTTGCTATCACCTGTCATTGCTTGATCATTTCCTTGTTTTATAACATGTAACATTCACAGTTTTCCTTTCTGTTTAATTATGGAATTAAATAATACCTTGTTACCTTGTATGATGTTTTTAGCATCTTTATTAAATTATCACTTAAGCCATAGGCAAACATACATTATCAGAAAAGAAAACAAACCATTTGACATTTTTTCCATTTAAATACAGTTTGCATCGCATTTATTTTCTTTGCTACAATTAGTCCAACATTACAAAAAATTGCTCTATCCTTGCCTTCCCTTAAACCTCACTCCTCATGAACATTATTATGATATACCGTTCTCACAATTTTTTACTTCTATGTAATTTGTTCCTTCCCTTTTCTAATGAGCCTTCTTCCAGTTGTTTTATCTGTTTTATAATATTTAATGCCTGAATGCATTTGGTGTAGACTTTTATTTCCATTTCCTAGTAATTGCTTTTTTTGGCAGTAAACAGATTTAAACTAAATATACTTAGTACTAGTAAATATAACATCCTATGTCTAGGCAATTCAGATCCTGTATCCCATCTCAAAAGAATCATTTCCTTACAGTCATTTGCTCATCCAATATTTCTTACAGGGTACTCCTTTGAGAATTTCTACAATCTGCTAACCCATTACACACCCAGAATATATGTTCTCAGTTACCCCTTTCTTCTCCATCATTCCTCCAACATTTGCTATCTACCTCAGGAAAAATTCTTTAAAGTTTGCTGGGGATATAAAAATACATATGGTTTCCAGCTCTGACATTAACCTTATTGGCCGTTTTGAGCTTTCTGTCCCTTTCAACTTTCTGAGTTAAAAACCCGTGTTTGCTCTTGTTTTAGCGTGGTCAATCCTGTTTAGGACTCCTACAAACTTCTACAGCACCAGAAACGAGAAGGAAAGACTTTTTGCTAAGTACTTTTTTGGCTTTCTCTTCACTGTTTTTGCTTATCGCACTTTAAAAAGCCATTTTTACTGTGGTTCTGTTGTATTTCTGCTGCATTTTACTGTTAAATTGTTTTACTGAGTGTGCACTTGATGTATCTGCTTAAAAGTTAAAAATTTAAACTGCAATTAGTTCTGTTAGCATCACTCAAGTGGGTCAGCCTTTTCTCAGCATTGTTGCTGTTTAAATTGCTTTTTGCTGCTTAATTTCATAAAAAAATCTGTACTGCTTGTTTCCCACCCTTCCCTATACTAGAATAGTCCAGATCCAAGATATGCTGGTTTCAGATCTTTAGTCTGTTTTTCTGAGTTGTCCAGACCTTGCTTTGGTAGTGGGAGGTCTTTCTGCTTATCAGTGAGAGTGGTAAGCATTGGAACATCCTATCTGTCACAAGAGGAGTGGTTTCCAGCTGTGAAATAAAACTTATTGGCCATTTTGGGCTGATTTCTATCCCTTTCAACTTTCTGAGTTAAAAACCCATGTTTGCACATCGTGCAACACTGCCTAGCTATGATTAAACTATTCATGGCACCATAAAGTCTGCTCTTCAGTTTTTCCCTTAAAACTAGCCCGATTCTTAATTTTAGCACCTGAGTCTGCTGCTTCTTGCTCAGCATTGGTTCAGAACTGTTGTAAGCACTAAATAAGCTACAAATTACTGCAACACTCAGACTTCCTCTACCTAGAGGATAACATTTTGTACTTATCTTCCACAGTTGCTTAGTGGAAACCAGCTCTAGTGCGTACTTCTCCCACTTGTCTAGACGAACATTGTGATTACCCAGGCATATCCAAGGGACAGCTCCCGGTGTTCTCTCCTGTCTACGTGATGAAGTGGGCATCTTGGGGCAATGTAGCATTTGCCTCATGTACACTGACAATCCTCTCCTCCTACCACCCAACTCTACAACCTGTGAGAGAGATGCATTCATCTAGGAAAACTGGAGGCAAAGCTCTCTCAAAACAAGACTGAGCTTGTCAGTCAAGAGGAGAAGGTAAACACTTGCACCACACCACACTCATCACATAGACCCATTAAACCTACACCACCAAAACCCACACATAGAAACACAAAAACATTCGCAGAGGCTCTCAATAATAATCTGCCCAAGCAACAGAGACCTCCAAAGCAGAAATGCAAGCAACCTCCACCCCTCAACACAACCCAAAAGACACATAACCCACAGACTCAGTGTGCCACTCAACCACAGCCCATAAGGCAAAACAAAGTACCCAACACGTTAGTCATAGGTGACTCTATAGTCAGGCACACTGATGTTCCACTCACCAGAATAGACCAGGAGAAGGTTACTGGTAGCTGCCTGTCGGGTGCCAGGATCTGCCACATAGCCCATGCACTCAGGTCATTCCACAACAAGTGCAAATATGACTCTGACATTGTCCATGTTGGTGTGAACGACCTGAGATGTACCTCCCTGAACTACATGAAAAGAGACATGGAAGAGCTCTCCAATCTAGTAATCCAGGCAGGTATGACTCTAGGCCTGAGTAGCATCCTACCTTCGCCCAGAATGATACCGCAATACAAGGACAAAATGATTGACTTCAACAATTGGCTAAGCTTTTAGTGTCATTCTAAGGGAATCCAGTATCTGTCTGCCTGGGATGCCATGGTCGACAGGCCTTGATGCTTTGTCAGAGATGGCCTGCACCTGTTGCCCCTGGGATTCCAGATACTGGCTAAGGCTCTTGCCTGCCCCTTTAGTGCCTTTTTTAGGCAAGGTTCAAATGACAAACCCACCACTGTAACAGGTGCAGGCAAGCAAAAACTGAGGGTAATGCTACTCAACGATAGAAGTCTAAACCTCAAAATGCACTCACTTGAGGCAGTCTTTAAAATGGACAACATCTATATCTGTGCAGTGAATGAAACCTGTTTCAAGAGCACCCCTGCATTACCAGGCTATGACTCATACCTGGTGGAACTTGTTCCTGTTGTTTTTCGTTATCTGGTTTGGTTCCTGTTGTTCCAGCTTTATGACTCATACCTTACCTTTCGGCCATCTAACCTGTACCGGAACACCAAAGGCAGAGGTGTGTCCATATTCATTAAGGATATCCACACCTCCAGGTTAGTCGCCCAACATAATGCATCTGAAATTATCCAAGTGCAACTAACTCTGAGGAAAACTGCAATCCAAATTGTAGCTTGTTACAAATCCGCCAGCATGCCCCAGGATTCTCACTCCTCTTTTCTTGATATACTGGAAAATATTAGGGTTGAACCAAACACCTTAATAATCTGTGATTTCAACTATCCCACCATAAACTACGAAAACTACTCATGTACCAACTTCTTTGCTCATTGCTTTCTAGAATTCATAAACTCCAATGCCCTGGAACAACTTATCCACACCCCCACCAGGAGCAACAATATCCTAGACCTAGTCATTACCAACATGAGTGACCAGTGTTCCACACCTGAAGTCAACTCCTCGTTGGTCAGATCTGACCATAAGCTAATCACCATAGATATCCGCATCCTGCCACCACCCCCATTAAGGAAACCACTGTAAAATATTTCTCCAGTGCCAGCTTCATGCGTCTTAAGACAGAAGTGGCAAACTTCACGACACCCACGCAGATGGACAATACAGTTATGACTGCCGATTCCTACACAAATGCACTCTATAAACACTTACATGAGTGCATGGATTGTGCTATCCCTAACAGAGCCAAGACGCTATCCTCCAAAAATAAAAAGGAAGCCAATCTGGTTGTCCCCTGCTATAAACAAACTCTACAACAGAAGGAAGAAACTGTTGCAAAAGAGAGTAAAAATCAATGAGTGGTGGAGCTCCCTGGTCAGCCTCAGTAAGAAACTGAGATCCCTCATAAAATCCTCCAAAGCTAGCTATAAAAACAAGATTGCCACAGATTTCAAGGACAACCACAAAGCATTCTATAGCTATGTCAAGAATCTCAATGGCAACACGCAGATCTGCTCTGAGTTGCAGCACAATGGCACGAAAATTACTGAACCAACTGATATTGCCAACATCCTGACTGATAACTTTACCCCCCTCTCACATTCTAAAGGGACCATATCCATGCCGGAAGAATCCAGAGCCCCTGCAATCACAACTGCACAGGTAAAAACTGCACTCTCCAAAGCCAAGAACACAGCATCCTTGGGACCAGACAACATCCCAGGCTGTGTTCTACACAAACTTAAGAATGAACTGGCTCCCACTTAAGCACCATGTTCAATCATAGCCTCACATTAGGCTTTTGTACCCACTAAATGGCGCACAGCAACAGTTATATCACTCCACAAAGGGGGAGCCACCACGGACCCCGGGAACTATCGTCCTATTACCTTTACGAGCCTGATCTGCGAGGCCATGGAACGTATCACCATGGAACTCATAAAGACATTGGTAACCTCCAAACTCTGGACCCAACCCAGTTCGGGTTTTTAAAAGGCAGATCATGCCTCCTGAATCTGATCGACTTCTTTGAAACAGTCACCAAAGCCGTAGACGAGAGTAAGGCAGTTCACACAACCTATCTTGACCTCACCAAGGCTTTCAACACCATCCCCCATTTTGGTATTATAGATAAACTCACTAAACTGGGTATAAATCCATACATCACAAGATGGGTTGCCAACTGGCTCACTGACAGAACCCACACTGTAAAGTTGCAGACTCCAATTATGACTTCAAACCAGTGACAAGTGGCGCGTACCACAGGGTTCAGTCTTGGGTCCCCTCCTGTTTGATATCTACTTCTCTGACAAATGGGCTAACACAGAGGGCCTCTGGCTGATGAAGTTCACAGATGACTGACTGCAAATTAGGTGCCATAGTCAAGTCCCCAAACGATATAGACATCCTACAGAAGGGCCTCACCGAGACAGATGCTTGGTGTCAGAGCCATGGCTTTAAGCTCAATGCCAAAAAGTGCATTGTCATGCCCTTTGGTAAAAACCCTGTACCCATGAACTGCCACATAGGCAGCAGTCCACTTAAAATGCTGAAGGTGTGATAAGAGACCTTGGGACTCAGGTGGACAGTAGTCTCTCCTTTGATAATCACATTGCCACAGTAGTCAGGAAATCCTTCTCGGTGCCACACCTAATCATGAAAGGGTTCTCATCCAGGAAAAAAAAAGGTCATTGTTCCCCTCTACTCGGCTCTCATTCGACCCATTATTGAGTACAATGCCCCTTTTGGAATGTACCTCACAAGACAGCTGCAACAGCTGGAAGGGCCACAGAAGTACCTCACAAAAGAGAATTACAGGACTCAAACAGATGTCCTACGCTGACCATCTCAAAAAACTCCAGCTTTATGGACTAGCATATTGCCTACTCCGAGGTGCACTCTGCCTAACATACAAAGTTATGTCAAACCCAGAGCTGTTGGACATGCTACACCTAAAGAAAATCTCAGTCCCTCTGAGATGCACGCTCTAGGGACCTAAACCTTGTCTCCACAATAAACAGAACATGCTGGAGGGATAGATTCCTGTCCCAGAGACTTCCCATACTCTGGAACAAGCTACCTTACTATGTCAAGCAGAGTTCCTCATTTGCACTCTTCAAGAAAAATCTTGATGAGTGGGTGGGAAATAGGAAATTCACCCTGGGGATCAGTTCTGTGGCTCTGCTTGACAGGAGCACCGGAAAATAACTTTCTTGGGTGGCAAAAGCCAGGGAACCTTGTTAGCTAGGCTTACATAGGCCCTTGGGCCGATAACCTAGTACCTTCCTATGAGCCTATATGCAGATACTTCCAAGCCAAGATACTAAACATTATGGACTTGGTTGCATACTTGGAAGACATGTATATGTCTTCCCATTTCTTGTAAATTGCTTCCCCGGCATCTCTTCCCAATCTTTTCTAACCTTCTGTGATTGATTATTACAGTTGTCATGCAATATTTTATATGGCCTAATAATTACCCTTTTTTAAACAGCTGCTTCTGTTCTAGTTTCAAATAAAATTCTAACAGAGCAAGTCTTCCACTGAAAATCCCCCGGTCCCTTTCTCTTTGCCTGAAATCTGAGCTCAAACCCTGGTAGGGAAGGCGGTCTCCAGCCTGCAATCCAAATGTCTTCTTGGACTCATCCCACACTTTTGCCTTTCCTGCTTGAGTTATTTGCTCCCAGTATCTTGGTTCATTTGCCAGGTTTCTCTGGTAATTTCCACCCTCCTTTTGCCTATTTTCTGTACCCCTACTTGTAGTCATCCTTATCGGCAAAATATCCTTTCTCCGTTCTCATATTGGCCTAGTTTGAATACTACTTTATAAATGTAATAGTCTTGGATGGTTGTACCACTTAATCATCATCCCTTTCCAGTTTGAATTACAACCTTCTGCTTGTTTTATGTATTTGAGCTCTAAAATATCCCTGCCAAGCAAGTAAATCTAAACTGCTATGTTCTGCTTAAAGGATCAACTTATCCCACTTAAGCCCCCTTTCCCTCTCAGATAAATTCCTTCAATTCTGTATTAATTATTGTCCACAATTTTTCCTCTGGTTGATAAGTGACTAAAACATTTTCACTGCTTGTATCTTACTATCCATATCCATAAGTAACAGTTTTGTGTTTCTCAGTTGTAGTATTATTTGTTTACTCTCATTCCACGTACCCTTAGCTGCCATAACAGAAGGCTTTTTAATCCATACTCGTAAATACTTCATCTTATGCTCCCATAAATATGGGTATTGCTGAAGCAATTTGTGTGTGGATACATAATTTCCCGCTATAGCCTTTGCTTTATCTTGATTAATTTTATATCCCAAAAAGATTTAATTTGCCTCAAAATGTTGTAGAACAATAAGATATCCTTTTTTTGATTTATCAGGTACAAAATAATATCTGCAAATAAAGCCAACTTTTCTTGATTACCATACCAATTATATCCTTGTGTTTGAGTCTCTTATTTTGTTGCCAGTGGCACTAAATGCAAAGCAAATAACAAGCAGGAAAGATGACACCTCTTCCTGGTTCCTCTGTTCAAACAGAGGTTACTTGAGAGGAACCCTCCCACTTTAATTCTTGTCCCTGATCCTTCATATATCCTTGTAATTAACCTTATTACTGTATTAGGGAATACAAATGCTTCCAATGCTCTACTCAAAATCCCAGCTTACTCTGTCAAATGCTTTCTCTGCATCAAGATGTACCAACAAATATTGTCTTATATCCTGCTTCTCTCGGGATCATCCTTGTTCTATTAATGTTAAATATTTTCCTCCCCTCCACAAAATAACACTGATCCATGGCCATCAATTTTGGCAACACCTTTGCCAGTCTTTTAGCTAGTATAGACAGAAACACTTCATTATCGTGGTTTACAATTGACACGGGTCTATATGAAGCTGGTTTTAATGGGTTCATAGGTTGGTACTAGGCTATCTGCCTGAAGGCATTTATAAGCTTAGCCAGAATGTGTTGGCTTTCGCCACTCCCTTAGATTAATTCCCTGTGCCTCTGTCCAGCAGAGCCATTGAAGTGATCCCCAGGGTAAACTTTGTTTCCCATCCACTCGTCAAGGTTTCTCCTGAAGAGGGTTAGCGAGGAGCTCTGCACGTAACCTGTGGAGAGGCTGAGTTTGAACAGTGTGTTTAGGTGAGGGGTTAGTGCATCTTTGAGCTCGTGTAGGATGCAGCCTGGGATACCGTCCGGCCCCATTGATGCTGTGTTTTTGGCTTTGGAGAGGGCTGTTTTAACCTGAGTGTCTGTGATTTCAGGGAAACTACAATCTTCTGGCATGGTTATGGGCCCTTTTGGGGGTGAGAGGTGGGTGAAGTTTGCACTGACCTTGTCTGCCAGGATGTTGGTGATATTGGTCACTTCGGTGTATTTTCTGCCATTCTGCACTAACTCCGAGGAGATCTGAAAATTGCCACTTAGATTCTTGACATAGCTAAAGAATGCCTTGTGGTTATCTTTGGAGTCCTTGGCAATTTTTCTTTCGAAGCTAGCCTTGGATGATTTTATGAGGATCGTAGTTTCTTGCTGATACTGATCAGGGATGTCTTCCCATCTTGGGATTTTACTCTCTTCTGTACTAGTTTCCTCCTCCTGTTGTATAGCTTGTTTATGACAGGGGGTCCACCAGACTGGTTTCCTTTTCTTGGAGGAGTGAGTCTTGGTTTTGCTTGGTCTTTGCCATCTTTAGATAACACAGCCACTGCAGCTTTCTTCCAAGATGATGATTCTTCCCTTCCTTTTAAAATACTGTTAAACAAAATCTTCTAGATCTTTATCACTTTCTTCTTCTATCCTAATTTCCAGACATCCATAGGAGTGCCATCTGTTCATGGAGACTTTCCTAAAGATTGATTATACATCACTGTTTTTATTTCTTCACCTCCTGTGTTAAGTGTTAGTTATTGAGCCTCACCTCCCTCTAACCTTGGCATGATTAAGTCTTCCATAAATATTTCCATTTGTACTCTTTCTTGATTTCCATATTTCTCAGCTTTATACAAATGTTCATAAAATTTCTGGAATATCTCTTAAAACCTCTACAGGATCTCTGGTGATTTTCCTTGTTATAAGTTTCCTAAGTTTGGCAAAAATCCTTTAAACATTCTGTTGAATAAGTCATTGCGCTAAACGTTTTTTTTGCTCTGGAGTTATCAAAATAGTTGCTTAACTGTAATATTTTTAAACTCGTGTACATTATCCATATTCTCCCTTATTTTCTCTTTAGCACTCTGTATTTGCTCTTTCTCTTTTTCTTTGAGATACCCCTTATTCTGTAATACTTTTAACCTTTGTTAGCCCCTCTAAATAATTTCCGTTGCATCTTAACCATATTTCTTTGTTTATTTCAACACCACTTTTAAACTCCATTTTATCTCAGTCACTAGCTATAACTTATGAAAGTATTTCTAGCTTCCGTCGTAACTCTCAATTTCGTTAAATTCTACTCTTTTTAGCAGGTAGGTGGAAAGCACCAGTGTGCAATTTTTATTTTATTACCCTGTATTTTTATCTTTGGTTTTACTAGAGCATGATCAGAAATAGTTATTTGATGTGTATTAAAGCTTTTAATTAAATGCATATGTTCCTGTGAAATATAATTTCTGTCTAGTCCAATTATTGTATCTTTGGGAATAATATGTAAATTCTCTTTGAGTTCCTACTGCTGACTTCACATCTTCCATACCAAATATTTTCATAAATTTCTTCAACAATCTACCGTCTTTTGTTATATTGTCCCTTTTAGGTCCCCCTAATAAATCCTCACTATTTCGAACCAAGTTCTACTCCCCACCTATAAATAATATTCCCTGCTGAAACCGGATTATTTCTCCCAAAATTTTCTTAAGGTCCATAATCGCAGTTATTGGTGGAATGAGTGGAATGTAAATACATACCATTATAATTCTTCTCCCTTGCCAGTAGCCCCTTACTACCACAACTCTATCATTTTTATGTTTTTTCCTATTACTATTGGTTCATAGGTTGGTACTAGGCTATCGGCCCTAGGGCCTATACAAGCCTAGCCATAACAATTCCCTGGCTATTTCTTCCCACACTATTTATTTCCCTGGACCCCTGTCTAGCAGGGCGACTGACGTGATCCCCGGGGTGAATTTCCTTTCTCCCATCCAATCATCAATGGTCCTTTTGAAGAGGGCCAAAGAGGCGCTCTGCTTGACATGTATGGAAAGTCTGTTCCAGAGTCTGGGGAGTCTCTGAGTCAGGAACCTATCCCTCCAGCATGTTTTGTTTATTGGGATGACAAAGTTTAGATCCCTGGAGCGTGTGGCTCTGAGGGATTGAGATTTCTTTGTGTAGCATGTCCAGCAGCTCTGGGTTTGATATGGCCTTGTATGTTAAGCAAAGATCGCCTCGGAGTAGACGATATGCAACAGTATAGCTGGAGTTTTTTAAGACGGTCTGCATATAGCATCTGCTTTAGGCCTGTGATTCTTTTAGTGAGGTATTTCTGCAGCCTTTCCAGTTGTTGCAGATGTCTTGAGAGGTACATACCAAATGGGGCGTTGTATTCTATAATAGGTCTAATGAGGGATGAGTACAGTGGGACAATGACCTCCTTTTTTCTGGATGAAAAGCCCTTAATGATGAGGTGTGCCACATAGAAGGATTTCCTGACTGTTGTGGCGATGTGGTTATTGAAGGTAAGACCACTGTCCACCTGTGTCCCTAAGTCTCTTATCACACTTTGTGTTTAGTGTACTGGCCACCTATGTGGTAATTCACAGGTGCATGTTTTCCCCAAAGGGGATGCAGTTTATTTCATGAAGTGTTTCATACAAATACTAATAAGAAAAACATTTTTTATTTACAGTTAGCCCCCCTCCTTAGTGTCCTCCTTAACATTAATGATATAAAGTGGGGTTTATGCTTTACAGTCCATCCACGAGTTTAGCAGTCAACAAAAGTCCAGTGTTTTTCAGCTACTTTTTCTTGTCAAACCATATTTCATAAGTGTGACAAGATGCTTTATAGTCTTCCATTTATTCACTAATTTCAGAGTTGCTGGTCTTCCTGTTCATTTCAATCTCCCTATACCAGATTCTGATTCAAGTCCAAGGTACTGCTGATTCTTCTAGTCACCTCCTTTGCTTTTTTCAAGCATTTTCTCTGGAACATTGGAAAGGCCTCACTGGCAAAGATTCTGTATGAACCTAAGAGAAGAATGAAAAGCCTGCTGATCCAGTTTTTGTTGGATAAAACGTCATTTCCTCCTTGGCCTGTTCTGAGTCAAAAAAATTACTTTGATCCTCCAGACAGCTGGATACAGCAGCTTGAATCTCACACCTGCCTGTCAACATTTCCTGATTCCTATGATAAATTTACTTCTGTTTGCTTGGTGTAACGTGAATAATCATTTTCTACAAACACTCTGCTATCTTCAATTTTTAATACTTGCCCTTCTGCCACAGTTTTGTCAGGATCAACTCTTTCTGATGATATGATTGCATTTTTACTAATATTTTGGAACATACACTCGATGTGTTCTTTCAATTAACAAGTTCTGCTATGGAACACCAGTCCAATTGCTTATTTGTGTTTTCACAAAATTAATACATTCTGTTCTTTCAAGTTTCTCTAGTAAAGCGGAATATCTCAGGTTTTCTTTGTGCACTCTCTCTTCTAACTATATTATTTTTTTTAAACAGTTCTTGTTGAGAAACCTCATATTCAACCAGCTTTTTCTTCATTTCAACCTCTATTTTTGCAGTTTTATCAGATCATCTGAATGACTAGTTAAGGTTTCTTCTTTTTTACCAGTGTTTTGTTGCTTGACTTGATATATTCCTTAAATGTTTTATTTGTTTAAATCACCTCTGTGTGCATATAATTTATTTTTTCCTATAAATTGCTGGAAGCTATATTTTGAACCAAAGCTGAAGCTTGAACTACTTTTTTACTGAATAGCTGCTGAATCCTGTCAAGATGGTGTTTTCTATTCACCTTCTCTTGTTGTTTTTTTTTTAGGTTTTCAAAAGTTCTGGCTAGCAAATACACTGCCATTTTCCAGGCAGTGCATTTACTAGCCAGTAACTAAATTTTGCCAAAAATATTTTCAATGGCGTTCCTTTTTTCTCTGTTTCTGTTTTCACTCTGGGAGAACTGAAGTTATGCTGTTGTTGGCGGTGTGCAGCCACCTTGGAAGTGTAAGCTGGAAGACTTCTTAAATTAAAGTTGCTTCTGTTCTTTTGTTAAATCAGGACTTGTTTTTACAACTGCAGTAAATTTTGAAATATGAATAGTATGTCTTTTATTTATTGTTAATATTATTAATCTTTTACTATCAGACAACATAATTAAAATTTCTTAATTCTCATGTCCTCGAGCTATTTGTTTTCAAATCTGTCTGTTGCATGAAATGCAGTGGAA
This sequence comes from Protopterus annectens, assembly GCF_019279795.1. Lineage (NCBI taxonomy): Eukaryota > Metazoa > Chordata > Ceratodontiformes > Protopteridae > Protopterus > Protopterus annectens. Next base: position 754,385,665 of record NC_056739.1, on the reverse strand, counting down.
CAGCTTGAAGTAAATTGTTTTTTAAGGCATAAGCCCCTCTGCACCACATTGTTTTCCTGTATTTATATATATATATATATATATATATATATATCACTTTATGGTTGGGGAAACCATCAGCAAAGGGAGAAACTACTCAAAAACAATACAGTGGTTTTGAGCAACCATGTTTTGCTATGGTACATGCAAGCACTTTCCAAGGTATGTGGAATCCTTCACTGCCAAATTCCATGTGCATGTAAATAGTTGCATAGAAAGATCTGTCCTCCTCAGAAGCAAATACAACATCAAATTCAAAAATAACCCCATATATATATATATATATATATATATATATATATATATATATATATGTGTTTGTGTGTGTGGTGGAACACAGGATCTGTAATAAAAGAAAAATAAATCTAACTCTCAAGATGCCACATATGCCCTTGATAAACTAAAGGATCTCCTGACTTTGATTATAACAAATAGTGCTAGATATGAAGTAAAATAGCCACCCAGGCAAAGAATAACCGTAAAGCTTTCTTTACTTATGTTAAAAAAAATCTCAAACAATACCCATCATTATGCAGAACTAAAAGTAAATTGTATCATATGTTCAGATCTGGAGGGCATAGCATACTAGCAGACAAATTTAGTTCAAACTTCACCCACCCCTTTCTTAGGTGACATACCCACAGCTACACCTCCTGTCAAATTTCCCGAGAACCAGTTCTCAAGTCTTATCTAAGACCAAGAGCACTGTCTGTGGGGCTAGATAACCTCCGAGTCAGCTTAAAGCATGAGTAGTCTGACCCCTAGAGAAGCTATTCAACACCAGTCTCAAATTATACTTCATGCCAGATGAATGAAGGACAACAACAGTCCTTTCCTTGCAAAAATAAGTGGGGCTTCAACGACTCTAGGAAATTATAGACCCATAAGCCTGAACAGTCTCATATGTAAGCCTATGGAAAGTATCATTATGGGATTATATAAGCACTTACACACACTTAACCTAACCCAGTCCATATTTGTCAAGGATAGGTCCTGCCTACTTAATCTAGTCAACTTTGAAAAAGTTACAGAAGCAATTTTTGGTGGCAAAACAATGCACACCACATATTTGGACCTCACAAAGGCATTCAACCCTATCCCAAACTCTCCCAGATAAATTGTAATCCCCATGTAACTCTTTAGATAGCAAATTAGCTGTAAAATAGAACCCAGGAAGTTAGAATGGGTAGTTCTACCTCCTCTGAAGGACATGCCTCTAGTGGTGTACCCCAGGGTTCGTTCCTTGGGCCAGTCTTCTTTGGCATTTACTTTACAGACATCATAGCTAATATTAAGATGCAGATGACTGCTAACTTGGTGCCATCGTAAACTCAAGCAAAATGAAAGAAGCCAGCAACTGTGGGCTGTAAAAACTAATTTATTTAGTTAAACATTCGAAAAGCTTCAATTGAAAATAACAGACCGGTTTCGGCTTGGATTTTACCTAGCCTTCATCAGTGTGAATTCACAATGAGCAATTGAAGACATATATATGTTAGAATTAATTAAACACAAAAAATGATTGATGAGCTCATAAATATGTATATAGACATTCATAAATATTCATTAAGTCCAGGCTGAAAAAGTGAACCCAGTTTAACTATCCATTTTTTCTCTTTTATATTGAGTTTATTATGCCATCCTGATTTGTGTGTTCTATCACCTGTTATTTTATCAATGACAGTAAAGTGAAATTTGGCTGTGCTGTGTTTTAGAGTATGTTTATATACACTGATGAAGGCTAGGTAAAATCCAAGCCGAAACCGGTCTGTTATTTTCAATTGAAGCTTTTCAATAAATTAGTTTTTACAGCCCACAGTTGCTGGCTTCTTTCATTTTGCTTATGTTTGTCTTAGCCGTGCAACAGTTTCCGTGCAGGGGAAGGATATTTGGATGCCATCGTAAACTCCCCAGAGTACACCAAGATCCTTAATGAGGTGTCAAAATCATTGACTAAACCTTAATGCCAAGAAGACTGTAATTGTATCTTTCAGTAAGCATGTTTTCCCTTGTAACTATTGTATTGACAGTACACCCCCTGACAATTTATCCCATAGTTGGGGGTCTGGGTGGCTATGTCAACAATTAACTGTCCTTTGATCACCATATATCCACTGTTGTAAGAAAGTCTTTTTATGTCACACAGTTTATATGTAAAGGTATTGTGTCCAGATCCTAGAATATAATCATTTTGTGGTACTCTATTCTCATTAGGCCAATAACGGAGTGTAATGCCCCTTTCTGTATGCACTTGTCCAAATACTTGTCACAGTGGGAACAACAATAATGTTTTCTCACTTATGAACCTATAGGCCTAAATTGTGAAAAAAAAAATGCTGACCTTCTCAAAGCTTTGTTCATCTTCTCCATGTCATACAGGCAACTAAGAGGTAAGTTTTGTCTCATGTATGGACCTTCAACAGACCCTAGTACACATTCACAAGTCCAGTGGTACAAACACCAACTCAAGGGATCTGAAACTGTCTCTTACAAAATAAATAGAATGCAGTGGGGATAGATTTTGTATCATAAACAATACCACTTTTGTGAAACCGTCATCCACTCCACATTTACTCTGTTCAAATGTAGTTGTAGACAAGTTAGTAAGTAACTGCAAATTCATCCCTGTTTTAAAAGCCGTGACCCCTCAAGGATAGGGAAAACATATAAATGTTCCACAATATCCTTCTTCAGCCCATCTTTAGGTTATTCATATGCAATATACAAGAGCTGAGAAATGCCATGGGGACTGTAAGACCAGGCTTCTTAAAAACAACCATGGCTAATATATCCCTTTGCATGTCGCTGATGCACATTGAAGTAAATGGAACAGTGTGAACAGCTGGTACAGGCACTAGCATGAGTAGACAGAATTGTCTCAAATTCTGTGGCTTAGTAGAAGAATTTAAAGTCTCCTATACCAGTATTAATCATCGATAGCTCCTCACATTTTGCACCTTGGGTGAAACAAGTAGCTAAAGAATGAGCTATAGAGGAAGAAACTTCCAGCCATTGGAATACATTTCTTCACCCCACAGTAGTATTTTTCTAGAAACCAAAAAGTTGTCAAGAACTTAAGTATTCACAGTTCCAGGCATTCACCATTCAAGCAGCAATCCAACAGAAATTTCAGAGGTCATGGAGATTTCCTCCAGTGGACAATGCTCTAGAAATCTAGGTGGACTACAAAACCAGGGTGAGTCAGCCACAGCACCCCTAGAAACTTGTTTGACTATCCTGGGAGCATTTGGGGGGGGGGTCGGATATCCCTACTGCTGACTGTGTGGCTGGCCATCACACAGGATAAGTGAACCAGGGAAATTATTTTCAGAAGTTGTTCAGTACCTTTTTCAGTAATTCCAAGGACAGTGTAATCTCACTTCCAGATGTTCTACATTGACAAAATCAGTCAGCCAAAACAGAGGCATCCAATTCTTCTCAAAAAAGAACCACTCGGTAGGACCCAACAGGGTGAGTCTAGGAATTATTTTCACATACTTCTTAGTCCGCAAAAATAAGAAGGAATTGAGGCCTATCCAAGATTCCAAGAAATCTTGGTGTAAGGAAACACATTTTTCTGGTTGGTCACAGCACAGTCCTCCTGACTCTTGTAGAGGTTGATTGGACCTCCAGGTTGCCTGTCTGCATATAAAAATAGCAAAGGTGTTGAGTAAGCTCCTGTGCTTTCAGGTGGGACCCAGTCATTATCTGTTTAGAACCTCGCTCTGTGGTTTCAACAAAGTCCTCTGGTATTCATGAAATGCTGGGAAGCAGTTACAGATCACCTGTGACAGTTCAGAATATGAATTATCCTCTGCCTATATGACTGGCTCTTACTCTATTCAAGAAAGTCCTTGATTCAAGTAAGTGACTACTTGCATTGTCTCTGTTTGTCCACCATGAAATCACAGCTGGAGCCATTATGGACCCAGATATGTAGATATTTAAAGGCTGTCATATGAACATGAGACCAAAATTGGCCAATCTACCTCGAGACAGGATAGTAGTTGGACAAACCTCTTTCAGACTTCTACAACATCCCTCTCCACCAACAGTGCTAATTCTAAAGATAATGGGTATCATGGCAGTCACAACTCATGTGTTTCTGTTTGTGAGGTGCATATTCTGCTAGCTAACCCAGTTTTCATTCTAAAAAGTAGCTAAACATTTCAACCTCAACCATTAAATACATTTATTATTTTTCTTTCCTGCATTTACCAGTTGAGGAGAATGTAAGTTGTGCTGCCTAGATGTCTACCGACAACTAAGATTTTATTTGCATACTACTAAATGTTTAAGAAATGACTAGCTTCCACATGATTGGGCTACAGTCCAGGTGGCTATCATACTGTACTGTTACTGTTATCTTTCTAATGAGACAATTCCATATAATTCCAGAACTCACTTAACCACATCTATGTCATCTTCAGCTTACTGTAAAAAAAATCAGTGGAGGACTTTTGTGCTGCTGCAACTTGGACTTCTCTTTCATCTCTAGCTTCTTCAAGTGCTCTGCATTGACCGCCATGGTTTCTGTACCATGCAGAAGTACCAGTCATGCCACTGTATTGTACACTGTATTTTTCAGCTTCTTTGGCAATCTTTGTCACGCATTACCCCAAAATTCTGTACCATTTTCAGTGCAAACCCATCTGATTCCAGGTTTGACCTCTTCATTCTGACTTCACTTCTCCTCAGCCACCTCTCCCATGTATTTGAATCTGTTAACCTGTTCCACTGTTTTCTGTTCTGTCTCAATATTCAGTTTTTTCTTCTTCTGATTTCTCTCTACTGTCAACAACTGTCATGTCTGTACTCACTTTCATCCCACGTATCTTCAATTTTGCATTCCATTCCAGTTATTTATTAAAGTTCCTGTTCAGAGTGCTTGTAATGACACATTGCATACAAGAAGGCCACAGAAAAGATGATGTGCCTACACCAGGTAGGTTTTGAGAAAGATTGATTGGTGTATTTTGACCTAACAGGTTAGGTTGATGTGTATTTAAGATTTTGGCTGCCTGTACCTATTGTTCTGATGAAGTCAAACGTTTTTGATGAAAGCGCTCAACCTGCTATATTGTGAATAAAGGTGTGTTTTCCATTCGCCCTGCAGGTGATTTTTTGGTTTTAGGTTTTGAGAAAGAGAAATGTAGTAATAAAGAATCTGATGTCTATTTTTGTCCAATTCTATGTTTGGGATTGTCAGATATAATCTGATACAACCTCAATGCCACCTGCCAGAGCTTTGGATCCAATAATCTGACTCCTTCCCTACTCTCAATTCCCTCCTCCTGTCTGAATTACCTAAGATCTCATTTGGCTGCCTTTACATCCAGACATTTTTCTGAGAGCTCTTCTGCAATCACAGTACTTAACTGCTCCTGTTATAGTGTTTAGTATAGTGTATACTATAGATAAGTGTTAGGTTAATTTTTTTGTTACATATTTAGTCCTTAACACTATTAGTAATTTTATTCTAAAGTTTTATAGTATTGTATCTATAGGAATAGTATTAAACTGGTCTTTGATTGTAGGTTAAATAGTTTTTGTAGTTTTTTTCAGCTGTTTATTCTGATAGTTGTGGTTTATTCAGAGATGTATGTGTATATGTGTACCAGTTGTTTTACATTAAGAAGGTTTGTGGTCTGCACTGTGGTGGCAGGACAGGTAGCTTACATCCTTCTAAGTTGGGAACTGCTGATTTGAGGGCTCAGTGTCTGTTATTCTAAAAGTATATTAGTTCTGGTTTAAGCACTTGGGCTTCAGGCCAGTTATTTTACATTAAGAAGGTTCGTGGTCTGCACTCTTGTGGGAGGAGAGGCTGGACTCTGCCCTTCTGAGCTGGGAATTTCTGGTTAAAGGCTTATAGTGCCTGCATATTTGAACTGTTTCTTACTGAAATTGGTACACCTTGTTTGCTGTAGCATAGAGTAGATCCAGGCCTGCTAAATCTAGCTTTGTTTGTATGCTTGTTGTTTGTTTGCTTGCTGTTTCCCTGAAATGCTAATTCCACCTAAAATGCAGCTTTTCAGCGCTTCTGCGGATCCCTAGTGATATCTGCATTGCTTACTGTATTTATTTCCTTGTTTCACTTGAAAGAAAGTTACTGTTTGTTGTTTTTGCATTTAAGTTACCTGTAACACATTGCATTTAAACCTGGCACTTGCCCACTAAAGCAATTATATGTCAGCACTAAAAAATTAAAAGAACTACACCCTCACAAACTTCCCTTGAGTACCTTCTTCCCCATTAGCCCTTTTTTTTTCAGTTATAAAGGAATTCCCAATACTATTCTAGCATGTCCAAAGGTCAGTTGTCAATCTCCTCTCCGGTCCAGCTGGTGAATCTGGGAATCTTGAGGCAATGTTACAACTGCATCATGTACACAGACAACCCTCTCCTCCTCCCAACAAATTCCAACACATGTGAGAGATGCAACCATATAGCCATACTGGAGGCTAAGATCTCTCAACTCAGTACTGGCGTAACCAGTCAGGAGGAGAAGGAAACCACACTCACTACAATTCCAGTCTCACATAAACCTACCACGACAGCAAACCAAACACATAAACACACAAAAACATACTCGGAGGCTCTAAATAAAAATCTGCCTAAGCAGCAGAGACCTCCAAAGCAGACACCCAAGCAACCGCTACCCCAAAACAAAACACGTACAACACATATCTCACAAAGCCAGTGTGCCGAACAGTCACAGCCCTTAAGGCTAAACAACACACCTGATGCACTTGTAATAGGTGACTCTATCGTCAGGCACACTGACGTCCCGCTCACCAGGCTGAACAAGGAGAAGGTCACGGTGAGCTGCCTGTCGGGCGCTAGGATCCGCCACATAACACAAGCACTCAGGTCACTCCAGGGCAAGTACAAATATGAATCAGTCATTGTCCATGCTGGTGTGAATGACCTGAGACGTACCTCCCTGGTCTACATGAAAAGAGACATAGAGGAGCTCTCTGAGCATGTAGCCCGTGCCAGTATGACCCTGACCTTGAGTAGCATCTTACCCTCACCAAGAATGATGCCACAATATGAAGACAAGATGATCAATTTCAACAATTGGCTTAAGTATTGGTGTCATTCAAAGGGGATCCAATGCCTGCCAGCCTGGGATGACATGTTCGACAAGTCACGATGCTTCGCTAGGGACGGCTTGCACCTGTCACCCCTGGGCTTTCGGATATTGGCAAAGGCTCTTGCTACCCCCATAGTGCCTTTTTTAGGCAAGGCTCAAAAGACAAACCCACCTCCATAGGTATCACAAGGGATAAGAAGCTAAGAGTAATGCTACTCAACGCCAGAAGTCTAAACCTCAAGATGCACGCACTCGAAACTCTCCTTAGCATGGAGAACATCGATATCTGAGCAGTAACAGAAACCTGGTTCAAGGCTCTCGAGAGCACCCCAGCACTACCAGGTTATACCTCAAACCATGCTTTTCGGCCCCAAAACTTGGACCGAACCACAAAAGGAGGGGGAGTATCAATATTCGTCGAAGATACCCACACCTCCAGGTTGGTGGCACAGCACGAAGCATCAGAGACTATCCATGTGCAACTAACAGAGGGTAAAACTGCCTTCCAGTGTATAGCCTGCTACAGACCACCCTCCCAAATCCAGGAACCCCACTCGGCCTTCCTGAAAACACTGGAAAATATGAAGGTCTCTCCAAACACCATTATATTGGGTGACTTCAACTACCCAAACCTAGACTGGGAGCATTACTCTAGCTCCAACACCCTAGCCCAAAGGATCCTAGAATTTATAAACTCAAATGCTATGGAACAACTTGTTACCACTCCCACAAGAGGGGAAAACATACTGGACCTGATCATCACCAGCATGGGGACTCTATGCTCCAGACCAGAAGTGTATCCCTCATTGGTAAGATCAGTCCATAAACTAATCTCACTGGATATTCACATCCCGACTCCACCCCCTGCCCTGAAAACCACAGTGAAAAACTTCTCTAATGCAAATTTCACACTCCACAAAACCGAGGTGGAATCCTTCAAAGCCCCCGGGCCTGTGGAAAATATGGCCCAGACCGCAGAATCCTTTATAAATGCATTCTATGAACACCTTCAGGAATGCATGGATCATGCAATCCCAAATAAAACCAAGTCCCAATCCTCCAAAGGCAGACGTCCTGTCTGGTGGACCCCAGCCATAAACAAACTATACAATAGAAGGAGGAAGCTACTACATGATAGAGCAAAATCCCAAAAAGGAAAGGCATCTCTGATCAGTATTAGCAAAAAACTACGGGCACTCATAAAATCATCTAAGGCCAGCTTCGAGAGAAAATTGCACAGGACACTAAGGATAATCACAAGGCTTTCTTTAGTTATGTTAGGAACCTGGGTGGGAATTCCCAGATATGCTCAGAATTAGTCCAAAATGACAAAAAATACACCGAACCCACAGACATTGCCAACATCCTAGCTGACATTCAGCGCAAACTCCCCCCCCCCCCACCAAAAGGGCAAATATCTATCCCAGCAGAGTGCTGCCCCCCTGACATCTCAGATGCTCAGGTAAGAGCTGCCCTCTCCAAAGCAAAAAACACAGCATCAATGGGACAAGACCGTGTCCCGGGCTGCGTCCTACATGAACTCCAAGAAGAGCTAAACCCAAACAAAACTGCTGTTCAATCTCAGCCTTACTACAGGATATGTACCCAAAGAGTGGCGTACAGCAGCAGTGGTCCCTCTCCATAAAGGTGGTGCCTCAACGGATCCTGGAAACTATCGCCCCATACGCCTGACTAGCTTGGTCTGCAAAGCTATGGAAAGGATCATCATGGACCTCATAAATAAAGATATTGGGGACCTACAGACACTGGATCCTACCCAGTTTGGCTTTGTTAAGGGCAGATCCTGCCTCTTAAAACCTGGTTGATTTCTTTGAAACAGTCACTAAGGCCATTGACGAGGGGAAGGTGGTCCACACAGCCTACCTGGACCTCGCAAAAGCCTTCGATACAATACCTCACTCTGGCATTATAGATACGCTCACCAGCTTAAATATAAACCCCTATGTCACTAGATGGGTTGCAAACTGGCTCAAGGACAGAACCCACATGGTTAGAATTGCTGGAGCCATGTCAGACTCCAAACCAGTTACAAGTGGCATCCCACAAGGCTTAGTCCTGGGACCTCTCTTGTTCGGTATATATTTCTCGGAGGTACAGGCCAACATGGAAAGACTGTGGCTGACCAAGTTTGCAGATGACTGCAAACTGGGCACCATAATCGACACTCCAGCCAACACAAGCATCCTCCAAAAGGGCCTCATAGAAACAGACAACTGGTGCCAGAGCCATGGCCTCAAGCTAAACGCCAAAAAGGTATAGTCATCCCCTTTGGCAAAAACAAAGTGCCCACAAATTACCACGTAGGTGGTAATCCATTAAGTACAGAAGAAGTAATTAGGGACCTGGGGACCCAAGTTGATAGCAATCTCTCATTTGACAACCACGTGGCCAAAGTGGTTAGAAAAACATTTTATATAGCCCACCTAACCATGAAGGGATTCACATCTAGATCAGGGGAGGTCATCATGCCTCTTTACTCATCCCTCATCAGGCCCATAATTGAGTACAATGCCCCTTTTGGGATGTACCTTACCAGACACCTGCAGCAACTGGAAAGACCACAAAAGTACCTCACCAAGAGGATCAAAGGGCTCAAACAGATGCCATATGCTGCCCGGTTAAAGAAACTCCAGCTCTACTCAGTGGCATACTGCCTGCTCAGAGGCGATCTGTGCCTGACATATAAAGCCATGTCCAACCCGGAATTAATGGACATGCTGCATCCAAATCCCATCGAGCTACGTGCTCGAGAGACTTGAACCTCAGCACTGAAATAAATAGGACATGCTGGAGGGACAGATTCATAACCCAGAGGCTCCCTTCACTCTGGAATAAAAGCCCAGTCCAGGTTAGGCAGAGTCCCTCATTGACTCTCTTCAAGAGGAATCTTGATGAGTGGATGGGAGATCGTAGGTTTACCCTAGGTATCACTTCTGTGTCACTGTTAGACAGAGGCACAGTATACTAACCTCAAAAAAGGGCATAGCAAAATTATTTTAAAATGGGTGGCGAAAGCCAAACACACTCTAGCTAGGCTTATAAATGCCCTAGGGCAGATAGCCTAGTATGAACCTATGAATCTATATGTATGTATAGTAGATTTATTTTTCTAATAGTGTATACAAACTGTTTTCTGATGTCATACAAACCATCAGGCTTTAAATAGCATTCATACTGTGGACACAAGATCCCCATTCCCTGTACATTTACCACGTTGGTGCATCTCACCTTCAGGCAAATTTTGGGACCAGAGCCATTCAAGGTAAGAGGGAAATATTAATGATCAAGGGTTTGCTTCCTCCACAGACAGGGTCCACCACTATGTCTTCTGAAACAGGATCTACATCTGCTTCTCCAAGTACTGAAAAGAGGAAGGAGAATGATAAGGACAGGCCTAAAGAGAAACACCAAGAGAGAAGTCTGTATTGAAAAGGACTGAAGATAAGAGATCAAAAGCGAAAGAAAAATCAAGAAGAAGGTCTCTGGACCCTTCCTATTTGTCAGGCCCAATACCTAAAACTTTGAGGCAGTCTATTCCACCTGCAGTTCAATCTGAACTGTCTCCTAGAGCTACCTTTTCTCTGGAGCTGGTGAGTCCTCAGTTACATTCGCTGATCCTCCAACACAAACTACCCTCACAACCCACATCACTGTTGAGGTCGAGAAGATCCACCAATAGTCTCACAGAAATGGAAGTTGACCATATAATGAGAAAACTTTTGAGGACATGCACAACTGGGAGTCCTCCATGTACTATCCCCCGTCACACTTTGCTCCTGTGCTGGCCCACTACTGGGATCTGTTCCCAAGGGTTCTAACCCTTCCAGCACACCTCGGTTAGATCCTACAATCCAAGAGACTTTGACTTCGACTACATCCCTTATTCTGCCAACTCCAGTGTTATTTGGTCAAGATATGTCCTGGAGCTGAAGCATCAGTGTCTGAGTGATGATGGTGGAGTCGATCCCCAAAGTTCTCAGAGCTCTTTCTCCCCCTCGGTGCCTCAGCACTTGACAGCTGTAGTCCAAGGTCCTCCTTGGAGCAGATTTCCATTGGAATGGGGAGGCTTCCTAAGTCATTTGACAAGAGGAAGTACTTCCTCAGCTCCAATGGCAGACTGCTTTTAAGGCTGTGGATAGGTCTTTAGTTGGGCCAAGAAGACAGGTGCATACACTGAGTTTGGATGTGTCCTGACACCCAGTGGAACCTCTTCCTCATACCTCTCATTTGGGTCGACCAGGAAAGTCAAAATCCGTAGGTTTTGAGATGGCTGAACACTCGAGCTCCAGGTCTGACTCCACCAAAACCTCAGAGACATGTTCTGAGACGCATACAAAAGAAGAGACAGATTCCTCTCCTGATGCTGTCACTGAGGACATGGATTTTATTGAAGGAGAAGGATCCCCCTGAAATATTACACATTAGGGGACATTCTAGAATTGATGAAGCAGAGGGGGGGAGATGGCCCACTGAAACCTGTTCTCTGGGTGATTCCTTGTTCCTTGAAAATCTTTGGGTCTGGCTCATCTTTGTCCTAGGTGGTTCCCCCTCCTTATGTATTGACAGATCTCATAGCACAGAGGGCATGGAAGGACTCTGATGTTGTAGAGCCACTTCCTAAGATACCAGACAGAATCCTAGAATCCTAGTAGTTCCAAAAGACAAAGCACTGGTCTGAAGGTCCCTCAATTAGATGCCATGGTAGTAGCAGTGTCCATGAAGAAAGAACTTTCTGAAGAGAGTTCTTCTGTCCATCCACAAAACACAGTCCAGTGCTTTGGACAAGCTAGGGAATCTGACTTTTGCTTCAACAACTTTTGCACTCATGGCGCTGAATTACCTTGCTGATTTGACTCATTTCCAAAGGAATTCAACTTGATCAAGGAGCTATCCAAGTCTCTTTCAGTTAACTTGCCCTCAGACGTCCAAAACACAGTGGACGCCCATTTGTCTACCCTACAATCTACTTTTAATGTTGCCATGTGACTGCTATTAAACACAGCAGGTGACACGGCAATACCATGCATTGTCATGTCTGGATGCAGCTTTGTAATTTTACAGAAAGTTTCAAGGCATCTTTCATTAAAGCCACTTTTGATGATTCCACACTATTTGGCACCAAGGTAAAAGAGATGCTTTCCAGGAGTGACCAAAACGGAAAGACACTGTCTGCTGTAGGAATCCATTTCTCCACTCCACAAAGATCCTATTCCAGAATTAAGTGGGCAGTAAAAAATGTGGTTCAGGAGATTACAGGGTTTTCAAAACAGCACTGCTGGGAATACACTTCCCTGAGGTAGAAGGGGAGGCAACTTGAATGGATGTCACCCCTGAGGCAGAGGCAGACTGCTGAATCGTGGTTGCCATGGTCCCTTCACTAAAAACTCTACTAGCACCCCTGAAGGGTTACCCACTTGCTGGACTTTGGAGTCAGTTGGAGGGTGCTTAACCTTACATCCACAATCCTGGCAAATCATTATTTCAGATTCCTGGGTGTTAAGGGTAATCAACAGAGGCTATACCATACCTTTTTCATAGCCGCGAAAGAAAAGGTTAAAGATTCCCAATACTCCACCTGATCAATCAGAATCTGCAGCAACAGAAGGTTCATAGTTGCTAGAAAGAGTCATCCAACAAGTCCCCCAGACTAATTAGAATCCTGAATCTGTTCCAGGTTCTTTTTAGTTCCAAAGACAGAGAACTACAGGCCGATATTGGACCTCAGCCACCTTATTCAGTTTGTCCGACAAAATTCTGGATGGTCATGGTTCAGTCCATATTGCCTTCCCTGAGCAAGGGCGACTGGATGTGCTATAGATCTCCAAGATGCCTTGTATGATGTAAAGATTCAAAGGCAAGGCAGGCAATTTCTCCATTTCCATCTGGGAGGCAAGCATTACCAATTCAGAGCACTACCTTTTTGTCTCACCCCAGCCCCCCAGGTATTCACCAGGATTATAGCAGTGGAGGCTGCTCACCTACAACTGCAGGAGATCCAAGTCTTTCCATATCTAGATGGTTGGCTCCTAACTGCTACCTCCAGGGATCTACTGCTACAGCACCAAGCAGTACTACTCCTAGTATGTTTTAGTGCAATGACTTGGGCAACAGAAAGTAGAAAGGATTGTTGCCAAACTTATATCCATGTGTTTTGAAAGATAACTGTTAAGCAACTGTTTTGTGACAGTACCAACAGAGCACAAAAAGTTTTAGCACAGTGACTCTTAGGCAGCAGAAAGTAGAAAGGATCGTTGCCAAACTTAGGGAGCCTATAACAAGAAAAATAATCCGAGATCCTGTAGAGGTATTAGAGATATTTCAGAAATGTTCTGAAAATTTGTATAAAGCAGAAAAATGTGGAAATCACAAAAAATCACAAATGGAAATATTTATGGAAGACTTGACTATGCCAAGGTTAGAGTTAAATGAGACTCAACAATTAACAGTAACGCTAGCTGCAGATGAGATAAAAATGGTGACGTATAATCAATCTGCAGGAAAGTCTCCAGGAATGGATGGTATTCCTGTGAAAGTTTGGAAGCTTGGAGGGAAGAAAGTGGTAAAGATCTAGAAGGTTTTGTTTAACAGTATTTTAAAGGACGGTGTGCACTAAATCCTGGAAGAAAGCTGTGGTGGCTGTAATAACTGAAGATGGTGAAGGCCCATCAGACCCAGCTTCTTATAGCCCTATTTCAATTTTAAACCATAATTACAATGTGTTTATGTCCATAATAAGTAAAAGAGTGACAAAGGTATCACCACAATTGAGAGATGTGGACCAATGTTGATTTGTGGAGGAGTGGCAAAATATTTGACAACATTAAAAGAGCAAGGATAATCCAAATGGAAACAAAATGTTAGAAAATGCTCCTGCTGTTAGTTGGTCTTGATGCAGAGAAAGCATTATAATGAGTAAACTGTGGTTTTATGAGAAGGCCAATAGAAGTATTTGCATTCCTTGATACAGTAAGGTTAATTAGGAGAGTATATGAGGGATCAGAGTTGAAAATTAAAAATGGGAAGGTTCTTCACTTACAAGTTGTACCTGAGCAGAGGAACCAAGCAGGGGTTCCCTCTTTCCCACTTGTTTGCATTATAGTTACAGCTATTAACAAAGAAATTTAGGGACTTGGAAATTCAAAGATATAATTGATATGGTAATCAGAAAAAGTTGTCTTTACATGCAGATGATATTATTTTCTACCTGATAAAAACATAAAAGGATATCCTGGTGTTGAACATTCTGGGACAGTTTCAGACCCTTTCAGAATATAAAATTAATGAAGATAGAACAAAGGCTGTGGCTGTAAGCTATGTGCCCACACATGAATTGGTTCAGCAATACCCATATTTATGAGGACATGATAAAATTAAGTATTTGGAAGCATGAATTAAAAAGGATTCTGTTATGGCTGATAAGGATATGTGAGAACAGACTAAACAAAGATACTACAAAAACTGAAAAACTGGAAGTGCTTGTTTATAGCTATGGATAGCAAGATACAAACAGTGAAAATGTTTTTAGCTCCTTTAGTTTTATATACAGGTCAGGCATATTTTCATCAACCAGAGAAGTTGTGGATAGTAATTAATAAAGAGATGAAGGATTTTATCTGGGAGGGGAAAAGGGCAAGGGGCAAGTTGGATAAGTTGATCTTTCCAATAGAACAAAATGGTTTAGGATTACCTGATTTGAAGGGATATTTTAGAGCCACATAAGAAAGGTATAATTCAAAGTGGAAAGTAATAATGAAGCAGGGCGTGGGGAATTCAAGAAATAAGGAGAGAGTGTTATTTTGCATCCAGATCCTTAAGGAGGATAACAGCCATACAAAATATATTAAAAAAAGTAGCAGAAAGTATTCTAAGAACTGAGCCAACACGAGAATAGAAGAGGGAGATTTTGCCAATAGGAATGACTCCAGTAAGAGGTAGGGAGAATAGGCAGGAGGGGGCTGGAATTTACTGTGAAAAACTGGCAAGATGAGCTAAGGTATGGGGAGCTAATAACTAGAGAGGGGAAATGTGATATAAGGGGAAGAGGCCAAGAAAACATTTGAATTGCAAGCTAGAGACTGCCTTCTGTATCAGGGATTGATGTCAAGAGTATAAGCAAATAGAAAGGAATATTGGAATTCAAAGTAAAAAAAAAACTGTTCTGGTAGAGTTTTTAGTTGAATCCAGAGCATAACCTGCTGTTAAAAAAAGAGAAAATGTGTAGGGCATATAGAATATTGCATGGAAACTACAGAAATTAATCATAGGAGGTTAAAAAAACAGTGGAAAGAAAAAGAGGATAAGCAGTTCACAGGGAAACAGTGGGAGGTCATTGACTCTCAAATATGCAACAAAGTCTAGAAGATTTAGAACATTTGCTCGCAAGTCTTTGCGATATTTTATATTCCAAGCAGACTCCAGTGAATTGTTCCTCATGTAGATGCCAAAAAAAAATAGGTAACTGGGAACATATGTTTTGGGAGTTTGAGTTGGCAGACATTAAAAATTCCCTGCAGAGTACTCTGCCAAAAATATTGGGTGAGCAAATGGGTGTAACTAAGGAAATTGTTTTTCAGCTGGGATACAAAAGGCCTTACTAAGTTTAATTCTGGAGGCTGCCCAAAATGAATTACTATGAAATGGAAATCAAAGTCTAAAGCAACTGTATTTGAATTATTGAATATTGTAACAGAGGCAAAAGAACTGGAAGTGGTATCTTTAGAAAAGGCTAGAAGCAAAATTACATAGAAAAAATGGAAATCGTGACAACAGTACATGTAATGCTTTGGAGGAGGAGTGAGGTTTAAGGGGAGGCAGGAATTGATCAAGTTATGTAATGTTGGATTGACAATCATTATAAAAAAGAATATATGTCATGTATAATGTTTGCAACTTGGGAATATGTTAATATGGTTTGTTTTCTTTTATGTAACTTTATATTTCCCTATGTCTTAAGTAATAATTCAGTAATGGTGTTAAAGTAATAATTCAGGAGGCTTTATATCATTTTCATAAAGAAAGGGAACAAGAAAAAAATAGTTAAATTGTAGGTTTATTTTTTTATTTATTTCCCTTCATTAACTGGGACAGTCTGGCTGGGCTGGTATCTACTTTTGTGTAGTCTTGGGGAGAAATGCTATGCAAGCAAACAGAGTTTACATTTATTTACATTTTTCATGTATTTTTTATTGGCTGGGTTAGTACCACTAGGCTAGTAGCTTGTTTTCAGTGGATTCCCAAGATTGTGTTATACTACTAGTGAAAATTTGGTCAGAGCATCAGGGAACTTCCCTTTCTTGTCATTGTTGTGAGTGGGACTCATTTTATAGGAGTACTTCCTGTTTCATTTCCAACTGCAGAGGCAGCCCGGAGAAAGAAGGAGGCAGATGGAGTGAAGCAGATAATGTAGTGGTGAGAGAAATGGAGGGGAAGGCAAATATCAAGGCTCGGAAAATGTGCAGGATTCTGAGATTTTTCAAAGAAATCTTTTTGATGCAGATGAATCAGCAAATGGTGGCTGTATAATTACAACCCTTCAGTCAGGAGGGTTGTGGGATGATTTTCATAAAGAAATGATGATAAATAATGAGTCAAAAAATGAAGGAGACGTTTCCTTGGGGGACATTATAGAGAAAATACAAAAGAAGGATGCAGAGACAATCCTGGAAGACTAGTGTTGAGTTGGAAAAGAAAGTATATGCAGAGAAAGTAAAAGGCAAAAGGGGAGTAGCAGAAAAGAAGGCAGAAGAAAATGAAAATAGAAGTCCATGGTAAGGATTTAAAGTAAAGGAGACAAATAAATGGACGGGTATCATTTGTGAGACAATTTCATAGCTCCTTTTTTAAACACCTTTATTGTATTATCACTTGTGACTTAGGCAAATTTGCATTCATTTAAAAGTAATCAAAAGTATATTAACATAAACATTATACTTCACAAATATTACTGTATATAATACAACCAAAGCAACATTACATAGATTATTACATATATTATTAAATTCCTGCCTTTTTTTAAACAAGAAACATCTTTATTAAACCACCACGTACTAAATAGGCAATCTTACATTTATATAAATGAAAAGAAACCACACGGACACACTCCTAGCTGCAAGCATTTTTCATCCTTTATAATCTACCCAATCTTTCTCACTCATATGTTACACAGCTCATTTACGTCCTGCTGCCTTTTATACCACATTCCTCCCTTGTATTTATTGTTCCTACAATTCCCATTTTTTTCTATGCAGTTTGCTCTTACCCAATTCCAGTTGTTTTATCTTTGTTACTATATTCACTATTTCCAATATAGTTTTAGATTTTGATTTCTATTTTCTAATAATTGCTTTATTGGCAGCCACCATTATTAGACACAGCAAGGCCTTGCCATGTCTAGGCAATTCTGATTCTGTATCATAGCTCAGAAAAATCATGTCCCTCATCAGGCTAATCTGCTCACCCAGCATCTCTGACAGCGCATCCTGCAGGGAATCCCTAAAGTCCACCAACTCACTGCACTCCCAGAAAACATTTTCCAGTCACGTCTTTTTTCCCCTTCACACCTCAACATTTGCTGTCTGCCTGAGGAAAAATTCTCGGAAGTCTGCGTGGGGTATAAAAATATCTATGTGAACATTTCTAGGCAAACATTCTAAATTTTATAGATTTTGTTGCAATTTGTGAGACATACATATATCCTCCCATTGTTTCTTTGTAAATTGCTTATCCAGTCTCTCTTCCCAATCCTTTCTAACCTCCTCTGATTGATTCCTATAATTATCATGCAATATTGTAATGGCAGCTTCTGTTCTAGATTCTATTAAAAACTCTACCAATGATGGTCTTTTGTTTAGGACACCCGTATTTCTTTCTCTTTGCCTATACTCTGCTATCAGTCCCTGATAGGAAAGGCAAATCCCTACCCTACAGTCCAAATAAATTATTGGAATTTTCCCATTCTGTTATCTTTCCTCTCTGTAGTCATTTGTTCCCAATATCTTGGTTCCTTTGCCAGTTCTCTCCAGTAAATTCCAGCCCCCTCTTGCCTATTGCCTGTATCCCTAATTGCAGTCATCCCTATCGGCAGAATCTCCTTTCTCCACCTGTGTTGGTTTAGTTCTTAGAATGCTTTCTGTTACTTTATGGATATAATATTCTGTATGATTCATAGCTTATTTGGGTGTAAAAACACGAGTTAAGAGCATTTATTCTTAAATAAAGATGTTTTATACATTAAAGACTATTTGTGATAAAATTATTTAATGGGGAAATAAAAAAGAAAAGTCATGTACAGTTTCAAACAGAGATGGAAAGAGACTTTGAAGGAACATTTGAAAACTTTATGTAACGAAGCCCTGGACATTTCAAAGGTCTGTGATAAAGGGAGTTTACGGGCTGGTGGATGAGACTGTGTTGCAAATAGAAAGATATAAAATGATGCATATATCAAGCATGATAAATGTGGAGGGGGTCAGGGGTGTTGTAAAATACTAGGGACAACCCAAAACGTGTATGTGTGTGGAAAAGGACATTTGATTAACTGTGGAGAAATGGGACATGATCCAAAAAATGTGAATAGAAATTTCATAAATGTAATAAAATTGGACATTTATGGAAGGACTAGAAAAATGAAAATGAGTAAGAAAAAAAATGAACAAACAGAAGATGAATTAGATGAGAAAAAAATAATACAGGTAGAAACATTCTATTAGTGAAAGAATAAAAGACAGAAAAGGGAATTTTAAAGGGATAAGTACAAAAGAAAACAGGAAAAGACATTTGCAATTTAATTTTTGCATATGTATTTTTTTCATGTATGTAGGATTCTAGATTAAATTCTGTAAAAGGGAGGGTTTGTATGTAAATAAAGAGGCAGGAGATTTAGGGCTAATTGACTCAGTGGAATATGTTACTTCATTAAATTTTTTACAAAGTGTTAAAATGGATAAATGAAAAAGATGAGAAATTAGTAGTAAAATTGTATACATATAAATATGATAAATTTTGTCTGCAGTAAAAAAGAGTAAAAGAGAAAGTTTGTAAAAATGAACAAGTAAAATGTTAATGAAAAATGATTTTGTGGAAAATAACGATGATGCAGAAAAGTATGGTATAAAAATGTAATAATATGTAAAATATAACAGATGAAAAAATTAAAGCTATGAAATAAGCAAATGGTGCAATCAGAAAGTAGAATGTCAATATTTTTTGTGGAGGCTGGCAATAGATAAATTACCAGTAAAAGGCAATATGCCATATAAAAAGAAGAATGATAGAATTGTCGAGAAGAATAAACTACAGAACATGTGTTTTTGAAATGTAAAAGATTAAAAAAAGTTATGAGAAAAACTTTGTAAAGCAGATTTTTTTCGAAGATATGAAAGGAGGTTAAACTAAACATGGATACAATGAAATATGGCTATTATAAGAATAGAGGTAAAGAATATGTTAGAATAGATAAAAAGTTATTTTATGTCATATGGGTTATACGGAATGAAAGAATAAATGAAATTATGATTAATGGTAAATGGCTTTTAGCAACAATATTAAGTAAAATCAGATGGCGGTTATGGAAAAAGGAGTGGGGGTCTAATAGGGATGAAAATGTAATTGTAAAGGAAATTATGGATATGTGTAAATATATTATAGCTGTATATTAGTACAATTGTAAATATTTGTAAATATTTTGTAAACAAAAGTCAAAATCTCTAGGATAGCTATTGCCAGAACTCATCTTTTATCAGTTCTCCTATATGCATCTCCAATTCTTATTAATCTCAAAAAAAAAAAACAGATCTAAAGAAACTAGAGCAATGTTGCAATAAAATTGCCAAATTTGCTACTGACTCTCCAAATCGACATTTTGAAAAAACTGTCTTGACTAGAACTCCCACATCTTCTCTTGTATAATCAGCTAACCATGACTCATAATATATTATATCATGACGACAAAACATTCTTCAAATCTGTTCAGCCAGACATTCCCTTTGATCAACTAATGCATGCTTACTATAGGTTACCACATCAACAAATACCGCTGGAGATTCCCTATACTCCCATCATGTAGCAAAACATTGAAACTCACTTCCATTAAACCTTAGAACTACTGCTAATTATGAGTTCAAACATTTTTTCAAAAACTTCCTTGCTGATTCTTGGCTTTGTACATGTACTACTCCTGGCTAGTGCTGTTTAAATCTCCCTCTAATATGTGCCATCTAATGTTCAGCATGACATTTTTGAGTATCACCACTAATCCTGCAGATTTTATGATATATTCTAATCCTTCTCTTTTTGCCTGTTACTAATGATGTATATTGTATTGTATATATGCAACAACAATATTATTGTTCTGCTATGTATTTCTATTTCTATCTGTGGAGCTTTTCTTCCCGGGCCTCCGCTGAAAATGGGTTTTTGCTTAACCCAGTTGGACTATCCTGGTAAACAAATGTTAAATAAATAAAATAAGACTTCTTTTTGTATACAAGTAAAGAAGCCCTGCTCTTTTCGATAGATACCATAGGATCTTTCGCAACCATCTGAGCTGCCATGAACCCAAGCAGATGGGGCCTCTGTTTAACATCTCAGCCGAAGGGCAAAATTGTTTACATTTAGAATAATCAGATTAGTACAAGAGTGTCACAAAGCAAATACAGTTTGCATTTAGAATCAACATATTGTTACAATTTTGTTAGCACTACAAACAGGAGTTAATGCACAGTTATTGACACATTAAGCATTGTACTTGCATTGTAGATTGTAGGAGGAGAGGGAAGGGTGTTTGATTTGGAGAAGGGATATTTGTTTTAGTCAAATGTACACCTGAAAGATTTCAGAAACTAGAAATGCTAATTATCTTTCCAGAGGACCAGAGAAAACCTCAGTTTAAGGTAGTCCTGTCAGGTTAAGTTAAAGGCAGCTTAAGTAAACAATTAAGGGTGCGTAATAGAAATACAAGGATTGGGAATTTAAAGCTGGAGACTAGGTATCTGTTTTGGTTCTTTCAGCAGAAAACACATTTCTGACTAAATGTCAGTGTCTCTCTGAAATAATAGAATAGATGCATGAGATAAACTGTAGAGTTAGAATGATGGAAGGAGGAACCATTGAAGGAAGCAGATGCCTCTGTGGTTTGGGGGAAATCTGTGAATCTGGTGAAAAAAGAAAGCTAACTTTTATGCCTGCTATTCTGGTGGATGACACAATATCTACAGAAATAAGAAACAAAAACATTTTTATTAGGGTGAAAGGGTTTGGGTAAATTTAGAGATTTCAGATGTATATGATTAGCCATTTTGAAGTCTGTAATGGGGGGCGGTATTTGTTATCAAGGGAGTGGAAGTTCTCAGGGTAAAGGTAACCAGATTATGGTCAATCTTTACTAATGAGGGATAACCATGGTTCATAGGTGTGTACTAGGCTAATGGCCCTGGAGCCTTTACAAGCCTAGCCCACAGAAGTGCCCTGGCATCGTGCCGCCTGACGTTAGTTCCCAGTGCCTCTATCAAGTAGAATCACTGCACTGATCCCCAGGTTGAACTTTCTATTTCCCATCCACTCATCAAGATTTCTCTTGAAGAGGGCCAGTGAGGTGCTCTGCTTGACATGTATGGGACGTCTATTCCACAGCATGGGCAATCTCTGGGTTATGAACCTGTCCCTCCAGCATGTTCTGTTGATTGTGGTAATGAGGTTGAGGTCTCTGGAGCGTGTGGTGCAGAGGGATTTGTATTTCTTTAGATGTAGCATTTCTAACAGAGCTGGATCAGACATGGCTTTGTAAGTCAAGCAGAGATCGCCTGTTAGTAGACTATATGAGATGGAGAATAGCTGGAGCTTTTTGAGTCCGTCCATGTAGAACATGTGTTTTAAGGCCTAGGATCCTCTTTGTGAGGTACTTTTGTGGCCTTTCCAGCTGTTGCATGTGTCTAGTGAGGTACATGCCAAATGGGGCATTATACTCTATGATTGACCTAATGAGGGAAGAGTAGAGAAACATGATGACTTTTTCTTCCTGGATGCAAAACCCTTGATAATGAGATGTGCCACATAGAAGGACTTTCTGACCACAGTGGCAGTGTGATGGTCGAAGGAGAGGTTGCTGTCAACCCTTGTCCCCCAAATCTCTTATAACGCCTTCAGTATTCAGTGGGCTCCCATCGATGTGGTAATTAGTGGGAGCTGAGTTTTTACCAAAGGGGATGACGACACATTTTTTGGCATTAAGCTTAACACCATGGTTTCGACACCAGTCATTGGTCTTAGTGACACCTTTCTGTAGGATGTCTACATCACTTGGGGAGTTAATAATGTCTCCCAGCTTACAGTTGTCTGTGAACTTGGTCAGCCAGAGTCCTTCTGTGTTCGCCTGGACTTCTGAGAACTAGATGCCAAACAGGAGAGGACCCAGGACTGATCCCTGTGGGACTCCACTCGTGACTGGTCGGCAGTCTGACTTGGAGTCTGCTACTTTCACACTGTGGATTCTCTCTGTGAGCCAATTTGCAACCCACCTAGTGATATAGGGATTGAGGCCTAGTTTGATGAGTTTATCAGTAATTCCTGAGTGGGGAATGATATCAAAGGCCCTGGCCAGATCGAGGTAGGCTGTGTGAACTGCCTTGCCCTCATCCACAGCTCTGGTGACTGACTCAAAGTCGTCAACCAGGTTGAGCAGGCATGACCTAACTTTCACAAAACCAAATTGCATGGGATCTAGAGTTTGGGGATTCCCTATATCCTTTTTAATTAGGTCCATGATGATGCGCTCCATAGCTTTACATATCAGACTAGTCAGGCTAATGGGGCGATAGTTCCCAGGGTCTGTAGTCACTCCCCCTTTATGGAGAGGGATGACTGTAGTAGTGCGCCATTCAGCCATCCATGAGAGGGGAGAAGACAGGGGCCAAGTTTGTAAGTAGCAAGTCAAGAATGTTTATGCCATTTTTAGTATTTAGGACACTGACTTAAGTCATTTTTGTTTACTCAGTTCAAGAAACATTAAGCATTCTCAGCATTAAAAGTGTAAGTGCTTGACTCAATGGAAGAAAAGTTGAAGTTGCCAAAGATTAAAGAATCCTTGATTATAGGGCTATCCTGTAACAGTGCCTTGAAATTATTGTGGTCATCTGGAGCCACAGTTGGTGATCAACAGTAAGACTGCGTGTTAGATATTTGACTTCAGTAAGTTGAACTGAAGTTCAGTAACTTCACTGTGGAGTCTGTGAGTAACCATTTTGAAGGGATATTATTATACTGATGAACAGAAACTCCTGTGCAATTACCAGTGGTTCTGAAGGCATGGTAGGAACAAATTCCAGGCATAGAAGTGGTGCTCTCTAAGGATGTGAAGTTTGTCTCTGTAACAGTGCATATGTGAACACTTCCAGATGCAGAAGTGCCTCGAGGTATGGCAGTTAAAAATCCTTGGTATTCTGTAGAGCTACCTTGACATTGTCTAATTTGGGAATTATGGAGTTTGTCAGGTGAGGTCATTAATTAGATGAACTCTTGAGTAAAAAAAGGCACAGTGTGGGGTAGCAAAAGCTTAATCAGTATATGAAGACCCTTGGGATGAGAGATGTACACCATCATTTGCAAAGCAAGTTGGACCGTTAAGTCATCTTTTCTCAGGATGATGCATACTGGATCATCTTGGAATGACACCAGCAACTTAGCCAGTCATTGAACTCCGTTATCTTTTCCTTTGACTTTGATCTAGGCATCATTTTAGATGAAAAGATAATTCCACTGAAAAAGTGTCTTACTCCTAGTTGTGGTAAGCTCCAAAATATCCTTCTGTACAGTCTAGGTCATTTATCCTCACATGAAATTACTGTCATGTTGTGGTGATGCTTGCTGAAGGAGAGAGTGTTTAGGGCATTAATTATGCCCACTTTCTTGGTGCTGACTGTAACCCTGTCCTTTTCCAATCTAATGAGTGCCTAACAGATTTACCAATAACTAGGACATTCCCAGTAGCTGAATTATGCCTAACAGACATGGAATTTGTTTACTCTTGGTGACATGTTGATCTGGATGCATGCAAAGTAGATGTAATAAGGGATTTCCGTTGATGCCTTAAGAGGTCTAGGAGGTAGGAGAAG
The DNA here is from genome assembly GCF_019279795.1 of Protopterus annectens. Classification (NCBI taxonomy): domain Eukaryota; kingdom Metazoa; phylum Chordata; order Ceratodontiformes; family Protopteridae; genus Protopterus; species Protopterus annectens. The sequence continues at coordinate 754,361,404 of NC_056739.1, read as the reverse complement.
AGTTGTTTGACAGAATCAGAGAGTTTTGTTACTGCATTTTTGCAGCATCATTATACTAACAGTAACAAAAGTCTGTAATGATGCTGCATTTGCACGGGTGGGAGGGTGATGGTGTAATGTTCACTGCAAGTAGTGAAATGTGAGGGGATGTTTCCAGAGTAGTTAAGTATTTGCAACTTTCACATATGGTGCCTGCAAGGTTAAGTAAAAGTTCATAAGCAGCGAGCATGAGGCAGTTTTTACTTTACATTAGGATGCCAAGTGCTAGAAGATGGAATTTGGGGGCATGAATCTGCTGCCACTCCATGATGCCCAATGTTGAAGTGTAAAAAGGCTGTTTGGGAGAAACACAAAAGTGCATTTTGAAATAAAAACACATAATTAACCCTCTAGCGTCCAGCACAACCCATTAGAGGAGTTCAAAGCTAAAGATTCCAGATAGGCAAATACTCTCTCTCTATATATATATATATATATATATATATATATATGTGTGTGTGTGTGTGTATATATATATATATATATATATATATATATATGTGTGTGTGTATATATATATATATATATATATATATATCTACACACACACACACACACACACACACACACGTATATGTATCTATATATGGGGTCTACTTTTCTTTGTTGAAATGTAAATGTTAAGTTGCCCATCTCGCCTTCGTTCTTGCTGTTTGCTGCCATCTCTTATAGCTCGAGAGCTGTTTACTGGCTTGAGGCTACCCCTTATCCCAGAATGCCCAGCGTTAGCTACCCAAATCTCATTTGCCGCTTCAGCTGCGAGGTTGCTTCGTTACTGGCTCAGGCTTAGTATAGTTTTTTCTGTTATTATAATTGTCATTTATTCTTAAAAATTTATCAAGTTTCTGTCTCGATATAGTACTTTATCCCTTATTACTTTCTTGTGTGTTGTAGCTTTGTTGGCCACCACTCCATAACTCGCAGGCCTTCTGTTTCCCCTGAACTCGTTTAAATTAGAGAGTCCCCCCCCCCTTTTTTAGGACAGCTGTTTAAATTAGAGGCTCTCCTTTCTGTTCCAAAAAGACTGTTTCTTAGTTTAGTAGTATAACATTTTCTTATTGTTATTGTGGTTCTTTAGTTTGTTGTTATTTGGAAAATGTTTAAAGATACCAAGTTATCTGGCTTCAAAAAGTATGAATGGGCACACTAGTTGTGTACATTGTTTGGGCGATGTTCACCTGCAGGACTCCTGTTCTATATGTCACGCTTTTAGTCCAAGGGTCCTGCAGGAGCACAAAAACAAATTAGTCCTTTGGGGATTATTGAAGCCTCAGGATTCTCCGGCTAAAAGTACTCAGCCAGCAAAATTCCCTAAGTCTGTCAAGTCGTCTGCTCCACCTTCGGAGCCGACTCCTTTACTTGACCAACCAAGTATGTTGGTGCTGGTTGGCACCAACAAGGCAACTTCTCCATCTGCTCCATCTGTTATTTCGGAGCCATAAGAGACTGAGGTCTCTGTCCTTGGAGCCTATCCACTCGGCACCTCAGTCACCCTTGTTACAGAGTGAACGTAGCCATCATTCTTCCTACTTCTCTCGATCCCCTAGATTATCGGATCATGATGTGGAGAGAGTAGTAAGTAGGTTGCTTAAGTCACAGACACTGGCAAAATTACTGTCCAGCCCACCTCAACAGGTATCAGCTTCAACCGCCTCTATTTCCGTTCCTCCGACTACATTTAGCTCGGAGTCGGAGACCATGGATCTGCAGGTAGTACAACCGTTGGCACCGAACATCATCTCTCCTTTGTGTCCAACGTCAGCTCCGATTACCTCGATTGTACCTTCTATCAAGAGATCTGGGCGCCGGGGCTCTCTCGTCGGCTCTGAGGGGGGGAGTGGTATCGGACCCTTGTCCGACCTCGTTCTCCCCCTCGGAGCTTTGGGGCAGGTGAGCTCGGCTCCGACATCGGCCTCGGAGCTGTCACCCTTGACGCAGAGAAGGACTCCTGTTTCTTCAGAGCTGGAGCTTTCTCTGCCTAGAGGTCGGGACGCCTTCGAGGTCATGCGGAGTGTGCTGTCCACCGAAACAGCTCTACTGCCAGCTCCATTGGCTCCTCCCCCCGTGGTGTCTGTTCCAACCTCTACTCCTCCTCCATACCCCAAGCGTACGGGAGCTATGCCCCAGGACACCCCATTGGGTGATCCCTCATCTTCCGAAGCTTCCCCTGATCACTCAGAAGAGCCTCCCCGGAAGAAGAAGTGCAAGACAGGAAGCACATAGACTCCCCTGAGTCTGTCACCTCAGATACAGACATGGATGAATCGGGAGGGTTCCCAAGGTCCCCCTCTGAAGAGGTTTCCTTTTCAGACATCCTTGAAATGCTTAGACAGAGGAGGGACTGGACTTCCCTAGCCCCTACCGAGGACGAGTCTGTATACCTGGATGCATTCAGTTCCTGACCTTCCACGTCCTGGGTATCTCCTCCTTTCGACCACTCATGTCTGTAGTGGCTTGAAAGGCTTGGTCAGCTCCAGATTCTGTGGGACCTACTCTGAGGAGACCAAACAAATTTATTACAGCCCCCCAGAACAAATAATTCCTCTCCAAAGGTGTGCCCGTTGATGCCATGGTGGTAGCAGCAGCCACCAAGAAAGAGTTAGCAGAAACCTCTTCATCTGTTCATCCTCCAAACAGAGAGTCTTGGACGATGGACAGATATGGAAAGCGAATGTTTGCTTCAGCGACCTTTTCAATGAGGTCCCTAAACTATCTATGCCATTTTACACGTCTTCAAAGGGATCTCCTGAAAGAGCTTGGAGATACCCTTCAAGATCCTACAGCTGAGGGAGTACCAGCCAAATTAGCTTCTCAGCTTTTGACTCTTAATTCCATAGTCAACTCCTCCATGAGGCTGACTTCCTATGCACCCGATGGAGTGAGCAGAGCCGCAGGGACAGGTGTGGCTCTCAGGAGACGTGCTTGGATGCGGCTGTGTCAGTTTGCGGAACCCTTTCTAGCGTCCTTCACCAATACTCCCTTTGATGGCTCCTTTCTCTTTGGGCCTCAGGTGAAAGACACGTTGTCCAGTTGTGAGCAGAAAGGCAAGACTCTCTCTGCCATGGGAGTCTGTTTTTCCACCCCTTCCAGACCTTATTCCAAGGGTCAGAAGACCAGAAAGATGTGGTTCCGAAAATCCCAGGGACCCCTGCCTGACACACGTGGTGATTTTTCCCCCAGGGGCAGAGGAGGAAACAACAATAACAGACGCCGCCCTCATGGCAGAGGGGGTCTGCAAAACAAGGGTGACAGAGAAACCTTCTCTGCCAAGCCCTTCCAACATCCCTGAAGGGTTGCCTGACTGCTCACCTCTGGAGACAGTAGGGGGAAGACTTTTGCTGTACCCAAAAGCCGGGCAAAATATACCAAGAGACAGATGGGTACTATCCATTATATCCGGAGGTTACAAAATTCCCTTCCATCAATCCCTCGTAGAATCAAAAAAGTCCATCCCAGATGTCCCACCCAGTCTAAGGGATAAAGCAGTCACAGAAGTTTCAAGACTGCTAGAAAAGAGAGCCATTCAAGAAGTCCCTGCAGAACAACTAGGATCCGGAACTTACTCAAGATTCTTTTTAGTACCAAAAAAGACAGGGGATTGGAGACTAATACTGGATCTCAGCAGATTGAACAAATCTGTACAAAAAGAAAAGTTCCGGATGGTGACACTGCAGTCCATTTTCCCTTTTGTGGGTCAGGACAATTGGATGTGCTCAATAGATCTTGAGGACGTGTACTACCATATCAAGATGGACAGACACTCCAGGAGATTTTTTCGCTTCCAGGTAGGGGCCAGTCATTACCAGTTCAGAGCTCTGCCCTTTGGTCTCACCTCAACCCCCAGGGTGTTCACCAAGTGTATGGCAGTAGTTACGGCTCACCTGAGGCGCCAAGGATTCCAGGTGTTTCCCTATCTAGACGACTGGCTCCTGACGGCTACCACCAGGCATCAACTCTTAGAGGCATGGGATTATACAATCACATCATGCACTCAACTAGGCACTACAGTAAATTTCGAAAAATCTGCCTTGTTACCCTGTCAGTCTATCACATACATAGGAGCAGAATTAAACACAAAAGAAATGTTTGCAAGATTACCACAGGAAAGAGTTTCCACTATTCATCAACAAGTGTTAATTCTAATGCAGAGCAAAAGGATTCAAGTCAGATATGTCCTCCAAGCTCTAGGCTCCATGGCAGCTGCCATTCTTCTTGTCCCATCAGCACGTTTCCACATGAGAATCCTTCAGTGGCTCCTTTTCACGCAGTGGTCTTTCCAGGAGCTACCCATGTCTCACATGATCCTGATCACAGAAACATTCAAAAGGCACCTTTCTTGGTGGATGGTCTCCCCACTAGTAATTCAGGGCATACCTTTCATACAACCCCCTCCGGTAGCCACAGTGACCACGGACGCCTCCCTGATAGGGTGGGGGGGGGCATTATCTAGGCAGGACAGTCCAAGGCACTTGGCAACCTCGCAACATCTGCATATCAATGTCCTAGAAATGAGAGCGGTGCTCCTTGCGTTGCAAGCCCTCCAAGACTCTCTTCCTTCCGGGACCATTGCAATCCAAACGGACAACATGTCAGTGGTGAGGTACATCAACAAACAGGGCGCGACCAGGTCTTACCCCTTGTGTCGAGAAGCACTCAGACTGTGGCAATGGGCGATTTCCTCCCAACGTTTTCTGATAGCAATGCACATCCCTGGGAAATCCAACGTCATAGAGGACAGGCTCAGCAGAGCTATCCTCATGCCTCACGAGTGGTCTCTGAATCAGGAAGTTGCGGATCTTAGCTTCCGCAAATGGGGACAGCCTTGCTGCGATCTATTTGCTACTCCTCTCAACAAGAAATGCAGCAGCTACTTCTCCCTACTTCCTCTTCCAGGTCATATACCCAGAGATGCTGTAGTCCACGATTGGCCTCAGGGACTTCTTTATGCTTTTCCCCCTTTTCCACTAATACCAAGACTCTTACAGAAAGCAAAATCATTGGGTTGCAAAATGATCCTCATTGCCCCATATTAGCCTCAACAGATATGGTTCCCGTTCCTGCACCTCCACCTTCTGGATCAACCGTGGATTCTGGACCCAGTTCCAGATCTTCTGATTCATCAATCAGGCGAGTTGCACCAGTCCCTTCAAACTCTCCAGCTCACAGCTTGGTTACTCCACTTCCAACCTTAGCCAGGCTTTCCAGTATCTCCCCAGCAGTCCGTGATATTATTGCTTCCTCACATAAGTCTACTATGAGGAAAATGTATGCTAGTAAATGGAAATGTTTTTCTTACTGGGCAGAATCTAGAAATTTGGATCCTTTCTCAGCCCCAGTCCATAAAATTCTTGAATTTCTAGCACAACTCTTTCAGTCTGGTGCAGCTTCCACTGCCATTAGAGTACAGATAGCTGCCATTTCTAATTTTCATATCAGTATGTTTAATTCTAGCACCCTTCCTAGAGGATTGAGAAGAGTTCCTTTTGTTTTCACTGACTGAGTATATTTTACTTCACATGCCAGGTAATTTATGACTTTTCCTTGTTTAGTTGTATTGGACAACCAGTTTTTAGGTAACTGGTCACTCTACTTATGTCTAGTGTGCGCTATCACAAATGAGATCTGGGTAGCTAACTCTGGGCATTCTGGGATAAGGGGTAGCCTCGAGCCAGTAAACAGCTCTCGAGCTATAGAAGATGGCCGAGTCGGAGCCGAGAATCAGCTCCGAACCCAAACAGCAAGAAGGAAGGCGAGATGAAGACAACTAACATGTAACGTTATTGTAGGTACATAACTTCTTTTTATTTCGAAAAAGAAAAGTAAAAGCCCATTTACGCGAAAATGCATTTAAACGAAAGTGCACTTTCGTAAATATCTGTTCAACAAATCAGTAAAGAAACAAAACACGAAACACTGCAGCACCGAATCACACTACAGTGGGGAAATGGGAATTTACCTGTTCCCCCACTGTAGCGCGATCTCAGAGTTAATATATTTAAGTAGCATGGGTGTGTGTGTGGGGCACGCAGGGGGGCTTGCACCCCTGCAAGACAGTGTTTTTTGTCTTTCCTTTTTTTTTTTAACCGGTTCGTTGAACTGGTATTCGTGAAAGTGTACTTTCTTGTAAGGGGGCTTCTGCTTTTCTTTTTCGAGATAATGAAATTTTGACAAAGAAAAGTAGATCCATATATATATATATATATATATATATATATATATATATCTATACATACACACACACACACACACACACACACACACACACACACACACACACAATACAAATAAACAATTAAAATCAAACTCCAGTAAATCTCCTAAAATGCATTTCCAATTAAACTTACTATTCAAATAAGTTCTTTAAATATTTCTATTACCCTCACACACACACACACACACACACACACACACACACACTAAAATTATCGCTGTTTAAAACAGTAGCACAGAAACAATCACTTTTACTAAAATGATGAGCTGCAAAATGAGAAGCCCATGACTTTCAATTTTTTTTTCATGTTTAAAGTCTCCAACATGTTCTTGCAATCTAACTTTAAATGCTGTAGTCACAAGGGCATTGTAAGGTATAAAAAACTCCCTATTTCCAAGTATACCTTTTATAATCCCTAAATTTCCTACCATTTATAACTGCAAAAAGTATCAAGTACATATTTACAAATATTACACACACCGTAGGGTGAAGTATCTTCCTGCATTGTAATCAGTACAGGATATTTGCTATCTGGCCTAACCAAAATGGCTGCACCAGCATACCAGTGATGCATGTACCTTTTCTGTAAGAAATTTTTAAAAAGGTGGCAAGTTCCTATTACAAAATTAAACTCTCCTCAAAAAGGGCCAATAATCCCTAACAGTTTGTATTAATAACATTATGTTCAGTAACAAAACATACATCTTTAACACTGTCTCTCTTCTAAGTTTCCCATCTATTGACTGTATCCCCAATTCATTTTTAGGCAAACTGGTGATATTAATATACAAATTAAACATACAGGCATGCTCATAGCTCCCATTAAGAAACATCTTCACTGTACAATTCTTCATATAAACATGCTGCATGATTACTACACAGTCTACGTATCCTCATCAACTCACCAGATTAAAAAAAAGTAGTTTAAAATGAGCAGAACAGCAAAACAATTTGAAGAGTAATAATAAAATGCAAAAAAAAAAAAAGAATGAATTTTCCTGAATCTTTCTAATGTCCAGAATCCAAGACTGCACAATACCAGGGAAAGGGCATAATTGTGCCGTCTCACTCAGTTGACAAAAACAGTAGTTTCAAATAAATTGAGAAGACTAATGGTTGTGAGGATACGTAAATTTTATCCTGAAATAGTGTCAATCCCCCAAAAAGGAAAGGAAGTCATCTTCTGTGTACCCCACTGGTGCTAGAGTGAAATAAACGACATCATATACAACATAAACATGAGTCCCTCTAAGAATATCAATACACCGTAACACTAAGTGAAGCCACAACTGCAACTGCTGACATCACTGAGTTATAAGTATACAGATGCTTGAAAGACTGAACTTCTAGTAGCACACAACACTCTATTGCTGCCACACAAAAGTAAGTAGACAAGTCTTTTCAATCAAATGTCTCAGGGGTAGGGGAGTGTGCCCCTTACCAGGGGATTGTGCGAGCTGCTTGTTATAATTAGCAGGGGGTAAATGGGGACTTGCCTCTGTATTTCTATATAAACAACAGGCTTTTCCATCCCATTCCAAAAATCACTTTCTGTGTAGCCTGTTGGTGTCAAACTAGGGCAAAAGTGAAAGAGCAGATAGCAACAGTAAAATATATCAATTTACTGTTGTCAAGCATATAAACATAGCATCCCGTCATAGTCTACTAACAAACAGTAGCCACCTATACACATTTCTGATGTTTGATAGTGAGGAAAGTGAGCCAAGAATAATGATCACAGTAAAGTATTCCATGTTGTGACCACTAAGACAGTACACTTCCCCTAGACAAACTACAGCAAACGTCTCTGAAAATGTCTGTGGTATGAATGGGAGACAATGTAACAGAATAATAACCAAATGGTTTACAGTCACCAGCAAAGCTATAGGAACCTTCAGTGCACACCTCTGAAGAGAGACTGTTTTTGTACTAGACATGGTCCCTATTTAAGCCTATGTTAAAATCTAATTACACAACCAAGGTAGTGGAGGCTGCCACATCCCCAGAAGCTCTGAGAGTCATACCTCTCAACCTCTTAGAGCAGGAAATCGGGACAAAGACATAAATAATGGGGGGACACTTTTTTAAATAATGCTCTTACAAATGTAGAAAGTTATAGAATAACATGTTTTGCATCAGCATGAATTTTCTGAAGGGTATGAAGTCTGAAACTGAAATGACTGTCATTATTTTCTGACTTCAGTACTCAATGATTTGCTAATGTTTTGCCAGAAAACACAATTTTACGAGAAATAGACCAAAAATTTGAGGTGAAAATCTGAACATTCTACAAAAATCTGTACAGTTGAGAGGTATGCGTGAGAGTCCAGATGTTTTATGATGCATTTTATTCCTTACATCTGAAAGATAATTACTTGTTGGCTATTCTTTCTTTACTGCTGCCAAAGAAACAACAACTGACGGCAAAACCAAAGTAAAAAAACAAACGAGGCTCCCAGTACACTCCAACACTTCGTAATTTATTGTAGTTAGCGCTTTCGCTGGGGTTAGTACTCTAGTTAAACACTAGTAATTCGTAACAAGACATAACATAACAACCTCCCTTTAAATGGAATACAATTCCTATATAACTAGCTTTTATTCTGTTGCTTTAAGCTGATATTAGTTTTAGTGACATCACTATTGATGTTCGATTCTTATTGGGTGTGTGATTTTTAAGTGGGGTTTTTAAGTTTGTTGAAAGTTTATGTAATTTTTTAGTCTGAAGAAGCTGGAGTACTAACCCCTGTGAAAGCGCTAGCTACAATAAATTACGAAGTGTTGGAGTGTACTGGGAGCCTCTCGTTTGTTTTTTACTTTACAGCTACCAAAAAATGTTTGTTTACTGTACATGCCACTTCTGTGTGAAAAAAATGACATTTTAACACACACACACACACATATACCTAAAGAAAAATTGGGAGGAATAATGCACCTGTATTCCATCTTTGGAGTGCTGGAGAAAACTAGGGCACCTGGATAAAACCCACACATATGTGGAGGATGTGAAGACTCCATGCTGAGGAAGACTAGAACTAACTCAGAGACCCAGGAGTTGTGTAATATCAAAGCTACCCTCTCCACCATCTGCTTACCTCAATTCTGTTCACATTTTGCACTCTTCCACACACTTCAATGGTGGACACTAGCAATGGATGGTGCAAAGATAGGCAGCAACAGTCATCAGTAAGCTGTGCTAATACCACATTCTTAATTTTCCAGATAATGTTAAAGTATTTCAGTTTCATGTAAATTTAAAAAGGAAGTTGCATTTCCTCACAGTTTCTGAATGAATAATCCATTTCCATACACAGAAGAATATCCCCTCAAGAAAAATGCAAATTTTACTAATATGTTTCTTTCTTGCATTCCCGTTTTATACACAGTATTTGTAGAAGTGTGCTCGCAAGTGCCTAGCATCTGTTTGCGATCATGTGCGGCAAATGCTTTATATGCAACAAATAAAATGAAAGTCAACATATCTTGTATTTTTACCATCTCGTTTTTGCTTTTTAATGTAAAGCTAAGTAGAAGACTCCAAATAAGAGTGTAAGCATTGTATTTTTCACCAGTTAGTTCGTGGTTCGGTTTGACCACGTTGTATTTGGCATATATACACATGGGGTGTGGGGACTGAGTGCTCCCCAGCACTTACAGTGGATCTGGTTGGTTAATTTAACTTCTGCTCCGTGTTGTTTCCACAATCTAAGCAGTCAACCCAAATTAAGTAATAGATAAACATACGTTATTGTATTTTATCATTCCGTACATAAATCAAATAAATCAAATGACCGTGTATACTACTTCCGATACCAAGTGCTCACTAGCACCTACAAATGAATCTGTTTTTATGAACTACTGAAGCAGAGCATACAATAATAAATAACTTAAGATAATCTAAACTGTGTTGATAGAAGGTGAAAACATTTAATCACGTTAAATCTTAAGTAATTTTCCATTTTTATAAAATTAAAGTGCTTAAGTCTTAAGTAATTTTCCATTTTTAGAAAATTTTAGAAAATTTGTAGTTTCAGTGATGCGTAACTGTGCAGTTTCACTTTTTACTGAATTCTAGAGATTTGGATCGGAACTATATCAAATAGTGTTTGCTTCCCAGGTGAATGAAAACACTCCTGGAAATGTCAAACAGTGTATATTTTAAATAAATACAGTGAAGGAGTTGAGAAAAAAAGGATGATGTCAGCTGTAGGAGGTACTGTTTAAGGAAAGGGAGAGTGGGACGCTCGGCAAAACTAAAATGGTAAAATGCAAGGAAAATAGGCTGGAATGTGTAGACAATAATAGGTATGTGTGTTTTGTAGAACATTAACTATCCTTTACTGTTGACACTCTCCCTTTAAGCTTTTCAGTATTTGAACACAGGCACTGCTCACAATAGCAGATGAGCATAGTGTACGGCACCATGTAGATAAGTCCACTGCCTTTGTGATTCATAATTGTGCACTGGTAGTGATTTGCTTTTGGAGATTTCACCCTTTTCAGTGTTTCTGCATCTGTGGACTTGGTAAATATAAGCCATAATACCTATATACAGGAATTAGAACCCTTCATTATTAAATGGTGATCTAAGCTATCCAAACTCTAGACTGGAAACCTTCACCACCTGTAGTACACAGGCACAGAGATACCTGGACTTTGTCACTACAGATATCCTGGAGCTGTTAGAGTACCCACTAGAGGGAATAACATCTTGGATCTTGCCTGTACTAATAAGGGAACATCTTGCACCATCTGTTGCATACCTTCATCACTTCTTATGTATGACCATAATGCAGTTTCCTTCCAAAAAAAAAAATGAAACCAGAGTACCTTTAGAAATTTCATCTGTAGCTTCTGCCAGTATCTCAGTAACTCGAACCACTTTGACTACCTTATGCTAAAGAAAAGAATATGGAGTACTTAAGAGGTAATCGTAACACTGACTTTGTCATATGCACAGCCCAGTTTAATATCTGCAATGCCTTTTAGGTGGGAAAAGCAATCAGTACCTTCAAAAGCAGAATTGCACAATATCTCTCTGACATAGGGCTTATAAGACTTGTAAAGCACTGCTTGACCTTGCTGAATGACTTCAAGTTCCACATTTTGGACATTGTACAATTCAATTGAAAAACAAACAAATCTGTTAGGGAAAAAAATAAAAAATGTACAATACGCTGGTTGCATAATTGTGCACAACCTTAAACTAATACTGTGTGTCTGCACAACCTTAAATTAATACTTTGTTGAAGCACCTTTTGATTTAATTACAGCATTCAGCCTTCTTGGGTAGGAGTCTATCAGCATGGCACATCCTGACTTGGCAATATTTGTCCACTCTTCCTCGCAAAAGCACTCCAAATCTGTCAGATTGTGAGGGCATCTCTTGTGCACAGCCCTCTTCAGGTCACCCCACAGATTTTCTATTGGATTTAGGTCTGAGCTCTGGCTGGGCCATTCCAAAACTTTAATTTTCTTCTGGTGAAACCATTCTTTTGTTGATTCGGAGGTGTGCTTGGGGTCATTGCTGTGTTGAAAGGTGAAATTCCTCTTCATCTTTCTTTCTAGCAGACACCTGTAGGTTTTGGTCCAAAAGTGACTGATATTTAGAATGGTCCATAATTCCCTCCACCTTGACTAAAGCCACCAGTTCCAGCTGAAGAAAAGCAACTGCAAAGCATGATACTGCCACCACCATGTTTCACCGTGGGGATGGCATTCTTGTGGTGAAGCAAAGTGTTGCTTTTCCACCAAATGTACCTTTTGGAATTGTGGCCAGAAAGTTCAACCTTGGTCTCATCAGACCATTACACATTTCCCCACATGCTTTTGGGAGACTTGCTGTACTGTTTTGCAAATTTTAGCCAAGCCTGTATGTTTTTCTGTATAAGAAAAGGCTTCTGTCTTGCAACCCTACCCCATAGTCCAGACACATGGAGAATACGGGAGATTGTTGTCACATGTAGCACACAACCATTACTTGCCAGAAATTCCTGCATCTCTTTCAATGTTGCTGTAGGTCTCTTGACAGCCTCGATGACCAGTTTTCGTATTGTCTTTTCATCAGTTTTGGAGGGACGTCCGTTTCTTTGCAGCGTCCCTGTTGTCCCATATTTTCTCCACTTTTGATGACTGTCTTCACTGTGTTCCATGGTATATCCAATGCTGTGGAAATTTTTTTGTACCCTTCTCCTGACTGATACTTTTCAACAATGAGATCACTTTGATGCTTTGTAATCTGTCTGCAAACCATGGCTTTTACTTTAGCAGGCAACTTGAGTAAATGTCAGGAAAATCCTACTAGGACAGCTGAACTTTATTTGGGGTTAATCAGAGTTTCTTTAGTTGATGGCAGGTGTGTACAGCCTGAATGCTGTAATTAAATCAAAAGGTGCTTCGACAAAGTATTAGTTTAAGGGTGTGCACACACATGCAACCAGCATATTATACGTTTTTTATTTTTTATATTTTTTCCCCTAACAGATTTCTTTGTTTTTCAATTGAATTGTACAGGTTGTAGGTCACATTAAATGTGGGAAAAGTTTTGAAATGATTTATTGAGGTCTTATTTTTTTTATATCACGAAAACCTGGCATTTTAACAGGGGTGTGTAAACTTTTTATATCCACTGTATATGCAAAATGTCCATTACCTTTTAGTATTTGTTGGTTATTGTTTGCTTGATTTAACTTGTGTTCTATATATAATACTGAATAAACCTGAATCATCTGTTTTATGTTTCAAAACATTTAAATAGTGTTTCAAAATGGTGCATACATTTTTTTTGTTCCCCAAGTACTCACTGTAAAAGCTGCTGTTTTCATGTAAGGAAGGTGGCAAAAGGTCTCAGGTTTGACTAATGGCCATTCCCACCTCAACAAAAAGATACGAGGGTAATAATTATCTCACAAAAAAAACACCACAGTTGAGCAGAAAACCTTTATACGACACAAAGCTTTCAGGTTAAACACCTTTTCTCAATGCTTCATACAGGTCTATAAAAATAACCATTTATATAAGAGCCTGAAACAATCACATGACTTGCAGCCCAAAAGTCATATGATCAAATATAACAACCTTATGATGCATTCTTACATAAATACATATATATGTATAATAAAAATATACATAATTACATATATAAATTTTCTTTAACCTGAAAGCTTTGTGTCGTATAAAGGTTTTCTGCTCAACTGTGGTGTTTTTTGTTGGATATATTTATTCAGCTGGTTGTTGTTACTCTGAAGTTGTGCTGTCTGGTTGAGATAATCTTAAGAGCTTTTCGCAGCCCAGATGGAAACCATCAATTGTTTGAAATCTCTATTGGAAAATAAAGTGAATCCTTTGCTACAGCTCGTGCCCAAACCAACTCTTGATTCCGAAGTAGTTTCTTCGGTTTCCTTAGAGAACACAGCAGATTTTGGAAGGAAACTGCAATTACTAGAGAGGAAGGTGGGTGCGTATAAACGCTTACAATGGCAGTGTTTTAGCTTCACGGCATATTTAGATAAGGGCATAGTACCTCGTGGACTTAGAGTCCTAAAGATACCCTCATACGGAAATATATATCCGGAACTGTTAAAACGTTGGCAAAATTTGAAGTTAAGTCTTGACTACATGGTGCTGATGAATGAGTTCTTTTCCACTATAGAAAATGATTTAAAGACTGAAATAGTCTCTATAGAAGATGAATTAATGTTATTGCCATGTTTCAAAAATATGATTCCGGTCTATCAGCAAATGATGGATAGACTACACGTGCTTGATGACCGATTGGAAGCCATCAAGAAGCGTAAATTGCTGAGAGATATGGGGGACTTTCAAAAGGGTAATATCTTCTCTTGGCCGAAAAATGACGTAACGGTGCCAAAGATGAATAATCGTAACAATAGTATTTCTACAACTCATAAAGTGCCTCTGGATAGTCTGGATGACTTTCCAGAATTGTTGCCCGCAAGTTCTCAGTTACCTGCACGTGGAGTGGTATCGGCCATACCGGGTAATGACGTCATTGTGACCACGCCTGCTTCTGCTGTAATTATTTCTCAAGCTCAAGGAGCGGATTTGGCTACGCGTATGTCGGTGGTTGAAACCACTAATGAAACTTGAGACTAAAAATGTTGAAACAAGAAGACTGCATCAGTCTACGTTAAATTTTTTTCAGAAGCCTTTTCAGCTGAACCAAGCTGAGAAGGTTAAAGAGCGTTCGACCTCGAGAGGGAGACCTGCAATGAGAGAAGCATAATTTTCCAATAAACGGAAGAACAACAGTCTGCAGAAACAAATGAAGGTAGTCCGAAGATAGTGGCAAGTACTTTGTTTGTCTAGTTTTGATCTAGAAGCGGCGCACTACATACTTCTACAAAAGGGCCTTGGCTTTATTCCTTCAACTTGTGATGATATTTTCAGTGCCCTAATGGACCTTAAACAATTTATAAGAAATATAGGTTTGAAGTTAATATTTAAGAATGACACTTATGTACGATCTGATTGTAAGAGACGTAGTATTTTCATACCAACTAATGTACCAGTTCTAACAGCATTTTATAATTTGTGTGAAAAGGATTTAAAAAATTTATATAGTAATAAAAAGGTCAGGAAGAGTTATAATCTCTCGTATTCTGAATTCTTAGCATTGAAAGATCTGAAATTAAATTCAGATATAGTAATCAAGCAGGCAGATAAGGGGGGTGTTACTGTGATAATGGATAGGGCCAAATATATGCTATCTGTATCGAATTTACTAGCTGACACTACAGCATTTAAGGTGATATCATCTGTAGATGTAAAGAAATGTATTAGTCATATAAATATGTGTATTTATGAGTTGCAGCTTTCTGGTGATATAGATCTAGATTTATGTCACTTTTTTACTGTTTCTTGTCCTATGATACCCCAGCTATATGGGATACCGAAAATTCATAAATCCCAAGTTGATCCACCAATGAGGCCCATTGTTTCCAGTAACGGCTGGATAACGGAACCTATTTCCGTGTATTTACAGAAGCAATTACAACCTTATTTGGTTCAATGTGAAACTGTTTTGAAGGATACCACAGATTTCATATTGAAATTGAAACAATGGTGTGAAAATTTAGGTAGACTTGATATGGTTAAAAATAATTTATTACTAGTAACATTGGACATTTCTTCACTTTTTACAGTCATTCCGAATGACCATGGGATTAATTCAGTACGTGAATTTTTAGTTGAATGTTCTACCTTTACATCTAGACATATTGAGAATCTCTATTAGATGTAGTGTTGTCTAATAATGTTTTTTTTGTTTAATAAACAGTATTATTTACAGTTAACTGGTGTTGCAGTGGGCACACCGGTAGCGAATACATATGCAAATTTGGTCCTATATCAGTGGGAGAGGGCTCATATATATAATGGTACCATGTTTTTGAATCCTAATATATGCTTCTATCAAAGATTCGTGGGTGATTGTTTTTTAATTTGGAAAGGATCTGCCCTTGAATTATCTGAGTATTTGTTGTATCTGAATGATACTACTACCTTTTTGAAATTTAAGATGGAATTTTCCAACAACTTAAGTTTCTTGGATGTTAATATAAGAATTCAGGGTGGTTTGGTAGATACAAGCGTGCATAAAAAAGAGGTTAGTGCGGGGAGATACCTGCATGGTTCTAGTATGCACGCTCCACATGTATTTAGAGGTGTGGTTAAGGCACAACTAGCTAGAATAAACAGATTAAACACTGACGATTTATGTTTTTTAAATCAGATAGATGATACATGTAAAGAGTTTATAGCTAGTGGTTATGGGGTTGATCTCCTGACTGATATTAAGACTGAAGTAGTAAACAGTAGGCAAACTACTTTTAAACCTATTTTTCTATCAAGTGATGAATATATAGGTAATAGTAACTATGCTTTGTTGGGAGATGGTAAACTGAGATGTATTACGTCTTATAATATCATGACACATTTAGTTAAAAGTGTTATAAATAAATATTGGATGGTGTTAATGGCATCCGATGAGATCAAGACATTTTTAGGCAATAAGCCACAGTTTGCATATAGAAGCATGAAGACACCAAAGAATATGTTATGTTATAAAAATTTCAAAAAAGAGGTACAAGGCCCACTTAGTTTGGAAAGGAAAGGTGCATTTTGTTGTCACAACTGTAGTTGTGGTGATATCATGTATAATGATATCAATAATGCTTATAAGAATAGTGTTTTTGTGCATCCGATAACTAATAAGACCTTCACATTTCATGTATCAGCTACTTGTGTAACTAATAATGTAATTTATCTCGCAACTTGTACTGCCTGTTCCTCTTTTTATGTAGGGAAAACGACTAGAAAACTGAAAGAACGCATAATAGAGCACAAATCTGAGATAAGAAGGGCATGTGAGAACAATGCTCTATTTAAACATATAAATACATATGGATCGAATCATAGTTTTAAGTTTAGGGTAATTGATAGTGTTTGTATATCAAGTAGAGGTGGCGATATAGGGAATTCTCTAGAAATAAGGGAGTTTGAAAGGATTATTAGACTATCAGCTGATGCTCCACCTGGTTAAATTCCGCTGTTTCATTGAAGCCCATACTGGTTAGAATACAGCGTACAAGGTTGAAATAATGTACTGTAATTATTGATGTTTTATAATTATACTTGTATTTTAACACATTTTTTTTGTATTATATTGCTTTGTGTTTATGTATCAATTTTCTTTTTATGTATGTAATTATGTATATTTTTATTATACATATATATGTATTTATGTAAGAATGCATCATAAGGTTGTTATATTTGATCATATGACTTTTGCGCTGCAAGTCATGTGATTGTTTCAGGCTCTTATATAAATGGTTATTTTTATAGTCCTGTATGAAGCATTGAGAAAGGGTGTTTAACCTGAAAGCTTTGTGTCGTATAAAGGTTTTCTGTTCAACTGCGGTGTTTTTTTGTTGGATATATTTATTCAGCTGGTTGTTGTTACTAATAATTATCTCACCCAACCCCCACTTTCTAGGAAGGAGCCACCAAAATCTGTTTGCTTTTGTGTTTCCTAGATTTCAGTCTTTCAAAATAATTTTTTATAGCCCCTGTAAAAAAAACTACTTATTGCAGAATTAAGGAAGTGTGCTTAGTGGCCATTTGCGCCTCAGACAAGATCTGAAGGGAATAATAATTTCACCCCACTCTCTGGAAAACAGACACAAAAATCGTTTGCATTTGTGTGTCTTGCCTGCTGTATTTTATTTTACGTGAACCCAGTTTGAGGCACAGCAAATTCTAAAACTATGAGCCCAGTACAAGCAGACACAGTGCCCCCATCTTTCTCTGTGTGTGTGTGTGTGTGTGTGTGTGTGTGTGTGTGTGTGTGTGTGTGTGTGTGTGTGTGTATATATATATATATATATATATATATATATATATATATATATATATATATATACACATATATATATACATACACACACACTTAAAATTACAATTTACTGGACCTGAAGAGGAAGCTTAAGGGTGAAAACATTTCTGAATGTTTTCTTTCTGATTGAATTCTGCCCTTATTTGTCCTGTTTTATTTGTTTATTTTTTAAAAGTATTTGTTCATTTAAGATATGGTAAGGTGGTGGTTCCTTTCAGCCACTGCTGAGAGATACCTAGCACTAGTGAAATGTAAAAGGGTGTATGATTTTGTAACTATGGGGTAATACGGAGGCGCTAGGTACAGCTCCTTACCTAGTCCTCTCGACTGTCCCTTTGGGATGTTTCTCTGAGTTTTGTTCCATTCTTTTTAAAATTGGAAATCATTTTGAGAAGTTATAAGGTAATAGTACCATTATTTTAAATGTTTCTCTAATTTGGGGCCTTTTCCGTGATTATTTTTTACTTTGTTCCATATTGGCAGACCTGGTACCTTCCCTTGGAATGATACTATTTAGGCTGCTCAGTTCAAAGGTAGAGGTTGCACAAAACTGAAGTGGAAATAGAAATTACTGGAGTAAGCATGAGAGAGACAATGAGCAGGAAGCTTTTCTCTAAGAAAAAGCCTGATTCTGTAAAATCAGAAAACAGTTTGATTATATCCACTCAAAAAAATCGAATTGTAGTCAGATATGCTAGTGACATTAACTATGTCATTAACTTTCTCAAACAGCTAGGTTGGCTAGAACTCCAAAACCAGCTTCTGTTTCAACAAGTTATAATCTCCCATATGATACTCTTTTATCTAACAATACTCCTATTCTCAAAAGCCTAATCTCTACCTACAGAAACCTCACTACCCTTCACTCTGCAAATAAATTACATGTAAACATCCAGAAATCCTATAATAAAGTAGGGGACTCCCTTTTCTCAAATTCCATGGGTAAGTTTTGGAATAGACTCCCCACCAACCTACAACTTCTTCCATCATTATCACTTTTTAAGCACCAACTAAAACTACTCCTTAAGGCACAATGGCTATGCCCTTGTACTAACCCTGATTAACACTAACTGTATAGCATACTTACGATTTTATTTTTCTCCCTTCCCAACCATCCACCTAGTAAGATGACTTAGCATCCTGTCACTAAATGATCTTGTGCATATGCCATCTATGTTCTGTATGTGTGAATTTTAGTACAAACAAAATAATTACTTAGGGTCTTTCATCTCTTCCCTACCACTCCACGGAACTTGATTCAACCTATATACCTCAGTCATATTGTTTCCACATCTAGCATATTACCACATTCTGCAAAGATATCTTTCGGATGCTACATTCTATTTTGTTGCCTGTATCCACCTGTATGCTCAAGTCCACACAAGTATGGGCATGTAAATATGTGTGAGTTGTGCGTTCATGTATTATGTAGGTGTAGGTGTGTAAGCCTACAGCAATATTTTATTCAGTTATTTTTTAGCTTGATGTGCATAGACTGTTTTTTCATGTTAATTCCTATTATGTTAGCCTAATGCATTATTGTACTACTGATATTAGCATGTGCTATTTTATGTTTTACATTTACTTTTTTAATATATACTAGTTTAATCTTAGAGCTTTTCTCCCCGGACCTCTACTGAAAATGGACATGTATCCAGTTAGACTAGCCCGGTCAACAAATGTAAAATAAATAAATAAATAAAATAAAATAAATGTCTGTCATATCATCAAAGAAAATTGGAAATATTTGATAACAGCAATAAAGGATATAGTAGGAGATGTACCGTCATTTTGTTTTAAACAAAATAAAAATGTGAAGAAGCATTTATGCTTCACTTCCCAGATGAATAACAACATATCTGAGAGAATTGGTACTAATCCATGTAGGATGTGCACTTGTTGCAAGTTTCTTTCCAAAATAAGTGAATTTATACACCCAGTCTTTGGAAACAAGTATGTTCCAAGACTGCATACTGACTAAAACTAGAAGTGTGGTTTAGGTTGCTTGCTGCAACTTGTGCAGCAGCTTCTATGTAGGAAAAATTAACAGACAGTTGAATGAACATATTTCGTAGCTCATAAGTGGCACCTGTTTAGGAAACTTGAAGAATTCTCTTGTAAAGCACATCTCCATCAGTCCTGACCATAATTTTCTTTTCATGGTGTTACAAGTTATAGAAGAAAGTATTAGGGGAGGCAGCATCGTAGACAAACCAGAGCTTGCAGAAATGAGATGGATTGGGGATCTGCAAACTGATAAACCACCTGGTCTAAATGTGAATTTACCTCTTAAGGCAGCTGTTAAAGGGTGTAGGTTGCACAGATGATCATGATTGGTTCAAATATCTATTTTAAGTAGCTATGTCATGATTCAACCTTCAAAGCCAGCCCCTGATGGGTGTCAGCAATTTAACAGATTTTGATCGAATATTATGTTTTTTTAAATGGTTTTACTTACTGAGCATGCATAGATCTGATGAAGGGTTAGTGTTAACCTGAAAGCACTCATCTTCTTTTTATTGTTTCAGTGTTTTATTAAAGTTTATGACCTACACTGTGGTGATCGAGCTGTTTTTTTTCTCTGTTGCTTTATTTATTCTACAGTATCGATCTTTGGTGGCTATTTTCATCACATACATTTTTATATATGTATAAATCAAGCTATGATGGTCACCTTGAGTGGAGAAATCCTTGGTTCAGGCTATCCAAGCCTGGTGGGCATATCACTGGTTGCCCTCCAAGAATGACAAGGAAGTGGAGCGGAGTATATGAAAAATGAAGCCTGAGATGCAAAGTGATGAGGAATAGTGATCAGATTTCCATGTTAGAAAGTGACTTAGTGCATAAGTGTACAAGACAATGCAAAAGATCTGTAGTATTCCTAGATTTATTTATTTATTTGACATTTGTTTACCGAGAAAGTCCATCTGGGTCAAAGGAACCCATTTTCAGCAGACGCCCTGGGAGTAAAGCTCCAAAATAATAAGACAATTTTGTGCAAATGTATTGCTATATCTTTTTTTTTTATACAATGGCTAGATAGTTTAACTTCATATAGAACAACATACATCCGAGCATTTTAACTTTATATACAAAGTAATACATTCAAACATTCAGGGAGATCCATAAAATAAAATTATTGTCTTCAGTAACATGGAGAATCGGTATTTACATTCATAATATGTGCTTTATTCTTTAGTTCTTTCTTGTCATTTGATACAATGATAGCTGGTGATTAGCCATACAGTTATATTAATAGAGAAGAATGATTGCAGACAGATGAAGGAAGAGTATAGGGGAAGATTTAGGTTTCGATGTGTTCAGGAAGTGTTTGTTCCTATAGAGGATGCCTAGTTTTTGGTAGGTTTTCTTAATGTTGTGCTGAATGTGGAGGTCAAACTTAAGTTGATTGTCAATAATGACTCCTGGAAGTTTAGAGTGGGACAGTATTTCAATAGCTGTGTTGTCTGCAGAATGGATTTTAAACTGGTTCATATCAAGAGAGTGATTTTTAGGTATAAAGAGGAGGAGTTGGCTTTTTTAAGGTTGAGGAAGTTGGGAGTTAGTGAGCCAGGTTTCAATGGAGGTACATGTTGTTGGGTGATGGATTGCAGATGAAGTGTGGGAGAGGCGCAGATGATAGAGTCATCTTCATATTGCATGAATGTTCCTAGGGATGAGGAAGTGTACAGTTGTTTGTAAAAATATTAGAGTAAGGGGCAAATGATGGAAACCCTTGGAACTCCTATGGGGATGTGAAAAAAGACACAATGGTATTTAACCTTTTTACAGTTTGTTTTCAATTGTATATGCAACTATGAAACCACTGAATTGGAGAGAGGTGCAAGTCCCAAGTTGGCGAACCTAGCCAGGAGTAAGTAGTGGGAGAGTATGTCAAAGGCCTTTGATTGGTCAGGAAATGCTGACACAGTTACCTGTGTCTCTAGCCCTATTTATAGTGTCAGTGAAGAATAGGAGGGCTGTAGAAGTGCTGTGGCCTGAACGGAAACCATGTTGGTTATGGGAATGTGGGTCCTTACGTAGTAAGGATTGCATAAGCTTTTGGTGAATGCATTTTCCAATATTTTGGAGATGGGAGATAGAATCGCTATAGGTTGGTAGTTAGTTAGCTCAGTAGAGCTTCCCACTTTGTGGATAGAAATTGTGTGTGACATTTTTCAGATGTTGGGAACTTTATATTCAGAGATAGATCTGTTGATAAGAATACTGATGGGGTATGCAACAGAGTCGGCAGCTATTTTAAGGTGTTCAGAGAGCAAGTTTTAAACTTTAACAGCAATTTTTTTATGAGACTTGTAGGGACGGGTTGAAGAGAGAAATTGGTTGGGTTATTAGAAAGGGGATTTGGGCTGTTATAGTGGTGAATGTTGGGGAGTAGAGTTGAGGCAGCATTGATGGTAGTTATGGACAAGGAGGAACTGGCCTAGGGGTCGGGGCAATTAGAGATCAAAGAAGCTATAGATTGTATAAAATGAGCATTTGAAGGCTTTACCTATTTGTAATGGTGTGGCATCAGGACAAGGGCAGTGTTCGCTTTTGGTCCCGGGTTCAGTAGGAATGATATGGAGGACCAGAATTTCTTAGGTGTAGCTCTATGGTAATATTGTATGTGGGTGCAATATAATGTTATCTCCTATTCTAATGTAGTGTTCTTAACATGTGGCAGATCCTCGGCCCCAAGCAACTAAACATCCGGCCAGCATACAACAGCTTTTAGCTACTGCAAGTACATGGGATGTCACAAGTATGGCTTGTCGAACAGCCATAAAAAGGACAGGTCTATATTAGATAATCGAACTTCCAAAAGCTCTACTGTCATATGGTAAACACCATATGAGTGAACATTTAAAAGTTTGAAAATCTAATAAAAAAAATAAACTACACAAATAACATACCTGAATGTTTTAAGCAGGGGGAAAACCTCCCTGCATGCCCCACGTGGGAGGCTGTGCCCCCCACACGCCCTGCTCTTTAAATATACCAACTCTGAGATTGCACTACAGTGCAGAAAAGGGAAATCTTCCCATTCCGCAGTGTACGGAGATCTCCATTAAAACGTTCAAACTTTCAAAAATTTGATCATATGTTGTCGACCATATGACAGTCAAACTTTTTAAAGTTCGATTATCTAATATAGACCCAAAAAGGACATCCGCAAAAGCAATCTTCAGAACTTCTCTGCCATCATTCGGAAGCTTGACTCTTACGTCGGTCTGCTGCCTGTTTCACCTTGCTTCTTCCAGCTTTCAGATAAGTGCCCCATTGGGGTTTACATATTTTATTGCTACTATCTTTTTTGTTTAGTTCATGTCATCCAGGAAGGGCAAGTGTAGGTGTGGAAGGCAAATTCCACATAAGAACAGTCACGATCTGTCTTTTTTGTCTAGGCCCAAATCATGTTCCTGTGTATTTGTCAGGCCTTTGTCCCAAAGACCTTGTGAAGCCATCTTTCGGCTTTGAGTCTTTATTTAGAGAACCAACATTTGAAAAGATTAGCTAAGGATGTTATGGAGGGTTCTGTGGGTCCTTCAGCTAAGCTGACATTGAAGAAGGAGGTCAGTAAGCCTAGGCCCAAATCCTCTTCTGCTGCGCCTCTTTCCACTAAAGTATCCCTTGAGGTTAGTGAAGACCAGTGGTACATTCAAAGGTAGGGTTTGGTTCTTTGTGGGTACCATTTTGGAGGCCATTAAAGAATCTGACCTAGGCACGTCCTCGGAGGCAGTGCAGGCATCTGTATCTGACAGTCAAGGGGAGCCACGGCTTGTAGGGCAGGAAGGGTCCAGAGGCATACCTCACATTTTTCTTATGAAGTGGTCCCATTGCTGGTCATTGAAGGCAGGCCTATGTCAGGTCATTCCACTTGCCATCAAGCAGAGGTGCATTTTAAGAAAAAACAGAAAAATAAGTATCTTCCTGCCCCTAAGTCACATTGGAATACTTTTTCACAGGGATTTATTAAGGTTTTAATGGCTGTTAAGCCTCCTTCTGCTGTTTCTGCTCCCTACCTTACTTCTTTTCCTGTTAGGACAATTAGAGAACAGGAGATCTGATATTATTGATCCTCGTTCATTCCTTACGCATAAATAATGGTTCCAACCTCGGAACCGAGCCGGCCATTTTCCAAGCTCACGTCAACTTCAAACTCTCGAGCTGAACTCTTACCCACAATCCCCCTCTCCTTGTTACCTCAGATTTAATTTGCCACGTTGCCATTAGGTCGTGTCAAGCTACTTCTCTTGAGCTAAGTACAGTTATTTGTTGTTTAATAGTCTTTCAGATTACTTTTCTGTCAGAAAAGTTTATATTTCATTGTCTCTTACCCTATCGCGTCTAGCGTACATAATTTCTTCAGGTTTTTCTGCTCTTTTCTTCACCATGAGGTATTCTCTCTTTACCATCATTGGTAATCCTTCCCCCTTTTTCTAATACCTTTGGGTATTCTGTTGTATCATTGCTGGTACCTCTTCTATTAATTAATTTGCTGTCATGGCAGATAAGAAAGGTAGTCCGCGTTTTAAGCGGTGTTCTGATTGTGGACACAAACTACCTACTTCTGATGCACATTCTTTGTGTGTTTATTGTTTGGGGACATCCCATTTGTCTGTTGACCCACCCTGTACTATTTGTTAGAACTTCTCGAATAGAACCTTGTTGGAAAGGAAAAACAAGCTGTTACTGAAGGGACTTTTAAATCTCCCTTTTCAGAGGCTATTTCTGGGTTGGAGGCCTCAACCTCTCCTAGAGCCCATAAGAAAAGCTTGGATGTTCCTACTAAGGCTAAATCTTTGCCTTTGTCCCCGGCTGGGGACTCACGCCAACCAAAACCTAAAAAGGCTAAAATTTCAGCTCCGTAGCTCACTCAGTCAGCCCCAGTGCTTTCGGTGCCTAGACCTTCGGCACCAAGGCCTTCGGCTCCATTAGTGATCTCGGCTCAGTCTTCTCCTGCAGCCTTCACTATATCGGCACCGAGGGGCTCCTCGGTTCAGACTATTACCACTGTATAGGCACCGACCGTTCAGTTGGCGTAGACCTTGACCTCGGCTCCAAGATCTTCCTCAGAACCTATGCCTTTATTGTTGACTCCAGTTTTGTTGGTTCCAGCTTCGGTACCGATAACTACTTAGGCACCTATCCCTGTGTCAGTGCAGACCATGACCTCGGCACCGATGACTTCAGTGCAGACACCCGTAGTCCAGTTTCTCTCGGCACCATTGTCCTCGGTGTGGACGGGTGAGATGGGCACCGAGTTTGCCTTTTCTGTGGACAGGCCTATTTCTCCCTCAGTCTCCGTGAGGTCCACTAGAAGCTTTTCCGAACATGATGTTTTGCGTCTTGTGGATAAGGTGCTCTTGGCCAGCGGTATCCCACCCCTCAGGAACTATCCTTCCTTGGGAGGTGATCACCCATCTCCAAAGACCCTTTCTTATTATCCTCCTTCATTGCCTTTGAAGTCCATTGATATAGCACAGTCTTACCCTTCTGCGGTCCCCTTTATGGATCTCACTAAGGAACCGCAGTTGCCTTCGTGGCAGGAAAGTTTTGCTGTGACCCTGGATGTCAGTTGTGACACGCATAGTTTGCTGCTCCACAGCCATCCAGGGACTCAGGGTCGGCAGGCTGAGCCACTTAGGAGAGGGGTGACCCCTGTCCTAGACATGCACTCCTCTTCTGGTGGACCAGCCTTCCAACTGATGGTGAAGGCTTTCGCTGCTGCTGGCGATACTGGACTGTCTATACCTCCCCCCTCCTCTGGTACACTGGTTTCACAAGTCGCACCTAGCGGATACCGGGTGCAAGGGCCTCAGGACATATTCCCACAGGAATCCCCTTTTCCTCTGTCTTCTCCAGCTGCTCCCGCTGAGGAGGTCCACCGGAAAAGTTTGTGTAAGAGGAAGTACATGGATTCCACAGAGGAGTCCCTCACTGAAGACATAGATTTCGATGAGGGGGAAGTATCCCCTCGATCACCCTCTGAGGTATCCTTTGGTGATATCCTCAAAATCTTGAAACGGAGAGGTGACTGGCAGTCCTCTAAGCTGACCTCTGAGGAATCTGTGTTCCTGCAGACCTTTCGTGCCTGGTCCCCTACCTCCTAGGTTTACTCCACCTGCCGATGAACTTGTCTGGCTTATCGTGCAGCGTGCTTGGAAGGCTCCTGATACCGTCTAAGCTATTCCTCGGAGGCCAGATAAGATTTTGTCCCCTCCTGCTTCGAATCCCCATTGGTCCAAAGGTCTTCCTGTGGATGCTTTGTTGATGGCGGCCGCAACAAAAAAGGGTCTGGCAGAAAAAGAAAGCCAGACTCTCCATCTGCCTAACAGAGTCTCGGGCCCTGGTCAGGATAAGGGAAGCGCACCTTTACTTCATTGACCTTTACTATCAGGTCCCTGAATTATATGGCACACTTTACCAGGCTTCAAAGGGACCTGATTTCTGAGCTCTCTGAAACCTTGGCTGGTGCCGTGTCTGATGAGGTCCGTGACAAAGTGGCCTCTCAGCTGGCTACCATTCTAACTCCTCTATGCTGCTGATATCTCACGCATCGGAAGGAGCAGCGGGTTCAGCTGCGGTCTTAAGACGACACGCATGGATGCACTTGTGCAATTTCGCAGAACCCTTTAAGGCTTCCTTTCTTAATGCTCCCATTGAGCCCTCCTCATTGTTTGGACCCAAAGTTAAAAGCACACTGGCCAGATGTGAACAGGACGGTAAGACCCTTTCTGCCATAGGTGTCCGTTATTCTTCCCCTCAACATGCTTTCTCCCGAAACCAAAAGAGTGGGAAGATATGGTTCAAGAAATCTCAGGGTCCTTTCCGTGACACACAGGCCGAGTTCTCCCACTAGAGGCAGAGGGGAGAACTCTCAGGGAAGACTCTTCTTTCGGAGCAGAAGAGGTCCGCGTAACCAGGGTTCCAGGGATTCTTTCCCTGGTCAATCCTGCCAGCGCTCCTGAAGAGTGGCCCAACTCCTTTCCTCCAGAGGTGGTTGGGGGATGTTTCTCCATGTACCCTTCTGCCTGGCTAACCATAACTACCGATTCTTGGGTACAAAGGATTATAACCAGAGGTTATCATATCCCCTTCAATCTTTGTCCCGTCCCTTCAGAATACCTTCCCGACTTTCCACCCAGTCAAAGGGAAGAAGCAGCATTAGAGATAGAAAAACTGCTAAGAAAAAGAGTCATCCAAATAGTCCCTCCAGACCAGATAGGATCCGGATTCTACTCAAGACTATTTTTGGTGCCAAAGAAAACCGGGGGCTGGAGACCAATTTTGGATCTCAGTGTATTGAACAAGTTTCTGAGAGTACAAAAATTCTGGATGGTCACAATACAGTCTATCCTCCTGCTTTTGGAAAAAGACGAGTGGATGTGCTCGATAGAGCTTCAAGATGCATACTACCACATAAAAGTTGACAGGCCATCAAAAAGATTTCTGCCCTTCCATGCGGGAGCCAGCCACTACCAGTTCAGAGTACTGCCCTTCGGACTCTCTACAGCCCCAGAGTGTTCACAAAGTGCATGGCAGTCGTCACTCACAGCTCACTTGCGACTTCAAGGATTCCAGGTGTTTCCATACCAAGACGACTGGCTCATTTCCGCCCCCACCAGACATCTACTGGAAGAAGCCCTGGCATACTCTCTCCTTGCTGCACAAAGGCTAGGCATAACCATAAACTGGCAGAAATCCAATCTCACCCCATCTCAGTCGATAGAATTCATAGGGGTTATCTTGGACACAAAGAACTGCAGAGCTGCCATTCCAGAGCACAGAATTTTAAACAACAACTAATTCCAATCCTTTCAAGGGAGAAATCCACAGCTCACTCTGTCCTACAGTTGTTGCGTTCCATGGCAGCCTCCATCACCATTGTCCCCCTGGCCAAGTTTCATATGAGGCTTCTACAATGGCTACTGCTCACCCAATAGTATCCTTTTCAGCATCCTCTTTCAGCCAACATTCGAGTAACCCACAGGTGCAAACAGGATTTAAATTGGTGGATGACACACAATTTGCCACAATGGTCTCGTCCCTTCTCCCCCCAGCAACCCAAGGCCACAGTGACCACGGGCGCCTCCCTGATGGGGTGGGGGGGCTATGTCAAGGACAGAAAGTCCAAGGCACTTGGTCCGAACTGGAGGCCCTTCTGCATATAAATGTTCTAGAGCTGAGGGCGGTGCTTCTGGCGTTGCAAGCATTCCATCCCCTGCTTCCGTCTGGGACGATTGGGATTCAGTCAGACAATGTTCTGGTACATCAACAAGCAAGGTGGAACCAAATCTTACCCCCTTTGTTGAGAGGCCATGAGGATATGGCAATGGGCGATGGCTAACAACTGTTTTCTTCTAGCAACGCACATTCCCGGGAGTTCCAATGTGATAGCAGACAGACTCAGCAGGTGCATTCTTCAACCTCACGAGTGGTCCCTGAATCCCTTGATAGCGGCGGAGATCTTCCACCGCTGGGGCCATCCTTGCTGCGACCTCTTTGCATCCCCGACCAACTACTTCACCCTGATTCCCCCTCTGGGACAGTCACCCAGGGACGCTCTAGACCACGATTGGCCCTCGGGTCTTCTTTATGCCTTTCTACCCTTTCCCCTCATTCCCCAGTTTCTGAAAAAAGCCCGTCGGTTGAAGAACAAGGTGATCCTCATAGCACCATATTGGCCTCGACAGATTTGGTTCCCCTTCCTTTGGCCTCACCTACTAGATCAAACATGGATTCTCCATCCAACCCCAGAGTTGATCTCACATCCACAGAACCTGATTCATCCCAGCTTGAACAGCCTGAAGCTCACCGCTTGGCTACTCCAATTCCCTTGATTGTCAGGCAGAATGATCTTTCTTTATCAGTACGTGATATTCAAATTGCATCTCATAAGTCTTCCACTAGAATTACTTATCTGAGCAAGTGGAAAAGATTTACCTGTTGGCTGAAAGATAAACAAGTAGATCCCTTCTCAGCACCAGTGTCGCTAATACTAGACTATCTGGCCAACCTCTTTCAATCGGGTCTATCGGCCTCTACCATTAGAGTTCATCTGGCTGCAATTTCAAATTTTCATGAGGGTGTCCAAGATTCCTCTCTTATGTCCCACAAATTGTGCAAGATCTTCATAAAAGGTGTGAATCATCTGAAGCCACATTTTAGAGAACCTATTCAACCATAGGATTTATCATTAGTTCTACAAGCTCTGACAATGCCACCTTTCAAACCAGCCTTTTCTTGCAACCTCAAGTATTTGTCATGGAAAACCTTGTTTTTGGTCGCCATTACTTCTGCCAGACGTATTTCTGAGCTTCAAGCTCTATGTATCAAGTGTCCATACTTGATTTTTCATAGAGAGAGAGTGTCTCAGAGAGCTAATCCATCCTTTCTGCCTAAAGTGATCTCTGAAATGTCCATTAATCAAGCCATTGGATTGCCAGTTTTCTTTCCCAATCATTCAAACAGAGGAGAGTACCACAGGCAAATTTGTTTTTACTTAAACAGGACTAGGCCCTTTTGTAAATCTGACCTGTTATTTTTGGCTTTTTCTGGACCTAGATTAGGATCTGCTGTTGCTAAGGTCACATTAGCTAGATGGTTGAAGGACTGTGTGACCTTCATTTATACACAACGCAATATTTCGTTGCCTACTACTATGAAAGCTCATTCAACAAGGTCGGTAACTTCTGCTGCCTTCCATGCCAGAGCTTCCTTACATAACATCTGTGCAGCTGCAACTTGGGCTACGCCTCATGCCTTCATCAATCACTACAAATTGGATTTGGCCTCCAGGGGAAGAGCATCTTTCGGTTCTGTGGTGCTCAGGAATGTCCTTCCATGAGAGCCTCCCAGGAATAGAGGTAGCTGGGGACTCTGTCCCATGCGTAAGGAACGAACGATGATTAACAATATCAGATAAAGAAGTTATGTCTTACCATAATGTTCACTCTGTATTGTTGATCCTCGTTCAGTCATTACGACCCTCCCTCCTTCCCCTTCCTGTGGTTTCTAGTGGATCTCACCATCCGGTTCTCTTAGGTTATCTGACCAGAGGAGCCTCTACCTTCTTTGACTTGCAAACTCAGTCTGAGGTAACAAGGAGAAGGGGGATTGTGGGTAAGAGTTTAGCTCGAGAGTTTGAAGCGGACGCGAGCTTGGAAAATGGCCGGCTCGGTTCCGAGGTCGGAACCGATACCCATGCGTAATGACTGAACGAGGATCAACAATACAGATGGAACATTATGGTAAGACATAACTTCTTTTTTTCAGAGGATGCATCTTCATCTAATGAGGATTCCTTGCATATTCAACTCAAATTACATTTCCTTTAAAATTTACTTCCCTTGAGGAAGAATCCATTGGTGCAGATTCTCCAGTGGAAGAAATATCTTTTGGGGACGCTGTTAACAAGATGAGTTCTTTAAATGGGACGGCTCTCAGGTGCAGAATAGATGATATGATATTTTACAAATGGAACCTCCTCCTCCTGCTGCAGTGCTACTACCTTACAGAAACAGATGCTTGGTGCCAGAGCCATGGGCTCAAGCTTAATGCCAAGAAATGTATAGTTATCCCCTTTGGAAAAAAACATGTACCCATGAATTACCACATAGGTGGCAGTACACTAAACATCGAAAGTGTGATGAGAGACTTAGGAAACACAGGTGGACAGTGGTCTCACCTTCGATAACCACATCGCCACAACAGTCAGGAAAACCTTCTATGTGGCACACCTCATTACTAAGGGCTTTTCATCCAGAAAAAAGGAGGTCATTGTCCCACTGTACTCATCCCTCATTAGACTCATTATAGAGTATAATGCCCCATTTGTTATATACCTCACAAGACATCTGTAACAGCTGGAAAGGCTGCAAAAATACCTCACTAAAAGAATCACAGGCTTAAAGCAGATGCCATATGCTGACCTTCTAAAAAAAACTCCAGCTATACTCTGTGGCATATCGTCTACTCAGAAGCGATCTCTGCTTAACATACAAGGCCATGTCAAACCCTGAGCTGTTGGACATGCTCCACATAAAGAAATCCCAACCCCTCAGAGCCACACGCTCTAGGGATCTAAACCTTGTCATCACAATGAACAAAACATGCTGGAGGGATAGGTTCCTGACCTAGAGACTCCCCATACTCTGTAATAGACTGCCCATACATGTCAAGCAGAGCGCCTCCTTTGCCCTCTTCAAAAGGAACCTTAATGATTGGATGGGAGATAGGAAATTCACCCTGGGGGTCAGTCACCCTGCTAGACAGGGGTCCAAGAAAGTAAATATTGTGGGAAGAAATATCCAGGGAATTGTTATGGCTAGATTTGTATAGGCCCTAGGGCCGATAGCCTAGTACCAACCTATGAACCTGTATTGCCAGCATTTTTGGATGCTTTCTCTTCTGCTTCTAAGGCCCCTGATTCACAGGCTCCTGCACCTAAAAGGCCTGACAGATTTTATAAGGTGCCTGGCGATTGTATATTATTACTTTACAAATGTCCTTCAGCTGATCCAGCTGTGGGGTCCATTGTTCAGCAAATCTTTTAGGTTATTACCACCCTCTAAGCTTTTTCCTTCAGATAAGGATAGCAATATTATGAAATGACTTGGAAAGAAGGTTTAGACTGCGGTGGTGGTGGTGGCTGCGGTAGCGTTGTCGCCTCATACCAAGACGTTGTCCCGTTCGATTCTCAGCTAGAGTGTCTTCTGTGTGGAGGCATACGTGAATGGGGCGTGCCTTCGTTGAAGGTTGTGCGTCAGGGCTAGTAACCTGGTATGTAAAAATCCACTACCAATCATTAGCGGACCGGAGTTCTGCTGTGGCGACCCCTAACTGGGAAAAGCCGAAAGACACAAACAAACTTGGGAAGAAGGTTTACACTACTCTACCATTGTAGTTTCCCTTGCCATTAGCTGTCAAACACACATGTCCAGATATTCTTTGACTCTTCTTTCTCAGACCTCTCAAACTTTCACAGCTTCCAGATTCTGCTATAAAAAATCAGGTTATGTCCCTTTTAGCAGTTTCTTCTCAAGTTGTTTGTCACTTAATCAAATGCAGTTATGATGCAGCAGAAACATCATCTAGAGCAGCTGCTTCTGACTCTGTTCTTAGAAGGTATTCTTGGTTGAGGCTTACACTGCCAGTTGACATCAAACCAAAACTGATGGATGCACCTCTGGGTAACGATGCTCTTTTTGGTACTGCAGCTGCAGACCTATTTCAGTCTTTACAAGAAAAGGGGGAAGGAACTTCAGGACTTGAAACACATTTTTGTGTCACTTGTCCCTAAATTTCGGAGAACTTTTCCTTCTAAATTCTCTTTTTGATATGAGTCAGCCCCATCCTTCTTCTTCATCTTCCAGAACTACGTGGACTATTAGAACACCTCTACAGCCTAAAACTTCTCTTCCATGTTCTACTCCTAAACAGCTTTTTCCAGATAGGCCAGGTAGTCTGTGACTACCCACCACTTACAAATCTTACTACTGTTTCTCTTTGTTATCCCTTTCTCTTCCAGCTTGGACAAGTATAACTCAGGATTCCTGCATTATCTCTCTTATTCAACACGGATATTTCATGACTTGAAAAAATCTTCCTCCTTTCAGGGCATTCCTCAACCTCCTCCAAACCAGTTGGATTTGTTTCCACAGGTTGTAAAGGAGTTACTTACTGAAGGAACAATTCAACATGTTCCTCTGGACCAAGAGGCTTTATTCAAAAATGTTTCTTGTCCCCAGAAAGGAATGGAGAACCATTCTAGACCTTTCTCATGTAAACACTTTTCTAAATGTTCCTACTTTCTGCATGCTGTCTTTACTGACTTTTGTTTCCTCTAATTCCTCCTCAGGCCTACATGACCTCTATGGACATCAAGGACGTTTATCTTTACATACCTATTCATCCTCTTTACAGGAAATTTTTAAGTTTATCTGTGGCTTTATTGCACTTTCATTCCTCTGCCTTGCCCTTTGGTCTATCCACTAGCTCAAAGATATTCACAAAGTGTTTGGCCCCTGTGATTGCTTATTGCAGGATCAGAGGTATTTAATTATATCCATACCTGAGTGATCTCCTTTTTCTGACTCCTTTTCTAGAACAGTTACTTCAAAATCTGCAGTTTGTCATCTCTCTCCTGCAAACGTTGGAGTTCACAATAAATTAAAAAAAAAACATCCTTTCTTTTCTCTTCTCAGGATCACATTCTCCTAGGGTGCGGGCTAAGAACAGATCCCATGATGGCTTTTCTTCCAACATAAAATATCCTGTGTCTCATGTCTTTCTGTGTCTTCCATGTAGCTGCCAGGGAGTTTCTAAGACCACTGGGGTTTATAGCATCCACAGTACCTGTGGTGCCCCTGGCAAAACTTCACATGAGTAAGTTTCAGTGGTACCCAAAATCAGTTTTGGATGCAGCATGCTCATCTTCTGGAATTTGCACTGCCTCTTCTCCCATGCTTGAAATCAGAGCTTCTTTGGTGGATTCAGCAATTTTCTCAGAATCCGCGTCTTCCTCTTCATCAGTCTCTGCCAACTCGAGAGTTGTTTACAGATGCCTCAGACACAGGTTTGGGGGAGCAACCTTTGCATCAAAAAATGTGCAGGGTCTCTGGTCTTCTCCTCAAAGGAAGGAGAGCATATCAATATCAAGGAAATGAGGACCCTCACACTAGCTGTACAGGCATTCCATCCAGGACCTCTGAAAGTGTTTACAGACAACACCATAGTCCTCTTATGTAAACAAGCAGGGGGGGTACAAAGTCATATCTTCTTTGCAGATTGGCTCTGGTGGCATAGAGCTAGACAGTTTAGTACAAGGATTCAAGCAGTTTACATTTCATCCACTAAAAATTTTGTGGCAATCACACTAAGCAGGTCCATGACTCAATCCCACAATTGGATGCTTCACAGGGATGTTTCTCTGGACTTTGTCCTTTGGTGGGATGCTCCTCTAGTGGATCTTTTTACCTCCCCTCTGAATAGACATCTTCCTCTTTTTGTGCCAGAGACCCAGATTCTCTGGTTTGGAAGGTGGATCTTGCACACCTTGGATGTGCATAGACAACTCAGGTTTTATTTGTTTGAAACTAAGGCCATCAGGAAATCTGATCAGCTTTTTGTTTCATTTCATCCCAGGACTCTGGGTTTGTCTGTTTCCAAGCAGACTGTTTCCTCTTGGATTTCTAAGGCTGTTTTATTTTATGTGTTTCATGGTAAGAGTCTCCCTGTTCCTGTAAAGGCTCACTCCACTAGGTCTGGGGCTTCCTCTGGTGTGTTCTTTAATCATTTGGATACTAAAACCATTTTTGAGGCTGCCACTTGTCTTCTCTTCATACTTTCACCAAGCATTACAAGCTGGATAGTATTTTAAATCCAGGGCTGGGTTTGCTAGAGCCATTCTTCATGGCTTTGTAGGAAGTTCCTCTGTTCCTTCCTCCTCCCAGGTTTCTTCCTCAGCTTTGGTACTCTTCCACATGTTAAGAATACTGCAACATTTGAAAAGGACATAGAATAGTTGTGCAAAATCTTAACTATAACCTTAGATGTGATCCTTTTCTATGTTGCAGTATTCTATCTCTCCCTCCTTCCCCTCTACCTTGTTCTTTTCCTTGGATGGCAGATTATTTTATTTTTTCCTTACATTGGTATTCCTCCTAGGGCATTTCAGTTCTGAGGATTGTACATGCAGACATACTTTTTTATGGCTGGCATTCGACAAGCCATATATGCAATGTCCCATGTACTTGCAGTAGCTAAAAGCTGTTATATGCTGGCTGGACGTCTGGTCGCTTGGGCTGAAGGATTTCCCAAATGGTAAGAATACTACATTAGAAGAGAGGACATCTAAGGTTATAGTAAGATTTTACACAACTATTCTTTCTCTTTGTTTACTTGTTTCTTTACTTGTTTGTGGAGTTGTTTGAATGCTAGTAGATTTTCCTCAGTTTTATTATGTTTACAGTGATCCCAGGCTATGTCCCATTTCTTTCATGAGATTTTTACATGCTTTGGTTGACCAAGGAGGAGGAGGATTGTTTGTGATTCTTTTTGTGTGCATTGGAGCAAGGATATTAAGTAGATTAAGTGAAAAATTATTTATGATGCTACTGCTGGAACCAAAGTCTGGTTAAGACGCAGAGCCTTGCAGGCTGCATGCTTGTAAGAAAATGTCCTTTGCAGCACGGTACTAATAACTTACTTTTTATAACAGATGACATGTACTATACTGTTACAGCTACAGCTTTAATCTACAAGGTTTGCTTCTCGATACAGATATAGATGATAACTTTCCATTGTCCATTTACTTCGGAACAAATGTGTTCCTACAAATACCCAGCTACCAACATTTAGTTAGTCTTTTATACAGTTTTTCTCATGAAACCTGGATCCATCTGTTACAGTCAATACTTTAGCATTTGCTTGATGTCATGCAGTCTGTTGATAAGCTGATCTTTGTTTTGTTTCAAGATGAATTATGTGACATCCTTTAAGGTTTAGGGAGTCGTTTATGTGTCCGGCCGTCCTTGCAGCTGTACAGAAAGTGGGGAGTCATCCTTATTTGCAGTTCACATAGAATAGAAATAGGATGCCAAAACATGCCAAGTAACTGCTCTATAATATTCTTTTTATTTTTCTACTTATTTTCAGCTAAGAATATTTTAACCCCTTAATGTGGTTTCAGTTAAAGTTATGATATTTGGTTTGTGCTGGTCAGCTATTTTGTTACGTAGGTTTCTAAGGATTACTGTCATTATATTTAGGTTTTTAAGATATGTTGTGGGGTGTAGATTAGGGTGAGGACAAGGATTTGGCTGGATGTCTTCGCATTGTTGAAATTTGGAGATAAGATAAGAACATGCTGTATTATATTTTTTGTATGAGTTGTAAGTGGTTTGAGGGATGGTTTGGTTGAAGGAGTGGTAAGCATTTTTGGAGCCAAAAATTATGTTGGGGGTGTTATGAGACAGATATGTGGAGGTGAAGGTAGCTGAGGAGGAATACTTTGTAAGAGTATGAGCTGGTCATGCTATAGCATGTCTGAGAAGTGTTAGCAAAGTGGTGAGACAGGGTATTACAAGCATTATTGGTTAATGGAATAAGTTTATGAGGGATTGCGTTGTTTATTTCCTGGCATAATGAGCTCTTTCATCATAAAATAGATGTCTTCAGGTCATAGGTTCATAGGTGTGTGTACTAGGTCAACGGCCCTGGAGCCTTTACAAGCCTAGACCACAGAAGTGCCCTGGCATCATGCAGCCGTTAGTTCCCAGTACCTCTATCAGCTAACGTCACTGTAGTGATCCCTGGGATGAACTTTCTATTTCCCATCCACTCGTCAAGATTTTTCTTGAAAAGGGCCAGTGAGGTACTCTGCTGGACATGTATGGGACGTCTATTCCAGAGCATGGGCAGTCTCTGGGTTTAGGAACCCCTCCCTCCAGCATGTTCTGTCGATTGTGGTAATGAGGTTGAGGTCCCTAGAGCATGTGGTGCAGAGGGATTGGGACTTCTTCAGGTGTAACATTTCTAACCGGGCTGGCTCAGACATGGCTTTGTAAGTCAAGCAGAGATCGCCTCTTAATAGACGATATGAGACAGAGAAAAGCTGGAGTTTTTTGAGTCTGTCCATGTAGGGCATGTGTTTAAGGCCTAGGATCCTCGTGAGGTACTTTTGTGGCCTTTCCAGTTGTAGGTGTTTAGTGAGGTACATACCAAATGGAGCATTATACTTGATGATTGGTCTAATGAGGGAAGAGTAGAGAGAGACAATGACTTCTTTCTTCCTGGATTTAAAACCCTTGGTAATGAAATGTGCCACATAGAAGGACTTTCTGACCACAGTGGCAATGTGGTGGTCGAAGGAGAGGTTGCTGTCAACATGTGCCCCCAGATCTCTTATAATGCCTTCAGTCTTCAGTGGGCTACCATCAATGTGGTAATTAGTGAGAATTGAGTTTTTCCCAAAGGGAATGACAAAGCACTTTTTGGCATTAATCTTAAGGCCGTGGTTTCGACACCAGTCGTTGGTATCAGTGAGGCCTTTCTGTAGGATGTCTACATCACGTGGGGAGTTAATAATGGCTCCCAGCTTGCAATAGTCAGTGAACTTGGTCAGCCAGATTGTTCCTCCGGGTTAGCCTGGATTTCTGAGAAGTAGATGCCAAACAGGAGAGGACCCAGGACCGATCCCTGTGGGACTCCACTTGTGACTGGTCGGCAGTCTGTCTTGGAGTCTGCTACTTTCACACTGTGGCTTCTATCTGTCATATCTTTGAAGCACACAAATGTGTGCATTTCATCCATCCACAATCTTTTTTCCCATTTTTGCAGATGGAATTAGGATGTTACTTTAGCAGTGACAGTCATCTAGAGCCAAGGTTCATACTGCTGGGTGGCTAGCCCTGCCGCATTAGTTCTTCACACCTCACAAGTGCGCATATACTCACCCCTGTGGCCAGTTTAGTATGTCCAGTCCACCTACTTGCATGTCTTTGGAATGCGTCAGGAAACTGTAGTACCCAGAGCAAACTCGTGTGAACACAAGGAGAACATGGAGACTCCAGACAGATGGCACCCCAGCTGAGAATTGAACTGAGAACCTCTACCTGTGAGGTGACGACACTATTCTATTTGCCACTGTGCAACCATGTGTGTATATTATTTTGTTTTTTTAACGGCTAAGCCCACTGGACACAAGTGACCCTTTTCAAGGGCAAATCAGACATACTGTCTTTTTAAGTAGCTTGCTCAGCGTTGCACAGGCAAATAAAGGTAGAAAGAATCAAACCCTGACACCCTTGACTTACAGAAAACTATATCTATGTATGTATCAGCAGTAGACTGTCAGCTTTAAAAAAAAAAAAAAAAAAAAGCATCTTCTTGGATTTGTAGGTCATAGGTAAGTACTAGGCAGTCAGTCTACAGACATTTACATACCTAGCAAAAAAATCTATATTCACAAGTTCCCTCCAGCCTCAAGGAGGTTAAGACAAAATTGGACCGGGAAAAAGTTTGAGGCGGCCCATCCAGTTATCTATGTTTACCTTCCATGTGACAAGGGTATTGCTCTTTTTGCTTTGTAGGGGAAGTTTGTTCCAGGGAAATACATTAAAATGTGAATCTGTTATGCAAAGATGTTTTATTTATTTGTTGATGAAGGCTTAGTTTTTTTTAAATGGGTATTTTCATGTACCATTTGTTCTGCAAAAGAATAAGAAGCCAGAGGGTTGGGTGTTTCATGACCAAAAAGGTTAGCCACACATCTCCATG
Organism: Protopterus annectens; assembly: GCF_019279795.1. Taxonomy (NCBI): domain Eukaryota; kingdom Metazoa; phylum Chordata; order Ceratodontiformes; family Protopteridae; genus Protopterus; species Protopterus annectens. The sequence continues at coordinate 754,323,455 of NC_056739.1, read as the reverse complement.
GAGCAGTCTATAAGAGAGTTAGTAAGAGAAAAGGCTGCTAGTCGGTCCTGACAACTAAGGATCTGATGTTATCAGTTTTCATTCTGTCCTCAACTGATGAGTTTGGATCCGATCCCTCCGATCCGATTCGGCCATTGCAAAAGCTTGTGGCAACATAGAACTCTTGAGTTTCTCCCTTACCAAGAATGCACCAACCCCAATTATCTCCACTGTTGTTGGCTGCCTCCAACAAAAGATGTTTTTAGACTTAAAGTTGGATAAGTGCATTTTTTGACTAATTTTCTTGTTTTCCAGTTGTCTAGTACTAGCATGCACTATAGGATACTGTTGATAGTATTTTTATCCCTTTCCCTTCTTCTTCTTTTCTGTGTTCATCATAGGTCTCAGCTACCTTTGTAGGTAGTTTCCTCTTTTCTTCTTCTTTCCCTTTTTGTTTAAAAAAAGAGGAAAAAGAAAATACCTTTACAGTCATTTGTTTTTTATTAACTTTAGTGTTCTGTAGTAGAAAGTTGCCTGCTTCAAGTTTGTTGACAGTTTAAATCTGACAGGTTAAAGTTCAAGTAAGACATTAAAAATTGAATGTTAGAGTTTTACAGTTTTTTGGAGTGTGTTTTTGTTGTTGTTGTTGTTGTGGTTGTTATTATCCTAATAGTTGTTAGTGGAAACTGTTAGAGTTTTGATGGTAAGATGTTTGAAAAAAGACAAAAGCCCAGCAGGCTTTAAGAAATGTAAATGTGGTCAGAAAATTCCTTTTTTATGTTCTGTCTTGGACCCTTGCATCTCCAGGAAAATTGTTCCATTTGTCATGTGTTCAACCTAAGGGCCTTGGTTGAACATAAGGAAAATTAATACCGAAGGGATTGCTTCTCTCTTGAGTTACAATAGAAAAGACAAAGAAAGTTGCTTCCACTTCTCCAAGCACCTCATCTGCTTCTTCTAAGGCTTTAGAGAAGTCCTTGAAAAGATCTTTTTCAGATCCGTCATTTCTTTTGGATCCGAAAAAGAAAAGGCCTAAATATTTGGATCAGACTTCATCCTCGGATCTGAGAAATATGAAGAAACAATCCTCTGATCCAATTACCTCTTTGGATCCAAAAAGCTCAAAATTTTAAAGATACCTCAGATCAGACCTCTTTGAATCTGACACAATGAACTGCTGATGTGGTAACTTTACCAAAAAGATGATCCTCCCCCTCAGTGGACCCATTTCCCTCCAAGGTTTTTCCTTCCAAGGTTTCTTCCCTTTTCTTAGAAGGGCCAAGATCTCCTTCAGGGCTGGCCAGTCGCTCTTCCAGAAGGCTTATAGAAGAGGATGTGGAGAGAGGTTATTGAGAAAAATTCCTTCGGTGCAGAACCAGTCAGTTACACATTCGGCTCCTACTCCATTGGGTAAGGAGATCCATACATCCACTACTCCACCATTGCCAGTTCCTCCTCTGAATCCTTTCAAGGCCTCAGAGCCCTTGGGTCCGAGTCATCCGGGCCTGTCGACTTCGAATCTGAGCATTGTTTTATCCTTGGATCCGAGGATTGTTCTGAGCTCTTCAATTCAGTTGGATTTGGAGAGTTCACAGAGCCAATTGTACCCTGTCAGCAGGTCCAAGGTGTTTCAATTGACTCTGAGGGTTTTTGAGCTGGCTGTACACCTCAGAGCCTCGGCAATGGTCAGTTCAACTCCAACTTCAGTCTCAGGGAGACTGTCCTCGGGGTCGAGTGGGACCATGGCTCAGAGACTTGCACCCCTGACTCAGACGGTACCTACTCCCTTAGATCTTCTCTTTACATCTGCACCATATCTGTGTCTGGAGTCTCAACTCTCCTCTCCACAGGGACACCCGGTACCATAACCTCAGGCTTCCCATCAGGGTATTCTCACTTCTGACACCTCCCCAGAGTACCCCACTGAGGAGGTCCCCAAGAAGAAAACACGCAAGACAAACCATTTAGATAGTTCTGAATCTGTCATTGAAGATACAGATTTTGATGAGGGCGAAGGATCCCCACGGTCACCTTCTGATGTCTCATTTGGAGACATCCTAGAAATCCTGAAACAGAGAGGTGGCTGGAAGCCTGGCAGCCCTTTGGAGGAGGAATCTGTACTCATTGAGGCATTTGGTATTGGCCCATCTACCTCCTGGGTGACCCTATACACCGATGAGCTCATTAAAATGATCCTCAGTGGGCATGGAAAGATGCAGAATCATTGAGTCAATTCCCAGGAAGCCTGATAAAATCATGACAGCTCCAGTGCATAAACAGTTTTGGTCCAAGGCTGTGCCGGTTGAGGCAGACACCACTACAAAGGAACTCGCAGAAGAAACTTCCTCTTTTAATCCCCTCAACAAGGAGTCCTGGGCAATAGTTTCAGGAAGCATGTCTGTGTTCAGTGACCTTCGCCTTAAGGTCACTGAACTATTTGGCACATTTCACAAGACTACAGAGGAATCTGATTAAGGAGCTATCAGACACCCTCTCGGGATCCATTTCTGAAGAGCTGAAAGCATCCATCACCTCTCAGTTGACTACCTTGCAATCAATATCTAACTCATCCATGAGGCTGTTTTCTAATGTAGCAGAAGGAACCTCAAAGGCAGCGGGTTCAGGCGTTTCCATTAGGAGACATGCCTGGATGATGATATGTGATTTTGTGGAGCACTTTGTCTTCGTCCACCAGTGATCCTTTTGATGGCACATCTCTTTTTGGCCCTAAGGTTAAAAACACATTATCCAAGTGTGAGAAGGATAGAAATACCCTTTCTGCTGTTGGTGTACATTTTTCCAGCCCTCAAAGGTCCTTTAGGATCTTTCCAGGAGACACGTGGAGAAAGATCCCCCAGAGGCAGTGGGGAACTCAAACAGTAGATGCCATCCTCGTGGCAGAGTTGGCTAGCAGAACCAAAGGTCCAGAGAATTGTTGTTTGATAAAACCTTTCAGCACTCCTGAAAGGAGGCCCGACTGTCCCCCTGTGGAGGCAACTGGGGTTGTTTGTCCCTGCACCAGCGACCCTAGCTAGAAATAACAGATACTTTGGTGCAGAGGGTAATTTCTAGAGGTTGTATAATACCATTTTCCCTTTGTCCTCCCAATTCAAGAACATTCCCCTATGTTCCACGCAGTCAGAAGGAACAAGCAGCAATTCAAATTCAAAAGCTGCTAGAAAAAGAGAGTCATCCAAGAGGACCCCAGACCAGATAGAATCTGAAACTTACTCAAGGTTCTTTTTAGTGCCAAAGAAAGAAGCTAGTCACCACCAGTTCAGGGTTCTGCCTTTTGGTCTCACCACAGTTCCCAGGGTGTTTACCAAATGCATAGTGATAGTAGCAGCTCACTTGAGACTGCATAGATTCCAACTGTTTCCATACTTAGACGACTGGCTCATCTCCGCCCCAACCGGGCATCAGATCATTATGGCAAGAGAAAAAGTGATTCAGACGTGCTCTACTAGGAATAACCATAAACTACAAAATGTCTCATCTAGAACCAGCCACAACGAAGATAGAACCCGTGCCAAAAATAAACTATTAAAACAACAGAAAGCACTGCAAGAAGGGTCCCAACAATGATGAGCTGCACCAGAAGTAGTCTGAAGGCTTTAGTTCAATGCACTAAGTGCTGCAATCTAGAACCAAGTCAAACTCTAGAGTTCATAGGAGTACTACTCTACACAAAATCAACTATAGCCTCACTTCCACTCTCCAGAGTTCAGACAGTAAGATCACAAATGAAAAAGATGGTTTTCAGTACCAGAATCTCAGCCTGCTTGGTCCTTCAGGCTTTGAAATCAGTGGTGGAAGTAATAACATTAGTACCCATAGCCAGATTTCATATGATTATTCTTCAATGGATGCTGGCCTCAGTAGTCAATACTTCACCTTCCCTTATCTGCTTCGATACAAATCAATATATGCAATCCATGCCACATGGTCTCCCGAAGAGGCCAATTCGCATATCAGTGTCCTAGAGCTAAGAGCAGTGCTTTTAGCTTTGCAGGCCTTTCAAAATGCTCTTCTTTCAGGAACGATTGCAATTCAAACCGACAACGTCAGTGGTTTGGTACATCAAAAAACAAGGAGAAACCAGATCTTACCCCCTGTGTTAAGAAGCGCTCAGGGTTTGGCAATGGGTGATTTCTTCCAACCACTTTCTTATAGCAGTACACATTCCAGGGAAGTCCAACATGTTAGCAATAAACTGAGCAGGTACATCCTACTACCTTACGAGTGGTCCCCAACCAGAATGTGGTGGAATTGATTTTCGGACAGTGGGGCCAGCCTTGCTGCAATCTCTTTGCATCTCCCCTGAACAAGTGCAGCATCCCTATTCCCCAATTCATTTAATCCCAAAGTTCTTAGAGAGCTGCCAGGTTGAAGAGAAAAGTCATCCTCATTGCACCTTATTGGCCTCAACAGATTAGGTTCCCCTTCCTGTGGCCTCATTTAATTCACCACCCCTGGATTCTGGACCCAACTCAAGATCTGCTGTCACACCCAACAGGCATGATGCATCCAGACCCCCCCCCCAGTCTCAAGAGATTGGTTTCTCCATTTCCAGTAATAGCCAGACAACTTATGCTCTCATAACCTGTCCGCCAGATTTTATCTTCCCTTAATCCATCTACAAGGAAACTATAGGTTCATAGGTAAGTACTAGGCTATCTGCCTGAGGGCATCTGTAAGCCTAGCCAGAATGTGTTGCCTTTCGCCACCCCCTTAGATTAGTTCCCTGTGCCTCTGTCCAGCAGAGCCATTAGGTCTCTGTGCCTCTGTCCAGCAGAGCCACTGCAGTGATCCTCAGGGTAAATTTTCTGTTTCCAATCCATTCGTCAAGGTTTCTCGTGAAGAGTGTTAGTGAGGGGCTCTGCCTAATGTAGATTGGAATCCTGTCCCAAAGCATTGGGAGTCTCTGCGTCAGGAATCTATCCCTCCAGCAAAGTCCTATTTATCGTTGTGGTGAGGTTTAGATCCCTAGAGCGTGTGGCCCTCGGGGATTTGTTTTTTTTTAGGTGGAGCATGTCCATCAATTCTGAGTTGGACATGGCATTGTATGTTAGGCAGCGATCACCTCTGAGTAAGCGGTATGCAACCGAGTACAGCTGGAGTTTCTTCAGTCCGGCTGCATAGGGCATCTGTTTGAAGCCAGTAATCCTCTTGGTGAGTTACTTCTGTGGTCTTTCCAGCTCTTGTAAATGTCTTGTAAGGTACATCCCAAATGGGGCGTTGTACTGTATGATGGGTCTGATGAGTGATGAGAAGAGGGGCACAATTACCTATTTTGTTCTAGATGCAAACTCTTTTATGATTAGGGGGGCCACATAGAAGGATTTTCTAACCACCTTGGCAATATGATTATCAAAGGAGAAATTGCTATCTACTTTGGTCCCCAGATCCCTTATTACATTTTCTGTATTTAGGGGACTACCACGCATGTGGTAGTTCGCAGGTACTTTGTTTTTTCCAAAGGGGATGACTATGCACTTTTTGGCATTTAGCTTGAGGCCATGATTTTGACACCAGGTATCCGTCTCAGTGAGATTGTTTTGGAGGATGTCTGTATCAGCTGGAGAGTGAATTATGGCCTCAAGTTTGCAGTCATCTGCAAATTTGGTCAGCCATAGTCCTCCTGTGCTTGTCTGTACCTCCGAGAAGTATATACCGAACAGGAGGGGTCCCAGGACTGAGCCCTGGGGGATGCCACTTGTAACCAGTTTAGAGTCAGACCTAGCTCCTGCAACTCTCACCGTGTGAGTTCTATCCATGAGCTAATTGGCAACCCATCTCGTAACGTAGGGGTTTATGTTCAGGCTGGTAAGCTTGTCTATAATACCAGAATGGGGAATGTTGTCGAAAGCCTTTGCGAGATCTAGGCAGGCTGTGTGGACCTCCTTTCCCTCATCTAAAGCCTTGGTAACTGTCTCAAAGAAGTCCACCAGGTTTAGGAGGCATGATCTGCCCTTAACAAAGCCAAACTGGGTAGGGTCCAATGTTTGGAGGTTCCCATTGTTTCTGTTAATGAGTTCCGTGAATATGCACTTAGACCAGGCTAGTCAGGCTTATAGGGCAATAGTTCCCAGGGTCCGTTGTGGCTCCACCTTTGTGGAGTGGGATAATTGTTGCTGTGCACCACTCTATGAGTACGTAACCTGTAGAGAGACTGAGTTTGAACAGTGTTTTTAGGGTGAGGGGTTAGTTCATTTTGGAGTTCGTGTAACACGCAGCCTGGGACACCGTCCAGTCCCATTGAAGCTGTGTTTTTGGCTTTGGATAGGGCTGTTTTAACCTGTGTGTCAGTGATTGCCGGGGCACTACATTCTTTTGGTATGGTTATTGGCCCTTTAAGGGGTGAGAGGAGGGTGAAGTTTGCACTAAACCTGTCTGCCAGAATGTTGGCAATATCAGTCATTTCAGCATATTTTGTGCCATTCTGCACTAACTCAGAGCAGATCTGAGAGTTTCCACTTATGTTCTTGACATAGCTAAAGAACGCTTTGTGGTCATCTTTGGAGTCCTTGTCAGTTTTTATTTCGAAGCCAGCCTTGGATGATTTTATGAGGGATCGTAGTTTCTTGCTGATAACTGATCAGGGATGTCTTTCCTTCTTGGGATGTTACTCTTTTCTGTACTAGTTTCCTCCTCCTGTTGTATAGCTTGTTTATGGCAGGGGTTCACCAGACTGGTTTCCTTTTCTTGGAGGAGTGAGTCATGTTTTGCTTGGGATAGCATGATCCATGCATTCTTGCAGGTGCTCATAGAGTGCCTTTGTAAGGGATTCAGCAGCTTGGACAGCATTGTCCTTTAGCATGAGGGCTGTGAACATTTCCACCTCGGTCTTAAGTAATGTGAAGTTTGCTTTTGAAAAGTGTTTCACTGTGATTTCCTTGATTGGGGGTTAGGGTGGAATATGGATATCCAGAGTAATTAGTCTATGGTCTGATCTAACCAGTGAGGGGTTGACCTCCAGTGTAGAACACCAGTTGCCCATGTTGGTGATGACCACGTCCAATATGTTGTCACCTCTGCTAGGGGTGTTGACCAGTTGATCCAGGGCATTCGAGTTTACAAATTCTAGGAAGCGTTGGGCAAGGGAGTTAGTACTTGAGTAGTTCTCCCAGTTAATGTTTGGGTAATTGAAATCACCCAATATTAGGGCGTTTGGTAGGACCTTCATATTTTCTAGTGTCTCCAGAAATGCGAAATGGGGGTCCTGGGTCATGAGTGATCTGTAGCAAGCTACAATTTGAATTGCAGTTTTGCCCATTGTTAGTTGCACATGGATGATCGCTGAGGCATTGTGCTGCACCACTAACCTGGAGGTGTGGGTATCCTTGATGAATATGGATACACCCCCGCCTTTTGTGTTTCGGTCCGGGTTCTGTGGCTGAAAAGTATGGCATGAGTTATAGCCTGCTAGTGCTGGGATGCTCTCTGGAGCCTTAAACCAGGTTTCTGTTACTGCACAGATATCTATGTTCTCCATACTGAGGAGTGCCTCGAGTGTATGCATTTTGAGGTTTAGACTTCTGGTGTTGAGTAGCATTACCCTTAGTTTTTGGTTACTTGTGCTATTTACGGTGGTTCATAGGTATGTACTAGGCTAATGGCCCTGGGGCCTTTACAAGCCTAGCCCATAGAAATGCCCTGGCATTGTGCCACCCGTCGTTAGTTCCCAGTGCATAAAGTAGAGTCACTGGAGTGATCCCAGGGGTGAAATTTCTATTTCCCATCCACTCAGATTTTTCTTGAAGAGGGCTAGTGAGGTGCTCTGCTTGACATGTATGGGAAGTGTATTCCAGAGCATGGGCAGTCTCCCAGAGCATGGGCAGTCTCTGGGTTATGAACCTGTCCCTCCAGTATGTTCTGTTGATTGTGGTAATGAGGTTGAGGTCTCTGGAGTGTGTGGTGAGGAGGGATTGGGATGTCTTTAGATGCAGCATTTTTAACAGAGCTGGGTCAGACATGGCTTTGTAATTCAAGCAGAGATTGCCTCTTAGTAGACAATATGAGAGACAATATCTGCTGTTTTTTGAGTCTGCCCATGTAGGACACGTGTTTAAGGCCTAGGATTTTCTCTGTGAGGTACTTTTGTGGCCTCTCCAGCTGTGGCAGCAGTCTAGTGAGGTCCATGCCAAATGGGGCATTTTACTCTATGATTGGTCTAATGAGGGAAGAGTAGAGAGAAATTACCTTTTTCTTCCTGAATGCAAAACCCTTGGTAATGAGATGTGCCACATAGGACTTTCTGACCACAGTGGCTATGTGGTGGTTGAAGGAGAGGTTGCTGTCAACCTGTGTCCCCAGATCTCTTATAACTCCTTCAGTGTTCAGTGGTCTCCCAGATCTCTTATAACTCCTTCAGTGTTCAGTGGTCTCCCATCGATGGGGTAATTAGTGGGAACTGAGTTTTTCCCATAGGGGATGACGATGCATTTTTTGGCATTAAGCTTAAGGCCATGTGGTCTCAGTGAGGCCTTTCTGTAGGATGTGTGCATCACTTGGGGAGTTAATAATGGCTTCCAGGTTGCAGTCTGTGAATGTGGTCAACCAGAGTCCCTCCGTGTTGGCCTGGACTTCTGAGAAGTAGATGCCAAATAGGAGAGGACCCAGGGCCGATGCCTGAGGGACTCCACTAGTGACTGGTCAGCAGTCTGACTTGGAGTCCGCTACTTTCACACTGTGGGTTCTATTTGTGAGACAGTTTGCAACCAGCCTAATGTTACAGGGGTTGATGCCTAGTTTGGTGAGTTTATCAATAATTCCTGAGTAAGGAATGGTATCAAATTAGGCTGTATGAACTACCTTAACTTCATCCACCGCTCTGGTGCCTGACTTAAGGAAGTCAACCAGGTTGAGCAGGCATGATCTACCTTTCACAAAACCATACTGCGTAGGCTCTAGAGTATGGAGATTCCCTATATCCTTGTTAATTAAATCCATAATGATGCACTCCATAACCTTACATATCAGACTCGTCAGACTAATGGGGTGATAATTTCCATGGATTGTAGTCACTCCTCCTTTATAGGGATGACTGTAGCAATGCACCATTCGGTAGGGACAAAGCCTGAGTTGAGGCTGTGACTGAACAGAGCACACAGACATGGTGCCAGTTCACTTTGTAATTCATGTAGAACACAGCCAGGGATATTGTCGGGTCCCATGGAAGCTGTATTCTTGGCCTTAGACAATGCAGCTTTAACCTGTGCTGCAGTAATGCAGGGTGCCTAGCATTTTTCCGGTATTGAAATTAGTCCTTTTGGGGAGGGTAAAGTTGTCACTGAATTTGTCAGCCAGTACGTTGGCAATATCTATTGGCTCTGTATAGAAGGTACCATTGTGCAGTAACTCAGAGCAAATCTGGGTATTGCCACAGAGATTCTTGATATAACTAAAGAAGTCTTTGTGGTTGTTTTTAGTGTCTGCCGCAATTCTACCTTCATAGCTGGCTTTGGAGGTTTTGATGAGGGATCTCAACCTTTTTGTTGAGGCTAATAAGGGAATTTTTCAAGTCTTGGGACTTCACCTTTTTCTGCAACAGTTTCTTCCTTCTGTTGTAGAGTTTATTAATGGCAGGGGACCACCAGACTGGCTTCCTTTTTTTGGAGGAGAGCATCTTGGTTCTATTGGGTATGGCTTGTTCCATGCATTTATGTACGTGTTCATACAGTGCACTGGTGTATAACTTGGCAGTCATGCATCTATTTTCCATTGGCATGGGTGTCCCGGGAAGTTAGCCACTTCAGTTTTTTTAAGAATCCAAAGTCAGCTTTGGGGAAGTTTGTCATGGTGGATACCTTTGTGGGGGGTGTGGGTGAGAAGTGGATTTTCATGGTGATTAGTTTGTGGTCGGATCTAACCAAGGAGGAACTGACTATTGGTGTAGAGCAGCGGTTGCCCATGTTAGTAATAACCAGGTCAAGAATGTTGCTTCCTCTAGTGGGGGTAAGAATGTGTTTGTCCAGGGCATTAGAATTGATGAATTCCAGGAAGCGTTGGACCAGTGCATTGGTGCTTGAGTAGTTTTCCCAGTTGATGGAGGTGTCGTTGAAGTCCCCTAGTATGACAGTGTTGGGTTGGACCTTGACAGATTCCAGGGTGCTTAGGAACATGGAGTGAGAGTCTAGGGACATGGTTTGGGGCCTATAGCAGGCTATGACCTGGATCACAGTCTTACTCTATGTTAGTTGTACCTGAAATATCTCAGATACATTATGCTGGGCTACTAGTCTGGAGGAGTGCATATCCTTTATGAATATGGAGACATCACCACCTTTGGAGCTTCGATCCATGTTTCAAGGCCGAAAGGTGTGGAATGAGTTATAGCCTGGTAGCACAGGGATGCTTTCTGCTGCTTTAAACCAGGTCTCCGTTACAGCACAAATGTTGATGCTCTCCATTTTGAGGAGTGTTTTGAGCAAGTGCATCTTGAGACTTTGACTTCTAGCATTGCGCAGCATGACCCACAGATTGCATTTATTTATAGCTGTTACAGTGGTAATTTGGTCTTTGGAACGCCATCTAAGATAGGCACTATAGAGGTGGCAAGAGCCATAGCCAGTACCCAGAAACCCAGGGGTGACAGATGCAGGTCATCTCTGGCAAAGCATTGAGGTCTCTCAATCATGTCATCCCAAGCAGACAGATACTGGATCCCCTTAGAATGTCATCAGAAACAGTCAATTGTTGAAGTCGATCATTTTTTGTTTGTACTGCTGTATCATTCAGGGTGACTGAAGGATACTGCTCAGGGCTAGTGTCATACCTGCCGGGGCCACATAATCCGAGAGCTCCACCATGTCTCTTTTCATGTAGTCCAGTGAGGTGCATCTCATGTTATTCACGCCCACATGTACAATGACAGAGTCATACTTGTACTTGTTGTGGTGGGTTTGTCTTTTGAGCCTTGCCTAAAAAAGGCACTATGGGGGCGGCAAAAGCCTTGGCCAGTATTCGAAAGCCTAATGGTGACAGGTGCAAGCAATCCCTTGCGAAGCAAAGTGGCTTGTTGAGCATGTCATCCCAGGCGGACAGATACTGAATCCCCTTTGAATGACACCAGAAACTTAGCCAGTTGTTGAAATTGATCATTTTTTCTTTATACTATGGCATCATTGTTGGTGAGGGAAGGATGCTACTCAGGGTCAGGGTCATACCGCCTTGGGCTACGTGATCAGAAAACTCTTCCCTGTCTCTTTTCATGTAGTCCAGGGAGGTACATCTCGGGTCATTCACACCAACATGGACAGTGAGAGTCGTATTTGTACTTGTTCTGGAGCGACCTGAGTGCTTATGTTATGTGGCGGATCCTGGCACCCGACAGGCAGCTAACTGTAACCTTCTCCTTGTCCAGCCTAGTTAGTGGGACATCAGTGTGCCTGACTATAGAGTCGCCTATTACTAGTGTGTTGGGTATGTTATTTTGCCGTAAGGGCTGTGATTGCATGGCACACTGATTTTGTGAAGTATGTGTTTCATGGTTTGTGATGGGGTGTAGAGGTTGCTTGGGTGTCTGCTTTGGAGGTCTCTGTTGCTTTTGCAGATTTTTATTTAGAGCCTCCGAGTATGTTTTCATGTACTTGTGTGTGTTATTTGCCGGTGTTGGTTTAGTAGGTCTATGTGAGACTGGTGGAGTGTTGCAAGTATTTTCCTTCTCTTGACTGTCAGTTCCAGTCTTTGGTTGAGAGAGCTTTGCCTCCAGTTTGGCTGTATAATTGCATCTCTCGCATATATTAGTGTTTGGTGGTAGGAGGAGAGGGTTGTCTGTGTACATGAGGCAGTTGTAACATTGCCTCAAAATGCCCAGATTCACCAGTTGGACTGGAGTGTACACCTGAAAATGCCCTTTGGACATGCCTGAATAGGTAAAGTGAGCTGTTTTACTGATTGGCTGGTGGGGAAGAATAGAGAGCCTTATCTTTCTGGACAGTATGGGGGGGGTCTAGTGCTAGGGTTAATTAGTGCTTGCTATGAGTTTTGAGCAAGTACTGGGCTGTGAAATGAATGATTTGAGTGCTTAAGTTGAATGTTTGTCTAGTTCCAAGGGAAAAATTGAAGAGTAGACTTTGTGGAGCTTGGAATAATTTAACCCAAGCTAACCGGCAAAACCGCGCAAATGCAGTTGTTTAGCAGGGAAATGAATGAGATACAAATTAGCCCAAAATGGTCAATAAACTACTAACTTCTGGGCTGAAACCACTCCTCCAGGGACAGATAGGCTGCTCAAAGCTCCCCTCTCTCACAGGTGAACAGAGAAACTTCTTTCTATCCTTGTAAGGTATGGGCAACACAGAAACTTGTAACACAGCCCTGAATTCAGCAATAACCTGAAAATTGGACTATACTAGTTCAGAAAGGTGGGAAACAAGTATTTTTTTTTTTGGTTTTTTTTTTCAGAAAATAAAGCAGATACAATAAAAAAACACTTTAAATGCACAGAAATGGCTGTTGCACTTTAGTGTGTAGCCTACAACAGTTAAACAGATGAACACAAACATGACTGTTCAAGTGCAGGCAGCAAATACGTACACTATGTAGCAGAAACAAGCTTTTTAAATCACAGAAACACTAAGAAATTGGCGTTTTAGGCAGAATTAGTTAAAGACAGCTGCTGTAGAACTCTGCAGGACACCTGGCAGGCACATGCTGAGCTGAATACAAGCGCAATTACGGTTTTTATAGCATGGAAATGAAAGAGATAGAAATTAGCCCAAAATGGCCAATAAACTACTAACGTCTGGTCTACAGCAAACAAGGCACACAAATTCATTCCATTACTGTGCTAGTAAGCGGAAAATGATTTGTACACTGAGCACTTCAAAATCAGGTGGAACCCTTTTCTGCCCTGATTTATAGCATTCTTTTGAATTCTTGACATTACTTTTTAATCAGTGAGCCAGTTTTTCAACAGTTGAAGTTCAAATGGCAGCAATGGGCACACAAATTCATTCCATTACTGTGCTAGTAAGCGGAAAATGATTTGTACACTGAGCACTTCAAAATCAGGTGGAACCCTTTTCTGCCCTGATTTATAGCATTCTTTTGAATTCTTGACATTACTTTTTAATCAGTGAGCCAGTTTTTCAACAGTTAAAGTTCAAATGGCAGCAATGTCTAATTTCCATGTTGGATATGATGGTTCCTCACTCGCTTTCATAAACTTTGTAAAACCTTTTTTTGAGGCACAATTCTGTTAAGACCTGCATTTAAAGATCCTATTCCTCCATAGGATCTAAATCTGGTACTACAAGCCTTGGTCCATCCAGCTTTTGAACCTGCACATGACTATGATCTTAAATTTTTTCTTGGAAAACTTTGTTTTTGGTGGCCATTACTTCTGCTAGACGAATTTTTGAAATTCAGGCCTTATCTCTGAAACCCCCATATCTAATTTTTTATAAATATGGAGTTACATTATGAAGTAATGCATCTTGTTTTTGCCCAAAAATAGTATCAGAGTAATATTAATCAGTCCATCAGTTTACCAGTTTTCTTTCCAATTGAAACAAGTGCAAATACTTGTTACATTTATTTGATGTTCATAGACAGCTGTGTTTCTATTTACATAGAACAAAGTTCATCAGAACTACAGATCACTTGTTTCATTTGCTGTAAACCCGTGTCAAAAGTCACTCTAGCCAGATGGCTTACTGGCTGCATCTCTTTTGTTTACAACAATTTGGATGTCCCTTTGCCAAAGCAAATATGTGCTCATTTAACCAGGTTTGTAGCAACGTCCTCAGTTTTTCATTCAAGAGCTTCCATGGATGAAGTATGTGCAGCAGCAACTTGGGCTTCCCTCCCATACCTTTATCACTCATTACAAATTGGATTTGGTATCCAGAGGTAGAGCATCATTTGGCTCAATGGTGCTTAGGAATATCCTTCCTTGTGTCTGTGGTGGGATTTAGGTAGCTTGGAACTCTGTCCCATCAGTTGAGGCCAGAATGAAAATTGTCAACATCCGATAAAGAAGTTTTGTACTCACCATAATGTTCTATCTGTGTTGTCCATTTTCATTCTTCCTCAACTCCCCCTCCCCCATTAACCCCATCCTGATGTTTTTTTCTGGAAGAGTGAGTCGATATGGAAACATTTTGTATACTCCCAGCATTATAAAGCTCCAGATATAGCATTGTCAAGCCTTTTTTATGTTTAGATTTATGTTTATTTGTATAAGAATTATTTCTTTATCCTATAACTAGCAAAAAAGATCTGAAGTAATTGGGGATGGTGCATTCTGGCTAAGGGAGAAGCTCAAGAGTTTTGTGTTACCACAAGCTTTTGCAACTGCCAAGTTGGATCTGATGGTTCAGATCTGAACCCATCAGTTGAGGAAGAATAAAAATGTACAACACAGATGGAATGTTATGGTGAGTACATAACTTATTTTTTGATGCCACTGATTATTTTAGTTATGAATATCTCATGCCTCAACATTTCAGTGATATGTGTAAACAAATCATTCCGAAAGAAGCATTATATCCAATAATGGGTATGATGAGATTTGAGTAAGAGAGAATTTAGATTTATTTTGATGCTCCAATCTTTGTGAAGCTAAAAAAAAAAAAAAAAAACTACAATGCAGGAGAGCAGCAAATATTGAACATCCTCTTCTTTACTGTGGTGAGTTTGTCCCCTGCACCCCTGATGTGGTTGGCAAGCCCCCCACACCCCCAAACATATATGCACCAACTCTGAGATCACCATACTTCGGAGAAACGAGAATATATTCCAAGAAATGACCAACTCGGACTTGGAAGATCATTTTTTTCATCCATTCAGTCTCAGCATTCTGGGACTCTCTAAAGCAAGTCCTAACATTTCAAATGGTTGCCCTTCTTTGGATCTAGTGAAGCTGCCTTTGGAAATTAGATGAGCTTTCTGAAATACTGTAGAGAAATGATGTTTTGAATGATAAGGAATTATCAGCAGGAGTGTCTGGATCCCTTAGGGCAGTGTTTGATTGGAGGGATGTATCACTGTATGGTATGTGGAAAATGTTCTGTTTACCAATATTAATTGTACTGCATTTTGTTAATGTAATTTGAGGCTATTGTCCTTTCACCAGTTGTGTCAAGGTGCATCTCCTTTGAGAAGTAAAGAAGGGAAGAAAACTACTTAACCAGATGAGTTCTACTGGGGTGCACCTGCACCTCCCAGCATAAGGACCTTCATCCCCTCTACCCCTGCTAACTTTGATACTGCACAACATTGTTGTTGGTAAGGGGAAATGTTCTACCCACAGAGTTTTGTAGCCTTATTGAAACACTATCTTCTATTTCTCAGATTAAGGGTTCAGCTAATCCAGTGACTGCTCCTTACTTCACAGTTTATAATAGCATGAATTCAAACACCACTTGCCCTACTTTAACTAAAATTCACTCTCCAGCTAATAAATTACTTAAACTGGCTTCTCTGTATCTGATATTCTGGTATGGCATGAACTACATTATGGCCTTAGATCAGGCTTCTGTAATCCAAAGATTGTTAGGCAACCACTAGCTATGTGGTGTAGAGGGATAAAGCCCTGACCATGCCGCAAATGTCCTGAGTTGGTATAAGTGGCTTGGGTACCAGCAGGAGGTGGCCAGAGAGGATGGGACTGCTGGCCTGCTCATCCTGGACAGAGAGGTGGCATTAACTTACCTGGTGAAGTTTGTATGCCAAGCCTGTTCTGTTGCCGTGCAGTGCTTCTTAAGGGTAATTCAGTGTATGGACAAGCTTCCTGTTGGCAGAGAGTAATTTCAGTGCTTGAAGAAGCTGCTGAGGTGGTCGGTAATGTTCTTAAGGCAAAAAGGTAGGATGCTACACAGATCCAGTAAGTTGGTCTACTGCTACCATCCCATTTTTACAAGGGAATAGTGGGACAATTGGTATTCCTGAGCAAAAAGAAATGGGCTGTAGGTCTTTCCTAGGCCAGGAAAGCCCGCTTTCTATCCCTTAAGAATAAGTAAGCCAAATGGGTGCTGTAGTGGTGTTTGATTTCTTGCTTCTTTGTTCATTTTGCTCATTTTGATAAGCTGAGGAAGAGTGCCACTTGCTCTGCTGCGGTTGTCTTTCAAGTATTTATTCATCAATTCATTGAAAGTCTTCCCTCTGCACTGAAAGGGTATGTCATGGTGGCATTACATCTCTGCTTGTAGTCGCACTTTCTTACTAGAATTTTAAATACACTTTTGTTATGATATCCGTTTCTGGTAATTGTAGAGAAACTAGGGATTTACACTGATGTTCAGTATGAGCCTTAGCTTTTTCCTTGTATTTTAATATCTACCTCATCTTTAGTGATAAATTAACTGATAAATCTTTAGTGATAAATCTACCCAATCTTACTGTGCTGTCAATTTCTCATTATTGTTTGTTGTTCTTACCTTTTCATTGTACATTGACTCATGCATCATGCATGTTGTTTAACTGGTTAGTAACTGTGCTTCATATGTATTATATTTGTCTGCCCAGCAACTGTTTCTGGGGTTTCAGTTCCATGGCACAGAGTAAAGGCCTACAAGACACCCAGATGTCCCACAGTTAATGGCCTTGGGCACTGGCAGAGCTGGCTTGAGAAGGGCAAGTCGAATGGCCATTATTCACTCACCCATCCAAGGGAAGGGGGCTGCCATCCCACTTACAATGCTAACACCCAGTGAAGGAGAAGTATCACATGAAGCTACATAAAGGATGAGATGTGGATATTTTCCAAGCCGTGCATTTTTATGGTGTAGAAGGAACTGAACACTTCATATTTGTCACTGCAATAGTACAGTAACATCAAAGACACATGGCAGTCAGCGATCTAGGGCTACTAAACATTTTATTGGGTTCCCTGGTGACAGCTCACCAGGATTGGCTTATTCCTCTAGAGGAGAAAACTGATTCACCAGTAATAGAAAGATTGATGGTTGTAGGCATGAGGAAAATAAATGTTCCTAGTGCTTTTCTCCATGGGACTCCACTGAAATGGTCCATAGCTAGTTAGACAATCATTATGATCTTTCAGTCAGTAGATAAAAATGTAGCAAACTGATCCAAATCATTGCTGAGGGCTAGTCATTTGGGTGGGCTGACAACATAATAGATGGAATAATATGTTTGAGTGGATTATTAGACCCCAGGAGCACCGTGGGGCTTCAGTTTATATTTGTGTATGATATGTGCAAAAATACAAAAAATGGGTTGTGGATAATTGTAAATGTGAAGATGTAACATTTTGTATTGGTGTATGTCCCAAATGCAATTTAAAGTATTTTAAAATTTCATAAAAAGTCACATTAAGAATTCATCCTATTTTCTTCTTCCTAGCTCTTGGACCGATCCCCAGGTGACCCACTGAATGAAAAGGCTAAAGGGTTGGAAGGAGAGTCGCAGTCCATAAGCGGTGCTAACCAGCAGCAGCCAGGTAAAGAATCTGTGAAAATATGTGAGAAAACGTGCTATGTCTAGTATCTGTCATGAGAGTGCAGGTCACGTGACTTAGTCACAACCAGCTGTAGTAAGCAGTCTGTTCCTGGCAGGCTGTTGAAAAACATGCATATTGCTATACAGGTAAGAAGACAGAAGCTAGGGAGTACACCTGTCTGCTGATAAGACAAGTAGTGCTGGAGATACAGTAGACAGTGTTACCACTGCCAAACCAGAAATACTTGGTCACATGGAGAGGTCGCTCACTCTTTGGTGACAGGTGAGAAGGAGACAGGAGGTATGGATTAGTACATAGGTAGTTCTTGGTCACAGGTAGGTGACAAGTATGTAGTAGGTGGGAGATTCTACAAGAGCGTGTGTGTGTGCTTGCAGTTGAGAAAATGACAAGGTGGTATGAGGTGTCACATTGGTGTAGTTCATTACATGTTTAGGTGGCAAGGAAGCAGTTGGAGGCAGGTTGCAGTAGATAATATCTATGAGCAGGCATAAGGTGAGGAGTTACTCTAGATGCTGTCTGATTGTTGCTAGGTGACAAGAATTCAAGACATAGTAGCTTAGACCAGGCAATATTCACTTTCTGACAACTGAGAAGACAAAACATGAGGGAATTATGGTAGATACTGCCTGTTTGCAAGTCACTGAGAAAGCATTCAGTGGATGTTGTAGTTAATAGCACCTGAATGCTTGTTTTTTTTTTTTCCTAAACTATATTGACATAACAGACATTATACTTCACATATATTGATATCATATAACCTAAGCAATATTACATAAATTTATTAAATTCCTGCTTTTTTCAAACAAGAAACATCACTTATAATCTACTCAATCTTTCTCACTCAAACATTACGTACCTCATTTAAGTTCTGCTGCCTTCTAGGCCTCATTCCTCTCTTGTATGCATTGTTCCCACAATTCCCATTTTTTCCTATGTAGTTTGCTCATACCCTTTTCTAAATCTCAGTTCCAGTTGTTTTATCTCTGTTACTATATTCACTACTTCTAGCTTCTCTGGTATAGCAGGTTTTCCCTGCATGCTCTGTCCTCTAATTCTGTTATTTTTTTAAACATCTCTTCCTGAGCAGTCTGATATTCAGCCAGCCTTTTCTTCATTTTTACATCTGAGTTTTGCAGCTTTATTATCTCATCTGAATATCTGTTTATGAAATTTACCCATAAACACAAGCCTTCTGGCCTTGACTGCTGCATTTCTTTTTTCACACTGGGACAGCTAGAAGTAAGCTGTTACTGAATGTGCAGCCATCTTGGAAGTCTCGCACCTGAATACTTGCTGATGAGAAGACTGGTGGGAGGTGTTGCAGTTAAACAACACTTGAATCCTGGTTGATGTGATGGTGAGTACTCGTTATTGCATTAAAAGGTAACATGAGTGGTTGTTTTTGATGATCATCATCATTTGATCACTGCTGCATTAGTGTTAGTTATATGGAATGTATCTTTCCAAAACCACTGTCCAACTTCTGAAGCTTAAGGCACCCTCCATGTGCCAAACCAGAAGTAGCTTGAGCAGAGATGAACAAAAACAGCAGTTTGGGCACCAAAGCCTCGAGTGATTTCCTGCAGCTGAAGACTGCACCTCTTCCTCACATTCAAGGATCAACGGTTGGCTAATGGTTATCCATTGACGGGGAGATAAGTTCCCTTTAGGTAACAAAAAAACAGGCTGTGTTGTATTTTTATGATGGAATCTTAGCTCTTTCTGTAAAGATATATATATTCTAAGTTAAGAATAAGTGTTTTAAGAGACTGTCCCTTTGTACTGTGTTTAAGGAAAAATTATTAAAACTAAGTTAAACTAAGATTTTTAGGAAAAAAAGTGTATTCTTCTCCAGCACTTAGTTTCAGAATTCCTAATTGTCAAGCTCACATGCTGAAGTTTACGCTTCCTTCTAGAATATGAGGAATATTGTAGCTACTTTTCTTTCTTCTGAAGAGACATCATCTTTGCGTAATTTTATTGCTTCTGTGTCTTGAGTAACTAAACACTTTTGAGTTGTGCTTATGATTCAGTTGATGACACTTTCTGACATGCTTTTACTGGAACTATTATGAAAAGATTTGCTTGGTTGCATACACATCAACTTTCTGAGGATGTTAAAGCTGAAATTTTAAATTCTGCCTTAGACAGAGAAGTTATATTTGGACCTTATGCTGCAGAGGTCATTAAAAAGTGTAACGAGAGAGGGGAAACTGATTCAAGACATTTCTCTGATTTTTCAGACTTCCTTCTACAAATTTATCAGTAATTTCACAGCTACATCTGCACAGTGTTATAAAAAGCAAAATAAGCAGACACAGCAAGCTGTTGGTAAGCAGATTTAAAAAAAAACAATATCAATGGGGCTCCAAAAAGAAAGGAGGAGCTTCCAGAAACATGGGCATTCCAACGGATTTGAATGACTATCTACAGAATGCTTTTCCTATCCTGCAAGCCTTAATTCTTTTCCAAAAAGACTCTTTCCCATAAGATATTTTCCTGGGGTATCTCCTTGATTCCTTGGTTCAAAGAACTTTTTCTTTTAGAGGAAAAAGTAGATCTATACTTTTTATAGTTAAACCAAAGCCTGAGCAAGGGAATTTCTTGGATAATAGGTTTTTTTAAAATCCCTGTTTCTCATGATTCCTGTAGCTAGACTCCACATGAGAAAAATTTAGTGGTACCTAAAATCAGTATGATCCCAACAATCAGCATCCCCTGTCATTCCTGATTCCTGTTTTGGAATTTGTAAAAGGGAACTCCTTTGGTGGAGAGACCAGATTTAAATGAATCAAGGTCTCCCATTTTCTCTTCCAGCTCCAGCATAGCCTAACTACAGACATCTCAGACTTTGCCGGGGAGCAGGGTCTATGGAATAAAAATGATTGATGTAAAAGAGATGTTGGCACTAATACATGCTCTCAATGTTCTCAGTCATGTATTGTCTCCAGGACCATTAGAAGTGATTACAGACATCACTGTAGCAGTATGGTTCATAAACAAATGGGGGACAGATCGAGCCATGGTAGCCTGGGATATAGCCTTTCAGCCCAGTATCTCTCTTCACGCATCTTACATCCCATCAGAGAAAAAGTTTGTGGCAGACAAGCTGAGCAGGACAAGGACAGACCACTCGCAAATTGAAACTGAATCATGCAATCCTCTAGGAATTGATACAGCTGTGGAAAATGCCTGAGAGTGATCTGTTTACCTCCAGTCAAGCAATCAACTGCTAAACGTCTGCTCCAGGACTCCATGCAGTAAAACTTGGAAAAGAAATACATTTTCTTTTCCTTCAACAGAAATGTTCTTATATCCTTTCCCACCCTTTCCACTAATATCCTGTGTCGGTCTTGAAGGTTTAGAAGGACTTATTGTGGTTAATTTCTTCTGGCCCAGGCAAAAGTGGTTTTCCCTTCTTTTGGAAATGTCCTAGGGCAATTACCACAAGCTTCATCACAGATTGGACCTAGTCACATAAGACAAGGGGTTGTTTGATGCACCCAACTTGAAACAACATCAACTACCTGCCTGGATGACAGAGCTTTAATATTAAAGGAGGCAAAGAAACATGCTTCTGTGAAATCAGATATTAACAAATGGGGAAGATTTTAATTGTTGCCAAAACAAAAACCAGGACTCTCTTAGGTTAATATTTTTGTGGTTCTATAATATTTGTGAGAGTTATTGTTTTCTGGTCTTTCTTACTTCTCTATCAAGGTACACTTGCCAGCCATTTCAATTATGGCTGCCCATGGATCCTCCCCTTTCAATGCATTCCTATGTTAAAATGTTTTTTGAAAGAGGTGTTTGCATACCAGGCCTCCTAGAAAACAGGTGGCTTCTCCTTGGGATTTCAACTTTGGTTTGGAAAAATTAAAACTTGCTGCATTTGCACCATATCATTAGACTGTTTTGTGGTTCTTAACATGAAAACCAATTTTGCTGATAACTCTGACTTCTGCAAGAAAAATAGCTGTTATGCAGGGCTCAACCTTAGCTCATTATCAACAATGATAAGATTTCCTTAAGAACTAATCCCCCTTTTATGTGTAAAGAGGTATCTGAGATGACTTTGATCCAATCTATCTAGCTCCCTTTCATCTTTCCACAATTGTCACACCTAGAAGCTTAGTATGGTGGATGACTTCTATAAGGTGTTAACAGACTGTTATTGAGAAATTTTATTTGAGGTGTGTGAGAGGAATAGCAGCATCTTTTTTTTGTTTCCACTGATGAAAATCACTCTTGGGTGATGTGCTCTAGAGTAATTGTTACTTGCAGAACAGATTAATGTGGAGTCATTAGCATATTATATGAGGGATGCATAACATTGGGGGGAGTGCAGGTTGTTGGTAAATATGTTGAAAAACAATGGCCCTAGTATTAAACCTTGGGAAACACCTGTTTTGATGGGTAGGAACGATGAGTAAGAATTAATTTATTTAATAGACTGGACTCTATTGGACCGATAGCTGGAGAACCGGTCAGTGGAAGTGTTTGTTAGGCCAGGTGAAGAGAGTTGTTTTGGAAGGCATCTATTGAAAATTTATGAAAGTTCTTTGACAGATCCAAAAACATGGTTAACCAGCTGGCCTTTATCTCTGGCTAGTTTAACAGTGTTGATGACATTTGTGAGAGCTGTGGTAGTGTTAAGCCCTTGTCTGAAACTATTTTGGGTGGGGGTACGGCGGTTGTTTGTAAATGAGATATTAATTGATTATGAATGCATTTTTTCAAGCATTTTTGAAAGACGAGAGTGAATGGCAGTGGGTGTAAAGCTGACTATATCAGTAGCATTACCTCTGTTGTGAAATGGGATGATGAGATTTTCCATAAGGCTGGGACATGGGATTCCAGAAAAGACCTAATGTGAGAGTGTTCAATCTTGCCGTTTGTTCTTACACCTGGGTTCGGAGCCGATCCTAGGCTCCGTGTCGGCCGCTTGGCAAAGCTCTGCATCGAGAAGAAGCTCGAGACCAACCTATCTCCCACAATTCCCCTTTACCTCGGATCTAGTTTGCCGCTGCAACGTTCGCATCATTTTTGATGAGCTCGGACCACCTGACAGCTAAGATTACTTTTATCTAACATTTTTAGATAATTTTTTTTCTTCTAGTTTACCTTTAAGTTTTGTGTGTGTGTGTGTGTGTGTAGTGAGTCGAGGGCTTTCTTCGAGTACGTATATATCTTTTATATATATATATATATATATATATATATATATATATATATATATATATATATATATATATAATAAGTTGGTTCCCTCGGGGCCTACCCCACCCTCTAAACTTATAAGACTTATAGAACTTTTATAAGTTATAAAACTTCTACTGGATTTGACATATTACCGGATTTGACTAATTTACTGGCTTTGACTTTATTGTTGGTACTGCCTGTCCAAGACTGTGTGCTATATAGTTTTACTGATTTTGACTTACTGTTATTATGTCTGAAAAAGCTAAGTCAGGCTTCAAACGGTGCCAATGTGGACAGAAAATGTCTGTCACAGACAACCATAGTTCCTGCGTCTACTGTCTTGGCCCTCTCCATCTGCAAGAAGACTGCTCCATTCTTTCAGTGGAAGGGTCATGATAGATAGGCACAGGAAACTCATGGATAGAGGCCTTTTGAAGCCTGCTTTCCAAGAGGCTTTGGATGCATCGGACCAGACATCTAAATCCTCGAAGGAATCGAAGACGTCGGAGCCCATGTCATCGGCTCCGAGCTCTTCATTTAAAGTTCGCTCACCGGTTCCACAGACCTCGGGGCCGAGTATCGAACTTTTGTCTGTTACCGAGCCTCGAGTCTTGGAACCGGTGACGGAGCTCCCACCTCCTGTGCTATTGAGGTCTGGTCCGTCTTCGATTCCTTCGACGCGTTCTTCTAGGGCCCTCTCCGACACCGATGTAGACCTTGTGGTGCAGAAATTAATGGAGAATACGGCCTTGTCCAAACTCATCTCAGTCTCTTCCCAGTTGGTGTCGAGACTCGAAGGCCTTCCCTTATCTCCATCTGTTCCTCCTCCGAGACCTATTCAGTCCTCGGAGCCGGGAGAGGCTGATCTGATGATCGTGGAGCCCTCGGTGCCGGAACAGTCTTTTTCTCGGTCGGCACCGTTCACCTCGACTCCGACGGACCCTTTACCGGAGTCTCGTAGCCGACGATCCATCCTTGGTTCGGGGACCGAGAGTCGGACCGATGTTTCGGTTCCGACTCTCCCTCTCGGTGCCTCGGCTCGGATCGACTCGGCTCCGTCCTCGGGGTCGATACCCTCGGTCCCCGTCTCGGGGATCCCTCCGCCTTCTTCGGAACCGAGGGATTCCTCGACTCGGGACCCGGGGGCCTTCGACCTCATGAGGAAGGTGTTGACTCAGACAACCACTTCTGCAGAAACAGCTTCTCCTTCCCATAAGGGTCCGTTATCCTCCTCTGCACCCACGGCTACGTCAAAGCATCGATCACCGGTGTCTCAGCCGCCCCCAGAGGGAGCCCCCTCTTCCTCGGAGGCTTCATCGGATGTCCCCCCCGAGGAAGTTCCGAGGAAAAGGTTGTGTAAGAGGAGACACTTGGATTCTCCACAAGAATCCTTGACATCGGACACTGACTTAGATGAGTCAGAAGGGTCCCCGAAATCACCCTCAGAGGATGTCTCCTTTTCTGACATCCTGGAGATCCTAAAACAGAGAGGTGATTGGCAAGCCCTACCCCCTTCTGAGGATGAGTCAGTCTTGCTGAAGGCATTCGGTGCTCGCCCTTCTTCCTCCTGGGTCACTCCGCCCTTCGATGAGTTGATGGAATTGATTGCTCGAAGGGCGTGGGAGACACCTGACACAGTGGAGCCAGTCCCTAGAAAGCCTAATAAATATATTACTGCCCCTCAAGATGAGGCTTATCTCACAAAAGGAGTTCCAGTGGACACTATGGTGGTGGCAGCGGCCACTAAAAAGGAGATGTCTGAATCTTCCTCATCTGTCCATCCACCTAACAGAGATTCTAGGACTATGGACAGGTACGGGAAGCGCATTTTTAGTTCAGCGGCTTTTTCCATGCGATCGCTGAACTATTTGACCCATTTCACACGGTTACAGAGGGATCTAATCAAAGAGTTGGGAGATACCCCCCAGGGTACCACAGATGCTGCTGTCTCAGAGAAAGTTACAGCACAACTCAATACCCTTACATCTATTGTGAACTCATCCATGAGGCTCATTTCATATGCAGCCGAAGGATCGAGTAGGGCTGCGGCTTCAGCGATTGCTCTTCGCAGACAATCCTGGATGCGCTTATGTTCCTTTGCGGAAGCCTTCAAGTCTTCCTTTACTAACGCCCCATTTGACGGTGCCACTCTCTTTGGTCCTAAAGTAAAGGAGACCCTTACCCGGTGTGAGCAAGAGGGAAAGACTCTGTCTGCTGTCGGAGTCTGTTTTTCCACCCCATCCTGACTGTACCCCAAAGGGCAACGTGGTGGTAAAATGTGGTTTCGAAAACCCCAAGGCTCTTTCCCAGGCACACAGGGTGATGCCCCCTCTAGAGGCAGAGGAGGGGGCAGAGGTGGAAGATGTCGCCCTGGCGGCAGAGGGGGTCCGCAAAACCAAGGTGACAGGGATACACTCCCTGGGAAACCTTTCCAGCACTCCTGAGAGGAGGCCCGACTGTCCTGCTCTGGAGGCAGTCGGGGGTCGCTTAGCTTTATACCCTCAGGCCTGGCAAAGTATAACATCAGACAATTGGGTAAAAAGCATTGTTACCAGAGGTTACAAAATTCCGTTCCTATTACACCCATTTCCGCAGAAAAGACTCCCAGATGTACCGCCCCATCTGCGAGACCCTGCAGCTATAGAAATTTAAAAGCTGCTAGAAAAAAAGAGTCATCCAACCAGTCCCAGCGGACCAAAGAGGATTCGGAACTTACTCAAGGTTCTTTTTAGTTCCAAAAAATACAGGGGACTGGAGGCCAATTCTGGACCTAAGCAAACTCAATACCATCGTCAATAAAGAAAAGTTCCGGATGGTCACGCTTCAATTGATCCTTCCATTCTTACAGAAGGACGACTGGATGTGCTCAATAGATCTAAAGGACGCGTACTACCACATCAAAATGGCCAGGGCGTCCAGGGATCACTTGCGCTTCCGGCTGGGAGCCAGTCACTTTCAGTTTCGAGCCCTGCCCTTTGGTCTGACCTCAGCCCACAGGGTTTTCACCAAATGTATGGCAGTGGTAGCGTCTCACTTGAGACGCCTAGGATTCCAGGTGTTTCCGTATCTGGACGACTGGCTCCTTACTGCCACCACCGAGCGTCAACTGATTCAGGCCAGGGATTACACACTAGAACTCTGTGTTCATCTCGGAATTTCTGTAAATTTCGAAAAATCTGTATTACAGCCATCACAGCATATCTCATTCATAGGAGCAGAATTGGATACGCGTTGCTTGATTCTAAGGCTTCCTCCAGAAAGAATAGCCTCTCTACAAAATCATATATCTCTTCTCCTGATGGCAAAAAAATCCCCAGCAAAACTGGTTCTGAAAGTGTTGGGTCTCATGGCAGCTTCCCTCATTGCAATACCCTTGGGAAGGCTGCACATGAGAGTTCTTCAATGGCTGCTATTTGCACAATGGTTATTCCAACAATTACCCCTGACACACGAAATTCACATCACGAACATCTGCAAGTCACACCTGTCTTGGTGGCTTCAGACTTGCAATCTCTCCGGCGGCCGACCATTTGTACTACCCACGCCGACAGCTATGGTGACCACGGACGCTTCCCTGATAGGGTGGGGGGGCATCTTTCAGGGACAGACAGTCCAAGGCGAATGGACCAAATTGGAGTACAATCTGCACATCAATGTTCTAGAGCTGAGGGCATGAGGGCAGTGTTTCTAGCGTTGCAACACTTTTCTCCCCTTCTACCTCTAGGGACCATTGCAGTTCAGTCGGACAACATGTCCGTAGTCTGGTACATAAACAAATAAGGGGGAACCAAGTCTTATCAGCTATGCAGAGAGGCCATGAGAATTTGGCAATGGGCAGAGTCCACGGGTCGCTTTCTGATAGCAACGCATATCCTGGGGTTATCCAACGTCATAGCGGACAGGTTGAGCAGAGCCATCCTGTTACCTCACGAATGGTCCCTCAAACGAACAATTGCGGACAAGATATTTCGCAAGTGGGGCCAGCCTTGCTGCGATCTGTTTGCGTCTCCAATGAACGCCAAATGCAGAAGCTACTTTGCCCTATTACTCCCTCCAGGTGAAGTCCCCAGGGACGCTCTGATCCACGATTGGCCCCCGGGCCTCCTGTACGCCTTCCCTCCTATTCCTCTGATTTCAAAATTTCTACAGAAAGCCAACAACCTGGAGAGGACAATAATCCTCATTGCCCCATTCTGGCCTCGTCAAATTTGGTTTCCCTTTCTTCGAGCACACCAAATTCGGGAACCCTGGATCCTGGACCCAGAGCCGGACCTACTGACCCACTTGTCAGGGGCTCCCCACCCGTCGCTTCTCTCCCTCAGACTAGCAGCTTGGCTGCTCCGCTTCCCTTCTTAGCCAGGTCTGATCTTCTTTCCCCTGCAGTTCAAAATATTCTAGTGGCTTCTCATAAGGCTTCCACTACAAAAATCTACTCTAGTAAGTGGAAGTGTTTTGTACACTGGGCAACTACACAACATTTGGATCCCGTAATAGCCCCACTGAACAGAGTCTTGGAGTTTCTATCCGTACTATTTCACCAAGGAGCTTCTCCTTCCACTTTGAGAGTTCAGTTGGCTGCCATTTCAAACTTTTATGTGGGAGAAAATGGGGCGCCTATTATGGCTCATAGACTTTGTAAGGCCTTTCTAAAAGGGTCTTTTCATATCAGGCCACCGTCAGAATTCCTACACCACCATGGAATTTGAACCTTCTATTGTCACAACTAATGCTACCACCCTTTGAACTAGCCTCTTCCTGTTCTTTGAAGTTTTTGTCATGGAAAACCCTCTTTCTGGTAGCTATCACATCAGCCAGGCAGGTATTGGAACTTCAAGCTCTTTCCGTTAAACACCCATATTTGATCTTTCACCCTGATAGGGCATCTCTTCGCACTAATCCCTCCTTTCTTCCCAAAGTTTGCTCCGTCAATAACATTAATCAGTCCATTGTGCTCCCCACATTTTTCAAGAACCATTCCAATAAGTTGGAATATATATTACACAAGTTGGATGTTCATAGACAACTCAGATTTTACTTGGATAGAACAAAGGATCACAGAAAAACAGATCAGCTCTTTATAGCCTTTGCGGACAGCAGAAAGGGCATGGCAGTTACGAAACAAACCCTTTCCAAATGGCTATCCGATTGTATTGTTTTTGTTTATACTGCTTCTGAGCAGAGTTTACCTATCAAGCCCAAAGGACATTCTACTAGATCAATATCTACATCCCTGGCTCATGCGGCCCGCCTACCATTAGACACTATTTGTGCGGCTGCCACTTGGTCTAAACCACATACATTCATTACTCATTACAAAGTGGATAGGGTTTCCAGGGACAGGGCAACCTTTGGTTCCACTGTGCTCAGGAACGTTCTTCCGTGAGTTTCTCAGGATCACGGAGCTAGGGACGCTACCCAGGTGTAAGAACAAACGGCGAGATTGAACACTCTCACATATAGAAGTTATGTCCTTACCATAACGTTCCATGTGGAGTGTTCATCTCGCCTTTGTTCTTACATTCCCACCCTCCCACCCTCAGGAAGAACGTCCAGTTTAGGTGTCTGGTTTGGTTCTCCTGCTTCTGTTTCTCTCAGTTGTTATGGCTGTTTTTCAGCTATGTTTTAGCATGTGTGTTGTATGTTCACTCCCATTGGGTTCTGGTTTGTTTGCAAACTAGATCTGAGGTAAAGGCAGAGGGGAATTGTGGGAGATAGGTTGGTCTCGAGCTTCTTCTCGATGCAGAGCTTTGCCAAGCGGCCGACATGGAGCCGTGGATCGGCTCCGAACCCAGGTGTAAGAACAAAGGCGAGATGAACACTCCACATGGAACGTTATGGTAAGGACATAACTTCTATTTTTTGAAAATGGATACTGGAAAGGAAACGGATATTGCTGCTATTTTAAAGAAATCATCAGGATTTGTCTCTGGAGCAAGTGCACTCGCTTTAATTTGTTTGAGGTATTTCTTGATTCATATGTATTGGTTGAAAGGAGAAAGAGTGAGTATTAATGGAACAGGGAGTTGAGACTCTGTGAAATGTGGGCAGGGTATTAGAGGAGGTCAATGTGTTTTGAGTTTCGTTGTGATGTAGTTTAGCGATGCTAGAGATAAAGTGATCACTGAAAGCATTGGCTGTGTCTTTGATGAGCAGTGGGATTGGGTTGTGGTTGTGCATTTGATCCAGGATGTAGTATTTTAGATATTGTGGTCCAGAATTGTTTAGAATTTTTATAACATCTCCTCTACAAATTGGAGTAATAAAGTTGTTTGTCAAGTCTGATATAGCATTTGGGTTTATTTTGTAAGTATTTATATTGCTGTTTTCTGTTTTAATACTGAGCCATGCCTTCCAGGCTTTATTTCTGTCCCTCATTAATTCCCTGGTGGTAGGAGTGAGCCAAGGAGCCGAGTTGTTTTGCACTCTTTTAAGTCTGAGGGGGGCCATGCAGTTCCATAAATTTCTTATTAAAATAGAAACAGCATCATCTAGTGGCAAGATTTTTAGGCTGTTCCAGTTGAGATTGTAGTGAGTGAGGTATTAAGCAACTGCTGGTCAAAGTTGTTTATGTTGCAAGGATTTATGTGTGTGTTCCCTGGGGGGGAAGTATGGCATTCTCTCGTGGCATATATGGCCAGGTGGTCACTGTGTGCAAGCTAAGGTACTGTGGGAGCTTATATTGTTAGGGTGACTTGTTAATAACCACTCCAGGGTTGTAGTTTTAACATTTTTTCAGGCTGATTCTGGTTGGATCACTGATAAGTTGTGAGAAAGTGTACAGGTTTATACTAGAAGTCCGTAACTCAGAGGCAAGTCTTGACCAGTTGATGTTATCGCCTACTGTAATTGTCTGTGTGTGTACATATTACCAGGCAGCCAGGACAGGATATCCTCCAGTGTGCTGAATTTTTTGCCTGGTTGGATATAAACAGCTGCCACACAAATTTTTTGTGTGCATTTATTTTTAAGTTACTTAGAAGTTTGGCATTGAGGAAGGCGGGTGAGGGAGATGGGAAAATTGACAGATTTATGCTACTGTTGTACATTATTGCTGCTACTCGTGTTTTTTTGCTTAATCTATCTCCTCTAAGGATGTTGAAGCTGGGGGGGGTTGTGGACTCGTGTTACTGATATTTGGTTTTAGCCAAGATTCTGTTATTGCTAGTATGTAGGGGAGTGATATTTCATCCGTGTGTGTAGGTCTAGACTTTTGCTTACAAAGACATGTGTCTGGAGCGTTTCTCCCCGGGCCTCCGCTGAAAATTGGCATCATTCCAAGTCAGACTTTCTCAGTTAACAAATCTTAAATAAATAAATAAATATTTCTGATACTTATATGGACTAGATTGAGTCTCTTTCTTATTTTGTCAGGAGAGGAGTTTAGGTTTTTGGGCAGGGTTGATTTTTATTTTGGAGTAACTTAGTGTCTGACAGGGTCCAGGATTGGGATGAATGTTACCTGCTACCAGTATATTCAGTAGTACACTTACATGAATTAATTGTTTCAGTTTTTGTGGTGATAACACCTTTGAACCTTTTTTGGAGGTGTGGAATATTTTAGGTTTAATAAGGTTTGCGTAGTGATTTTTATACAAGTGGGACCTATATTGACGAGGATGAATGAAGGGGTTACATTGTAATCGTGTGACTGTTGGTTGTAGGTGAAGTATTAAAGGGAGTTATTTGGTAAGCTATATTGAACCGAATGGATGCAAGAGTTGCACTGCAATCATGTCTTATTAGGGGTAGATGAAGTTGTCATAGAGTTGGTAAGCTATAGAGTAGGTTAATAATATAAGTATGATAGAGGTTAGAGTGAGACATTGAATCATGGTGGGGAGTGGGGATTTTAGGGTTTGTGATGTTTTAAAGGAGACCATCTTTAGATTATGAATAGTAGAGTACAGGTATTGTCTTTTATAGTAATAAAGAGGTGTATTCTTTGGGTAGGTTTTGGTAGAGTAATTTGTTGTGGATCAGTGGTGCAGTTTTAACAGGTGGGTCAGAGTATTTGTCAGTTATAGTAATTTGGTGATAATAAGAGGTTGTTATTGGTTAGGTAGGTTTTGGTGGGAGGAAGTTGTGGATTGGCAGTATGTATGTGAGGGTGGGAGTAAGTTGAGAAATAATTTTAGATAATGTGGGGGAGGGGTATGTAGGTAGGTGAGCGGAATGAGCCTGAGCACAAAGACAAAAAAGAGCAGGTTGCACTTGGCAGTAATGTAATTTGGCCAAAAGAAAATCTGAGATGATGTCCTGACTGCAGAAAATCGTCTTTACTAAGATTAACTTTTATTAGAGATGTTTTTGTTACTCTAAAAATGTATAGGTTATCTTCATTGTTGCGGAAGGAAGTTTCTTTCTGTGCAGCAAGGAAAAATATATGTTACAGCTACATAACAAGAGAAACTAGTGTGTGTGAGGTGGAGACTGATGCGCTACTAATTGGAGGGTAACTAATAGATTATATTTGAAAAAGAAACTGTTAAACTAGGACCAGATTTGAGGGGTTGGTCCTAACTACATCCCAAGTCAAGTGTGCATACCTGTAGTATTCAGCACAGCAATAGGCCAAACACCAATAAAATTATTTGAGAGGACTTAAGAATATTTGTAGCAGTTATTTAAAAGCAATTACTTACAGGGCTGTGGTTGACTGATAACTGGGGGCTGGCAGACTTCTATAGGGCTGTTAATGCAAGCTGTCAAATTTTATAATCTTCAATGCACGTATCCTTTGTTCTTTCAGCTTGTTTATAGAGACTGGCCTGTCAGCTGGAGACCATGCACATTAGAAGGGAGCGGTGGTGTTTCTTGATAGCTGGGGGATGACACAGACCTTTATTTTTGGCAAACACACTGGTCCTGGGATGTATCTGGGGGATCCTTAACAGTACTAGGCTTAAAAGTGGTGCATACATTTCTGTAGGACATATTTCATAACTAAGTAGCAAAGGCTGATGCAGTAGTGATCAAGTGATGAGCATAATATGGTTGTATAAATTTACCATAACAGTAGACGCTTGAATGATTGCTGCTGCAGTACTCCCTGCCTCCCTACATACATCTTATTTTTTTTTATGTTTTTGTTGCCAGGGCGAAGACTTTCATTTTTATTTTTCTAGCATTGATCTTTCTCAGGGCTCTAGACGCACTCAGTTAGTATGAAGGTTTTGAAGGGCTTGGCACCGAAACCCGTTTTTCTATAGCTCTGCTTGAGCTGTCAATGGTCTGGGCACGTAGAGGGTGCCCTGAAGCTTTGGAAGCTAGCTGTCTATTATATCCTTGGCAGAATATAACCAGTGTAGCTTAAGCTACTGCAGTAGTGATTATTTGAACAGCTACTGTTATGGTAAGCTTACTTACACAACTGTACTTTGCTGTACATTATGCCTGACTGCTGGCAGGTAAGGAGTTAGGATTTGGGTTATTTCAGTAGGAATTTCTTACCCTCTTCAGTTAAGGAGGCAGAATATCTTTGTTATATTTGTAATGCTTGCTTAACAGCTTGTGAGGAAGCAGTAAATGGAGTAGTTACAGTAGGCATTGCTTTTCTATATTTGAGGACTCAGGAGGTAAGATATTTACAGTATGCAATATCTGATCGCTAGAAGCTGAGAAGTGCAAAGGTGACTGTTGCTAGAGATCACAGCTTATTTCCAGGAGGTTTGAATTGTTAAGGTAGGTGTACATCTAGCAGGGTTTGAACTCTGGGTCCTGGGAGGACAGCAGTGCCAGATCTCTAACTGTTTTGAGGGCAGTAGTGTCTGGTCTATGACTAGTGGGACAACAGCAGTATCCATTCTCTCTCTTGAGTGGTGGGAGCAGCCAACAACCAATCAAGTCAACTTTTAATATAATAATCTTTGCCCAAACAATGGTTATTTTTACATGAGGGGGAAAAAAAGAAAGTTGTAGTAGAAAGCATGTCTGGTAGGTCATTTGTTGGG
The DNA here is from genome assembly GCF_019279795.1 of Protopterus annectens. NCBI lineage: Eukaryota > Metazoa > Chordata > Ceratodontiformes > Protopteridae > Protopterus > Protopterus annectens. The sequence continues at coordinate 754,290,893 of NC_056739.1, read as the reverse complement.
TGTCGGAGTTGTTAGGACAGTTTTAAATCCAGACTATATAAAAGTGCAGTGGTGGCATTTGTGAGCGGGACTTATGTGATATTTGCTGCTGTTCAGGTAAAAAAGCCAAAGTATGCTGATGGATATTATGTAATCCAACGTTTATTTTTGTCCAATTCAACCATGGGTTGTAACAAGCCCCCCCACCCCGCCTTGATCCTCATATGCTTTATGTTCATTGTTTGGGCCCTGCCTGTCTTGTAAATCAGTGTGAGTCTTGTGTTTCATTTAGTGTTAGGGCTCACCATACCAGGAGGGAGAAACTCATTGTCAAGGGTCTTCTTCCTCCACAAACAGGGTCTGCAGGACCTTGTAATACAACTGCTTCCTCCCCAGTGAACAAGGACAAGAAGCCAAAAAAAAAAAAAAAAAAGCAGAAGACAAGGAAAAAGAAGAAGAGGAGAAGTTAACAGAAAAAGAAAAAATCTGAGTCAGAAAGATGAAAGCTCTCCACAGCTCCGACATGGTCATGCGAGTCTGACCCTAAAGTTCCACAATGGTCATAGCAAACAGTCTCTCGGATCTGGCCCTCAACTTTCTTGGTCCCAGTTCTCTCTGGACCGACTGAGTCTGAGACTACACTCACCCAACCTCCAGGAACAGAGATATTTGAGACCACCTTCGGTAGCTTTTTCTACTCATTCATCCAGAAGCCTGACTGAGCAACACATCAACAAGATAAGGAATTTTGTTAGACTGCAGATCAAACTCTGGGTTCTCTCTCTACTGTCTTCTGGGAACGTGCCAAGTCTTGGGTAAACTACCCCATGTTAAGTTGTCCCATCTCGCCTTTGTTCTTGCTGTTTGGACTCGGCCTACTTCTATAGCTCGAGAGTTATTTACTGGCTCGAGGCTAACCCTTATCCCAGAATGCCCAGCATCAGCTACCCAGATCTTGTTTGCTGCTTCAGCTGCGAGGTTGCTTCATTACTGGCTCAGGCTTAGTATAGTTTTTTCTATGATTATATTTGTAGTTTATTCTTAAAATTTGTCAAGTTTTTGTCTATAGTTCTTTATCCCTTATCGCCTTTCTTGTGTGTGTTGTAGCTTTGTTGACTGTCGCTCCATATCTCGCAGGCCTTCTGTTTCCTCTGAACTCGTTTAAATTAGAGAGTCCCCCCCCCCCCCGTTAGAACAGCCGTTTAAATTAGAGGCTCTCCTTTCTGTTCCTTAACTGTAAAAAAAAAAAAGAAGAATTAGTAGTGTAACATGTCTAAAGAGGCCAAAGTTTCTGGCTTCAAAAAGTGTGACTCATGCTGTCAAAAAATATCTCTGACAGATGGGCACACTAGCTGTGTTTATTGTTTAGGAGCTGTGCACCTGCAGGACTGCTGCTCTGTCATGCATTTAGTCCAAGGGTCCTGCAGGAGCACAAAAACAAATTAATCCTTCCAGGATTATTGAATCCACAGGATTCCCTGGCTAAAGGTTCTCAGCCAGTGAAATCCTCTGTGTCTGTCAAGCCATCGGTTACATCTTCTGAACCGACACCTGGGCTTGAAGAACCAAGTTTGTCGGTGCCGACTAGCATCAACAAGTCATCTCCTCTCTCGGCTCCAACTTCCACCTTGGAGCCATACCGGAGCCACAAGTGAGCCAGGTCTCCATCATTGGAGCCAATCCGCTCTGTGCCACAGTAACCCTTATTAGGAAGTGAATGCAGTCATTGCCCTTCATCCCACTCCTCTCGATCCTCCAGGATATTGGATCAAGACGTGGAGAGAGTAGTCAGCAGGTTGCTTAAATCACAGGCCCTTGTGAAATTACTTTCCAGACCACCTCAGCAGGTTGCAGCTCCATCCGCCTCCATCTCCATTCCTCCTCCGACTACACTTAGTTCGGAGCTGGAGACCATGGATGCACTGATAGTAGAAAAGACTGCGCCGATCACCTCCTCTTCAGTTCCAACGTCGGCTCCGATCACCTCGATTGTTCCGTCCATCGAGGGATCTGGGTGCCGAAGCTCTCTTGTTGGCTCTGAGGGGGGGAAGTAGCATCGGCCCCTTGTCCGACCCCGCTGTCCCTCTTGGAGCTTCGGCGCAGGTGAGCTCGGTTCCCACATCGTCCTCGGAGCTATCAGCCTCCACAGAGAAGGACTCCCATCTCTTCGGAGCTGGAGCTTTCTTTGCCTCGGGGTCATAATGCCTTAGAGGTCATGCGAAATGTGCTGTCCCCTGAAGCATCCCTACTATCAACCCCCTTGGTTCCTTCTCTTATGGTGCCTGTGCCAACCTCTGCTCCTCTGGCCCAGAAGCATAGGGAACCTATGCCCCAGGACACCCCATTGAGTGACCCCTCTTCTTCCGAGGCCTTCCCTGATCACTCAGAGGAGCCTCCTTGGAAGAAGTGCAAGAGGAAGCACTTAGACTCCCTCGAGTCTGTCACCTCAAATACAGACCTGGATGAATCGGAAGGGTCCCCAAGGTTCCCCCTCTGAAGATGTTACCTTTTTGGACATCCTTGAAATGCTTAGGCAGAGGGGTGGCTGGTCATCCCTAGCCCCTACCAAGGACAAGTCCGTATACCTGGAGGCATTCGGTTCCTGACCCTCCATCTCCTGGGTGTCTCCACCTTTCGATCCACTCATGTCTGTAGTGGCTTGAAAGGCTTGGTCAGCTCCGGATTCTGTGGAACCTACTCAGAGACCAAATAAGTTCATAACAGCCCCCCAGGACAAACAATTTCTCTCTAAATTTGTGCCAGTTGATGCCATGGTGGTAGCAGCAGCCACCAAGAAAGAGTTAGCAGAAACTTCTTCGTCTGTCCATCCACCAAAAGAAGAGTCTAAGGACGATGGACAGATATGGGAAGCAAATGTTTTCCTCAGCGACCTTCTCAATGAGGTCCCTGAATTATCTCTCTCATTTTACAAGACTTCAAAGGGATCTCCTAAAAGAGCTTGGAGATACTCTACAAGATCCTACAGCTGAGGGAGCATCAGCCAAAATAGCTTCCCAGTTTGCGACTTTTAATTCGATAGTCAACTCCTCCATGAGGCTGATATCCTATGCAGCCAATGGAGCGAGCAGAGCTGCAGGTACAGGAGTGGCTCTCATGAGACATGCTTGGCTGCGGTTGTGTCAATTTGTGGAACCCTTTTGGGCGTCCTTCACAAATACTCCCTTTGATGGCTCTTCGCTTTTTGGGCCTCAGGTGAAAGAGTTGCTTACCAGGTGTGAGCAGGAAGGCAAGACTCTCTCTGTAGTGGGAGTCCATTTTTCCACTCCTAACAGACCTTATCACAAAGGTCAGAAGGGTGGAAAGATGTGGTTTTGGAAGTCTCAGGGACCCTTGCCTGACACACATGGCGATTTTTCCCCCAGGGGCAGAGGGGGAAACAACAATGGCAGACGCCGCCCTCATGGCAGAGGGGGACCGCAAAATCAGGGTGACAGAGAAACTTTCTCTGCCAAACCCTTCCAGCATCCCTGACGAGTTGCCCGACTGCTCACCTCTGGAGGCAGTCGGGGGAAGACTTTCCATGTACACAAAAGTCTGGCAAAATATAACAAGAGAGAAATGGGTACTATCTATCATATCTGGAGGTTACAAAATCCCCTTTCATCAACCCCCTCTAAAGTCAAAAAAATCCATCCCAGATGTCCCACCCAATCTAAGGGATCAAGCAGTTATTCAAGTTTCAAAACTGCTAGAAAAAAGAACCATTCAGGAAGTAGTCCCCGCAGACCAACTAGGATCCGGAACTTCCTCAAGATTCTTTTTAGTACCAAAAAAGGCAGGGGACTGGAGACCAATACTGGATCTCAGCAGATTGAACAAATCTGTACAAAAAGAAAAGTTCTGGATGGTAACACTGCAGCCCATTCTCCCCTTTCTGGGTCAGGACAACATGATGTGCTCCATAGATCTTCAGGATGCATACTACCATATCAAAAGACACTGCAGGAGATTTCTTTGCTTCCAAGTAGGGGCCAGTCATTATCAGTTCAGAGCTCTGCCCTTTGGTCTCACCACAGCCCCCAGGGTGTTCACCAAATGTATGGCAGTAGTCACGGCTCACCTGAGACGTCAAGGATTCCAGGTGCAGGTGTTTCCCTATCTAGACAACTAGCTCCTAACTGCTACCACCAGGCATCAACTCTTAGAGGCAAGGGATTATACAATATCAACCTACACCCAACTAGGCATTACAGTAAATTTCGAAAAATCTTCCTTGTTGCCCTGTCAATCTGTTTTAGATATATATAGGAGCAGAATTAAACACAAAACAGATGTTTGCAAGGTTACCTCAGGAAAGAGTTTTCTCTATTCGCCAGCAAGTGTCATTTCTAATGCAGAGCAGAAAGGTCCAAGTCAGACATGTCCTGCAAGTTCTAGGCTCCATGGCAGCTGTCATTCTTCTTGTACCATTAGTGTGTCACCACATGAGAGTCCTTCAGTGGCTTCTCTTCATGCAGTGGTACTTCCAGGAACTACCCATGTCTCACATGATCCTGATTACAGAAACATGCAAGAGACACCTCTCTTGGTGGATGGTCTCCCCACTGGTGACTCAGGGCAAACCTTTCATTCAACCCCCTCCCGTAGCCACAGTGACCGCGGACGCCTCTCTGATAGAGTGGGGGGGGGCATTATCTAGGCTGGACAGTCCAAGGCATGTGGCAACCTCACGAGTACCATCTGCATATCAATGTCCTAGAGATGAGAGCGGTGCTCCTAGCATTGCAAGCTCTTCAAGACTCTCTTCCTTCTGGGACTATTGCGATCCAAATAGACAACATGTCAGTTGTGTGGTACATCAACAAGCAGGGCGGGACCAAGTCCTACCCCTTGTGTCGAGAAGCCCTCAGGCTATGGCAATGGGCGATTTCCTCCCAACATTTTCTGACAGCAACGCACATCCCTAGGAAATCCAACTTAATAGCGGACAGGCTCAGCAGGGCTTTCCTCATGCCTCACGAGTGGTCTCTAAATCAGGAAGTTGCAGACCTTATCTTCCGCAAATGGGGCTAGCCTTGCTGCTATCTATTTGCCACCCCCCTCAACAACAAATGCAGCAGCTAGTTCTCCCTGCTTCCTCCTCCATGTCAAACTCCCAGGAACAATCTAGTCCACGATTGGCCTCAGGGACTCCTTTATGCATTTCCCCCTTTTCCCCTAATTCCAAGACTCATACAGAAAGCAAAATCGTTAGGTTGCAAAATGATCCTCATTGCCCCCTATTGGCCTCTACAGATATGGTTTCTGTTCCTGCACCTTCACCTTCTAGACCAGCCTTGGGTTCTGGACCCAGTGTCAGGTCTGTTGATTAATCATTCAGGCAGGTTACACCAATCCCTTCAGACTCTCAAGCTCACAGCTTGGTTTCTCCACTTCCTACCTTAGCCAGGCTTCCAAGTAACTCCCCAGCAGGTCGCAATATTATTGTATCCTCCCATCAGTCAACTACGAGAAAGACTTATGCTAGCAAATGGAAAAGATTTTCTTACTGGGCAGAATCTAGAAACTTAGACCCCTTTGCAGCCCCAGTCCATCAGATTCTAGAATTTCTAGCAGAGCTTTTTCAGTCTGGTGCTGCTACCATCAGGGTACAACTGGCAGCCATATCTAATTTTCATATTGGAATTTTTAATTCTATCATAATGTCTCATAAGCTCTGCAAAGCCTTCATGAGAGGAACATCTCTTAGACCCCCCAGTGAGGGATACACCTCCTCCTTGGGATCTCAATTTAGTTTTGACTTCTTTGATTCTACCTCCCTTTGAACCAGCATCTTCATGTCCCTTAAAATTTCTTTCTTGGAAAACATTTTTTTTGGTTGCTATTACCTCAGTTAGACGTGTTTCAGAACTCCAAGCACTGTGTGTTCGTCCTCCATATATGGTGTTTCACAAAGGTAGAGTTTCTCTTAGAACCAACCCATCCTTCATACCAAAAGTCTGTTCAGAAAACAATTTAAATCAATCCATCGATCTCCCCGTCTTCTTTCCCAATTATAGCAACAAGGCAGAATACGGTCTTTACCAACTGGATGTGCACATACAATTACGTTTTTACCTCCATAGGACCAAAGAGCTAAGAAAGTCAGATCAATTATTTCTCTCCTATGCTCACAATAAGCAAGGCCTTCCAGTTTCTAAGGTGACTTTATCCAAATGGTTAACTGACACCATTGCCTTTATTTATCAGTTAAGGCATAAACATCTACCAGCAAAACTGAAAGGTAATTCTCCTAGAGCATTAGCCACGTCTGTAGCCTTTCAGTCTAAATTGCCCATAGACTCAGTTTGTGCAGCTGCCACTTGGGCAAACCCTCATACCTTTATCTCTCATTACAAAGTGGATGTGGTCTCCCGGAGCAGGGCTTCCTTTGGTTCCACTGTTCTGAAGAGTCTGTTCCAATGAGCCACCCAGGGTCTTTAGGTGCTAGGGACGCTGTCACAAACAGAAGAATGAAGGCGAGATGGGACAACTTAACATAAAGAAGTTATGTACCTACTGTAATGTTCCATGTTAGTTGTCCTTCATCTCGCCTTCCTTCTTGCATCCCCCCCTCCTTCCCCCTTCCTGGAGGATTGAGAGGAGTTCACTATGGTTTCACTGGCTGATTTCCTTTTTCTTGGTTCACATGCCAGGTAATTTTATGACAGTTTACACTGATCTGTTATTTTGGTTTTAGGTTACTGGTTAATTTATATGTCTAGTGTGTGCTATCACAAATGAGATCTAGATAGCTGATGCTGGGCATTCTGGGATAAGGGTTAGCCTTGAGCCAGTAAATAGCTCGTGAGTTATAGAAGTAGGCCGAGTCGGAGCCAAGGATCGGCACCGAACCTAAACAGCAAGAAGGAAGGCGAGATGAAGGACAACTAACATGGAATGTTATGGTAGGTACATAACTTCTTTTTCTCTTCCTTCTCCAGTCTCAGTCCACCCTTCGGACGTGAGTAATTTGTATCGAATCTGTCCCGCAGTGCTTTTGCCAGACCTGCCAGTCCAAATTATGTTCAACTCTGATGGCTTCCAGTCCTGTTTTGTCTTCAGTATGCTCAGATGCAGAAGAGACTCAGAGCTGAATCTTTGGGGGGATGGTCTGAAGTTGTTGATTTTCCTCCCCTTGGTGCCCCGTCTCAACAAACAATATCTCAACACTAAGGTCAGTTTTCGGGTCGAGACTCATCTGTTCCAAGGTTTCTTTGCTGTCTGAGGATAGGAGGAGGCCTACAGAGTTGATGGCATCCTCAACCTTCAAAGCTTTTGAGAGGTCCTATTGATGCCAGTGGAGAAGGCATATCCATCCAGCTCAGTTCCATCCAAACTCCATCAAGAATCATCATCTACTTCCTATCTATCGGACAAGAACAATCAGTACCACAGGCTTCTCAGGCTACATGCTATATTAGCTCCCAGTCTGATTTGTAACCTTCCGATCTCCCACCAGAACTGGTTCATAAGAAACAGACCTTCATACAGAAGCACACAGACTCTTCTCCAAAGTCTTTCACTGAAGACACAAACTTAGATGAAGCTGAAGGCTTCCCCTAGATCCCCCCTCAGAAGATGTCACCTTAGGTGAGATCTTTAAAGTGATGAAGCAGAGAGGGGAATGATCCACAGATAATCCTTCACCATATGAATCTTTGTTCCTGGAAGCCTTTGTTTCTGACTCAGTATCATCCCATGTGGTACCATCTGTTGATCTGCTGACTGGGCAAAAAAAAGTCCCCTGACGTGAAGGAAACCATTCTTAAAAAAAAAAAAAACAGGATTTTAGCAGCACCAATAGAGATGGTGGATGTGAAGGTGGTAGCAGCAGCCACTATCAGAGGAAAGTTCCTCAGTCCATAACAGGGAGTCTAGGGCCATAAACCGTTTTCTGAAACAGATGTATGCTTCAGTGACTTTCATACTTAGAGTGCCGAATTACCTAGCCCATGTCACCAGATTTCAGGCAGACTTAACCAAGTCTCTCTCAGGTAACCTGCCTGCAGATGTTCAGAAGACTGTGGACTCTCAGCTTTCTATCCTTCAGTCTACTTGCAATGTAGCCATGCAACTGCTTTCTTACACAGCTGATGGCATGGCTAGAGCTGCAGTCAACTGGCATTACTGTGTGTCAACATTCCAGGATGCATCTTTGTGATTTTTTGGGAAGCTTTAAAAATTGCTTTGTTAGTGCCCTTTTTGATGGCTCTTTCTTTATTTGGAAAAAGTAAAGAAAATGCTAAGCAGGTTGCTGTGTGAAACTGTTTTTCTACCCCTTAGAGAACCCATAGACTTTCTTGTGGCAGAGGAAGAAGCAATTACAATGGACATTGCCCTAGAAATAGAGGCGGACTGCATAACCAGGGATTTTGATGTCCTTCTACCAAAAGGCCTTTTCAGTGCACCCGAAGGGTAGGCTGACTGCTGCACTCTGGAAGCAGTCATGGGAGTGCTTGTCTCTGCATTCACAAGCCTGACAAAACATAACATTCTTTGGTACTAAACTTGATTTCCAGAGGCCATTCCATACCATTTTCTGTTCGTGTTATTCAGAAGAAAAAAGTTCCTGATGTTCCATCCAGTTAATGGGAACTCGCAGCAGAAATTTCCAAGCTGCTGGAAGATAGAGTCATCCAGCTGGTCGCTGAAGACCAGTTAAAGTCCAGAGTCTACTCAGAATTCTTTTTGGGCCCCTAGAAAACCAGGGACCTTAGACCCATCTTGGACCCTGAGTCATTTAAACCAGTGAGTGAAACAGGCAAAATTGCGGATGGACACAGTTTAATCCATTTTGCCTCTTCTGTGCTCCATAGACCTTAAGGATGGCATCTATCATGTAAAGATAGAAGAGCATTCAAGGGGATTCCTCCATTTCAGATTGGGCCCAATCATTATCAATTCAAAGCCCTACCTTTCAGTCTCACCACAACCCCCAGGGTATTCACCAAGATGGTGGCAGTGGTGGCAGTCTCACTTGAATCTGCAGACACCACATCTCCTGGTGGATAAAATCCCCTTCAGTGACAGAAGGGCATCCATTCTAGATGGATCCAGCTGTGGCTGTAGTTACCACTGACGCAGCCATGTAGGGTGAGGGCATTTTGAACAGAAGATTGTACAAGGTACTTCGTCACACACAGAGGTCAATCTTCACATCAATATCTTGGAGACCTAGTGTTGCAGAGATTCCAGGATGTCCTTCTCAAGGGTGTGATTTCTGTACATTTAGACATGTCGGCAGTCTGGTACAACAAACAGGGAAGAACAAGCTGCTATCCCCTATGTTGAGAGGCGTGTGAAGGTTTGGCAGTGAGTGATGTCTTCTCATTGCTTTCTGACAACAGTGCGTATACCAGGATGTCCAGTGTACTAGAGAAAAAATTGAGCAGAGCTATCTTAATGTCTTTTATGAGTGTTTCCTCAATCCAGCAGTGACAACCGTGATATCTGATGATGTCCATTTCATTGTTCCTTAATATATGGGTACTCCAAGAAAGCATTTCTTTTACATTCAGCCACATGCACTAGACTTCAGATCCAACTCATGAGCTCCTTCCTCTACGCATAATCTCCCAGACAGCCAACAGTACCTCATGTCGCATTTGTAGCCATCTCACACAGATGCGAATCCTTCTCAGAGCTTCATTTGCCTTCTTAAAGTAGTTGTGAATAGCAAGTAATTTTGGAAAACTCCTAAAACTTTCTTTTATTAATCTTCTGTGTCCTAATTGTTGAGTCTTCAGATTTTTTCTCTGTTAGATTTGTTACTTTTGTTTTCTACAATCTGGTAATCTCTGCTGTACTATTGCTGCTACTATACTTTCCTTTTTCTATTTTCTTCTACCCTTTACAGGGTGCTCTGTCTAATTGTTGGTAGTTTTTACTAATCTGTACATTTTTATATATATATATATATATATATATATATATATATATATATATATATATATATGTTTGTGTGTGTGTGTGTGTGTGTGTATGCAGATATAAAAGTTGCTTTCCTTTGTCTCTATTCTTATTCATCAGCCATGGCCGAGAAACCAACTGGCTTTAAACAGTGCACTTCCTGTGGGCACTTATTCAGAAAGGCATAATAAGGGGATGCTGCTTCCATCTTCAAGGGCTCATACCCCCAGTAAATGTCCCAAACCCTCTTCAGAGGCCAAGGAGTCACGTAAGAGATAACCTACCCATTCTCTGAAGGCTTCAACTTCAACAACGGCTTCTTCAGAGCCACCTCAAAAAATCCAAGAAACCTCAAATCTGACTCCATCAGATCCCAAAAGAAAGCACAGAGATCCAAAAACCTTTCATCCAACTGTTATATTGTCAGAGTCTCTTCGAACCCACTCACCTTGGTTCACAATTTCTCAACTCCTTTTCCACTTCTCCAGACAACGCTGAGGAGAGCATCTAGGTCACAATCAACAACCTTGTCCAGCAGATCCTCCAGAAGTCTTTCCAAGGCTGATGTAGATAGGATGATGAGGAAATTCCTCATAGCTTAGATTCAGATGGGGTTTATTCCTTCTCCATCTACCGTGGGATCTGTGAGCCTTCTGTCCACTTCCCGTGTAGTGATTTCTTCTCCAATCTGTCCCATGGTTTTGGAGTCCTCAGATCGGAGAGCCTTGAGAGTGTCAGTGGTGGATCCAAAGGCAGCTAGGTTATCGACTCTGACAACCTCCCTGAATGGTTCCACTCCTACTCCCTTGGATTGGGATGAGTCTGTGAGCCACAGCATTGACACCGGATTCAGAGCGAGCAGGGTCCACTCTGATGTTGTCAGAGCCATCCTTGCCCCTCAAAGCTTCAGCACTAAATAGCTTGGGTTCGACTCCCTCCTCTAGGCATAGATCTGGGCAGGGTAGATGGCTGGTTGCTTCGAATGTCTCAGCCTTCGAGCAGCCTGCCATGGCTTCTCCCAGTTGGACTGCCTTTGAGATAGTGGAGAGGACTTTCTCTTGACTGAGAGATTTGATTACTCTCAGAATTGTATCCTGTTATCTCTTCCCCGTTCGGGTCTAAGCTGTGGTCCTATCAAACCTACTTCACAGGGGCAGCCAGTACTATCTAGCATCCAGACAGTCTTCCCCATTGAGAAACCTCTTCAGATACCTCCCCAGATCATCCCACTGAGAAGGTTCCCTGACACCAAAAGGAGACACCCCTCTGGAGTGGCTCACTGAGGATACTAACTTCAATAAAGGGGAAGAGTCTTCCAGGTCTCCATCGGATGACATCTCATTTGGAGACATTCTTAAGGAAAAAGGTAGACAGCCTTCAGGTACTAACTCTCCAGAGGAGTCAGTTTTTCTGAAAGGTTTGGTTCTGGCCCATCTATGTCTTGGGTGACTCCCCTGGCATATGAGCTTGTCGATTTAACCTCTTGCCAAGCATTGAAGGAAGTGGACTCTGTTTAGACAAATTTCCTGACACCTAGACAGATTTCTGCACCAGTGAGGGACAGACCACAATGGAGCAAAGGAGTCCCTGTTGATGTTATGATTGGGGCAGCAGCCACGAAGAAAGAACAAGCGGAGCACTGTTCCTTTGTCCATCCTCCTAATAGAGAATCCAGGGCATTGGACAGGTTTGCAAAGTGCATATTTACTTCAGCGACCTTTGCCTTGAGGTCCCTGTATTATTTAGCACATTTTACAAGGCTACAGAGGGATTTGACCAAGGAACTCTCCAAATTCATCTTGGAGTCCGTGTCTGTAGAGAACTACAAGACGGTCTCTTCACAGCTGGCCACTCTCTTGTCCATTTCCAATTAATCCATGAGGTTGGTATCCCATGCTACAAAGAGTGTCATTATTTGGTGACTTCAGTCCTCCAATCATCCCAGTGATTTGCCAGAAAACCACAAATTTTATGATGAACAGACCACAAATATGAGGCAAAAATCTGGACAGTTGAGAAGTATGATGGAACATCTTTGTTTGGCCCTTCTGTAAAATAAATGTTTTCTATGAGTGAACAGGATGGAAAGACTCTGTCTGCTATAGGGATACATTTTTCTACCCTTCGGCGGTCTTTTTCCCAGAATCAAATGGGAGCCAAGAAAATGTGGTTCCGTAAATCCCAGGGACCTCTCCAGGATTCATAAGGGAACAACTCCTCCTCCTGGGGGGGAGTCCACATGAAAGATGCCATCCTCGGGGCAGGAGAGGCCCACAAAAAACAGGGTTTCCAAAATTATTTTTCAGACAGACCCTTTCATTGCTCCTGAAGGGTTGCCTGACTGCCCATATCTGGTGGCAGTCAGGCGGCGCTTGTTTTTGCAAGCAGATGCCTGGGCTTCTATAACAAAATATATTCTTGGGTGCTAAAAATAATATCCATAGGTTATGTCATACAATTTTTCCAAATTCTCTCAAACAAAAGAAGGCAGTTTCCTGATATCCCACCCAGTCAGAGAGGTGCTGCAGCTTAGGAGATTCAAAAGCTGGTAGACAAAAGAGGTATCCAGGAAGGTCCCATCAGACAAAGAGGATTTGGGACTTAGATAAGGTTCTTTTTAGTGCCAAAAAAGACAAGAAACCTGAGACCATTTTTGTAGCTAAGCAACCTGAAGCAGTTTGTGAAGAAATCAAAGTCCCAAATGGTCATGGTTCAGTCCATTCTGCCCTTTTGATGCAAGGACGATTGGATATTCTTATTTGACCTTCAGGAAGCATACTATCACATCAAGGTGAACCAATCCTGAAGATTTATGTGCTTTTGGTTGGGGGCCAGTCATTATCAGTTCAGAGCCCTGTCTTATGGTCTCACCACAGCCTCCACGGTGTTTACCAAGAGTATGGCAGCGGTAGCAGCTCACCTGAAACTGCTAGTATTCCAAGTGTTTCCATATCCAACCAGACATCTCTTGCTAACAGTCCAGGGGCTATTTGCTCCAACTTTGTCAAAGACTAGGCATTTCAGTCAACATCTCCAAATCTGATCTATATATATATATATATATATATATATCTCATCTCATCTGTACAGAGCCTGAAATTCATAGGAGCCCAGCTGAACACAGTAAGTCAGATAGCCTCCTTTACTACACATTGTGTACACACAATAAAGATTAGGGTACAGAACATTCTTGTTCACCCTTCTCCTCCAGCCGTACTTGTCCTGCAGGCTTTAGGTTTAATGGCAGTGGCCATAACCTTAGTTTCAATAGCCCATTTCTGTATGCATGTTCTCCATTGGACTCTTGCTGTTCAGTATCACTCTCCTTCCCAGTTAAATTCACTTGAGTATGCAAGGATCATCTTTGTTGGTGGATTCAGTTGGACAAAATGTACCTAGGCCATCCCTTTATTCTGTCTCCTCCAGTAACCACAGTAACCATGGACACTCCCTAATGGGAAGGGAAGGGGCATTTCTTAGAACAGGTGGTCAAATGCACATGATTCTAACCCCCAGAGGCCAATTTGCATATCAGTATTCTAGAGATGAGTGGTCCTACTAGCGTTGGTGACCTTTCAAGATGTTCTCCCTCTAGGGACTATTGCAGTTCAGCAGGTCCATTTTGATTCCTCATTAGTGATCTCTTAGTCAATCAGTGGTGGAGAAGATTTTCCATCATTCGGGGCAACCTTGCTGCAATCTACTTGCATCTCCCCCCAACAACTACAGCAGGTTCTTTGCCCTATTTTCCCTTCAGGGGGAGTCACTGAGAGATGCTGTTGTCCACATTTGGTTCTTAGTTCTCCTTTATGCTTATCCCACATTACCACTGATTCCAAAATTCTTACAGAAAGTACTTCAGTTGAAGAGCTCAGTTATCCTTATTGTCCTCTTCTGGCCTTGTCAAGTGCGATACCCCTTCCTTTTGTCTCATCTTTAATATCCTCCATGGATATTGGACCTGAATCCATACTTTCTCTCGCATCTTTTCTGAATAAGACATCCCAGTATTCCAGGCCACAAAGTAACTGCATGATTTCTCCAATTCCATTGGTAGCTAGACAGCTAAGGCTTTCCTCCTCCAGTCTGATGAATGTTTTTGTCTTCCCAGAAAGCATCTACAAGGGAGGTCTACAGGAGTAAATGGAAATGATTTTCAATTTGGACTGTTCTGAAGGAAATTGACCCTTTCACTGCTCCTGTACCGTTGATTCTGGAATTTTTAGTATCTGTTTTTCAGGAAGGTGTTCATTTTTCCTCCAACCAAACTACAATTAGCAACCATATCAAATTTTCACTCAGGAGAAAAAGCTTCCTCTTTGGCTTTTTCCAAACTGTGTAAGGCTTTTCTAAAAGGCACTTGGACCTCCAGGAAAGATCCATCACCTCCTTGGGATTTAACAGTCATACTTCAAGGATTGACCCAAGAACCATTTGAACTGTCAGAGAAATCTTATTTAAAATGTTTGTCTTGGAAAACAGCATTCCTGGTAGCAGTTAGATCTGCGAAAATTCCTGAACTCCAGGGTATATCTTACAAATCACCTTACATTGTTTTTCATAAAGACAGAGTAACTTTAAGAACCAATCCATCCTTCTTACCAAAACTAATGCCTGAATCAAATATCGATCAATTGCCTGTCTTCTTCCCTAATTTTTCAAATAAGGGAGTGTACATGCTATATCTTTTAGATGTACATAGAAGCTACATTTTTAGCTACACAGGACAAAAGATTTCAGGAGGTAAGAATAGCTGTTCTTTCTCACCGAACAAACTAGGATCACCAGTTTCTAAAGTTACCCTTGCCAAATAGATTACTGTTTGCTTTTCTTTGTATACACTCAACAATGCTTCTCCCTATCAAAGACACTTAAAGCACATTTTACTAGGTCCATGGCAACTTCTTCTGTCCTCTGATGTAGAACTTCTATTGAAGACATTTGTGCAGCAGCTACTTGGTCTAATGTTCATACCTTTATTGCTCATTGCAAACTAGATTTGACCTCTTGAAGCGGAGCTGCTTTTGTCTCAGCAGTTCTTTGAAATATTCTTCCATAAGGGCCACCCAAGATTCACATAACTGGGGACTCTGTCCCATACGTTCAGGAAGAATGAAAAGAACATCAGATGTTAAAGTTATGTTCTCACCATAACTATGCATCTGTATTGTCCATTTTCATTCTTCCTCAACTCCCTACCCTCTTTCCCCCTTCCTTTTCTCTTCTGGAGTGATTGTGTAATTATGGAACCTTTTGCTCCAGGTTTGAGTGCCAGCTTGCTGTTCTTTTCTTCTTCCTGCTCTATCTTAGGATCTATAAGACCAGAAACTTGGTCTGAGTTATTGTAAGTTGACTGGGGAGGGAGAAGCTTGAGACTCTGATCTGAACTAGTGCATGGGGTCAGGTCAGATCCGAAGTCTGATCCGGTACCCATATGTTGAGGAAGAATTAAAATGGGCATAGTTATTTTAATTTTTCATCACTGGGTCTAACCTTGGTAAGATCACTCTGCATCCTACCTGAACATCAAATGCAGCTGTTACTTTGCCCTGATCCCTCCACAGGAACAGTCACCAAGATATGATGTAGTCCAGAATCCCCCTCAGGTTTTCTGTATGCCCCCCCCCCATTGCCCTTAATGAACAGATTCATACAGAAGCAAGAAGGTGCAAGGCCAGAGTGATCCTCATTGCTCCCTTCAGGCCCCAACAAATGTGATTCCCCTTCCTGTGGCCTCTTGTAGTACATCCACCATGGATGTTGGATCATTATCCAAGCCTTTTAACACACCTGTCCAGACTGCCTACCCTGGACCAGAAATCCATGAAATTAATCATTTGGTTCCTCCAACTTTAACCTTCGCCAGAGATGGCAGGCTCCCAACTTCGGGTGTTCAGATCATATCAGCTTCTCAAAAACAATCCACTATGAAGATCTACCATAGCAAATGGAAGAGATTTTCTACTTGGGTTGTGTCAAAAGGTTTAGACCCCTTCTTTTCTCCTGTTCCTTCAGTTTTAGAATTCTTGTCTGAACTTTTCCACAGCGGCTAGAGTTATTCCACTATTAAAGTGCAAATGGCAACCATCTCAAGTTTCCACGCAGGACAGAATGACAACTCTGTAGCTTCCCTAAGAGTCTCTCAACCATTTTTGAAGGAAACATGTATGCTATAACCACCTCTCAGAGATCCAGTACCCTGGGATAGTACTGTCCTGTTACTAGCATTAACTCAAACACGTTTGAGGCAGCAGCATCAGTTATCCAAAGTCTCTCTCTTGGAAAACTATCTTTCTCTTGGCGTTTACTTCAGCTAGATAGATTTTAAAGATACAAGATTTTTTTCTGCAAGTCTCCTTATGTGGTATTTCATAAAGACAGAGTTTTCTGGAGAACTAACACATCCTTCCTTAGCTGGGATCTGAGACTAATGTAAATCAGTCGATAAATCTACCAGACTTTTGTCCCAAATTCAGAAACAAAAATGAATACGTTTTACATATACTAGATGTTCATAGTTAACTTAGGTTCTGTTCTCATAGGACCAAGTAAGTCTGATCCAAATTCTGATCAGTTGTTTGTTACCCCTTTTTTAAACATATCTCTATTGAATTATCACTTGTGACATAGGCAAATTTACATTTATACAAAAGTAATCAAACTGCATTAATAAATTAACAAACATTATACTTCACATATATTGCTATATATCATGTAACCTAAGAAACATTACATAAATTATTCAATTCCTGCCCCCTTTTTTTAAACAATCACTTACATAAACAGTCATACATTTATGTAAATGAAAACAACTAAACACTGGCACAATCTTAGTTGCAAGCATTTTACATCACAAACCATATTGACACGCTCCCAGTTGCAGACATTCTACAGTGGCGGATCCAAAACAGCTATGGATGGGAGGGGGCTACCACTGTTTAATGTCAGCAGTTATCCAGTACTAGACAGTCTCACATCTTGGTACACTCATCCCTCATTTTCTTTTCTTGCTCTGTATATTTAGAAATATGCATATGAAGCTATGAGCACTGAATTAAAAAAGCAAATTCATTTCATACAGACATTACACACATGAGCAGAATTTATAACAGTAGGTATTCACTTTAGACAAAAGTAACTTCTTATTTCACTTACCCCCTGCCCCCCAAGACTGCCCACACCATCTGGATGACATCATCCTGTATTTCCATATCTTGTCTTAGTCTTCAGCTGTTCCTTCAGTTCTTGCAGAACTTTAACAGACCAATAATTCACTGAAATTCACTGAAATAAAATGATTAAGCCAGGAGAGTAGCTGGTAGGCTCCCAGATTCTCTAAGGTGCATTTTATGAGATGTTTTTTAAACTTTTTATCCAATAAAGGCCTGAATAAAAATTTTGGCTAAGGAAAGAAATAAGCTGTATAAAATATTTAAGATTAAAATAATATTTCCCAATAAAATAAAGAAAAGTGTTTTTGTGATACACAAGTCATATCTAGAAATAGTGTTTACCTTCCTAACCTCCCCAATAAGTCACCTTCTATAAACTACCTTGTTGTTAGCTCAGGATGAAAGTGAAAGAACGAGTGGCTACATACATTTTACACTGTTGCTGTTATTCATATAATCAGCATGCCTACTAATCCCTACCACCAAAAGATTGCCATCTGTATCGTCTATGATGTCCTTCAAGAATGCAACTGCAGTCATAACATGTGGGTTGTCCTGCCTCAGGCAGCCCTCGGTCGGCCGGATTCCGAAGTCTAGGTCCGACGTCGGCTGATGTCGCATTTCTCTCCGTCAGAGCGGCTGGAGTATATAAGCATCAGCCGACGCCATTTTCTTCAGTCTTTCTTGCCGCGTGGTGCCCGAAGCAGAAGCAGTTCGCAAGTGCCGGTCGGTCAGCTCCTGTATTCTACGATACCAAAGTCATCAAAAAAGCTAAGTACCCCGTTGGGGACCTTTTCTTGCCTCAGCCGATGTCAGAAATTACTGAAAAAGTTAACAATTGTCTTTTTTGTGGTAAACAAATACCTCATAAGGATTTCCACTCTTACTGCCTCCCTTGCCTGGGCCCAGACCACGACGTCTCTGCCTGTGTAGCCTGTGCTCGCTTCAACAAGCGCACTCTCAGGCGCCGGGCGGAGTTCGCTGAAGATTTTTTCGGCGATAAATTTGCTTACACCATGCCATCGGATCTTCCAACATCGCAAACTCCCAAAAAGCGAAAAGACCGGGACCGACATCCTCGGCCGCGTCTACCACCGACTCCACGCCAAAACCTAGCGCGAGTGCTCCGGTTCCCTCTGAGATGGTCTCTCCACCACTCCGAACCGAAGACACCGCATTACCGACGACTCCGATTCCAGACATTACTCCGACGCCAGTTATAGATTTTCCTCCGGATACCGAAACCGAGGAAATGCCCGAGACCATTGCTGTAGACAAGGTCACTCCTGCACGTGAAGCTGCCAGGCCTCCTATGGCCATGTCTATTAAGGCCTACACTAGGGCTAAGGCAGCCAGCAAAACAAAGCATATTACTTCTAAATCCTTACCTCAGCCGACTCCGGAGACACAAATTATGTCCATGGCTGCTGATTTAATTTCCATGATTAGAGGTTCACAGACCCATCCTGAGAGAGCATCCCAGCCTCCTCCTGATAAAAGGCCCCGGGTTGAACCCTATGACCCTACTCCTTCAGATGAAGACTCTGAGGGCTCTGTCCACTCTGATAGCCAGGAAGAGCTCTTCCAGACCTATGAGGACTCGGATGCAGAAGATTCCATACCTTCAGCCTCCCCTCCTGAGAATATTTCTTTTGCGGAAGTCCTGCACACCATGAGGGAACATTTCAAGTGGCAGGGCCAGGAATATTCTGATTCCAGGAAACGCCTTAGGACTTTCCTTAAGAAGCCTCAGCACAGGCCCTTAGCTATTCCTCCTGTACTTGATGTTCTGGATGACTTGTATTCTGATTCTAGTGCTACCCCTGATACTCTCCCACCTGCTCCAGCCAAGCCAGCCAGGTATTACAGGGTCCCAGAAACTCATTCCCATTTATTCAGGGCCCATACTGTTGATTTGGAAACTATTTCACAGGGGCCTAAAGGAGTTTCAGCCTCCACCTCAAAAAATCCTTTGCCCTCCAACAGGGAAGCAAGGTCATTAGAGAGATGGGGTAAAAAGGTTTACACATCCACTACCTTATCTATTAGAGCTTTAAATTGCCTTTTTCATATGTTCCAATATCAGGATTATCTCTTAGAAGATTTACAAAAAAACATTAGCTTCTCCTGATCCTTTAGACAGGAAGACTTTGCAGGAAGCTGTACATAACACTCAGCAAGTAAGCAATCACTGCAGTGTGGATATGATGCACTGGAAGCTTCATGTAGGGAAGCTATGACAGGGGCAGTGATGTGTAGACATGCTTGGTTAAAAGATCAACCTCTACCAGATCATGTAAAAGCAAAACTTCTGGATGCACCTTTGGAAAAGAACAAGCTTTTTGGTGCAAATGCTAAGGATGTGTTAAAGACCATCGAAGAAAAAGCAAAATCAGTTCAAACTGTAAAGGATTTTGGACATTATAGACCGAGGGTACAGGTTTCATTTTCATACCTTACCAAGAAAACAAGGCATGCCAAATCTACCACAACATCAAAGGGCAGAGGCTATCAAGCAAATCACTCTGCTAACTCGAATGAAAGCAATAGAAAGAGTTCCACAACAAGAACAAGAACAGGGGTTTTACTCAAGACTGTTCCTTGTTCCAAGAAAAGAAACTCAATGGAGACCAATACTGGACTTGTCCGCATTAAACACCTTTCTCATAGTACCAAAGTTCAAAATGCTGACTCTACAGCAACTCCTTTCCATGCTGGGCAAGGAGTCGTGGCTGATTACTCTGGACCTCAAGGAGGCATACCTGCATGTCCCTATCAGACACAGCTGCAGAAGATACCTCAGATTTCTTGCAGGGCCAGAGCATTATCAATTCTCAGCATTGCCATTTGGCTTATCTACTGCCCAGTGTGTTTACAAAATGCCTGGCTTCAGTAATTGCTCATTGCAGGCTCCAGGGTATACAAATTTACCCGTACCTGGACGACTGCCTCATACAAGCGGACGACAAATTGATGTTGACATAAAATCTGGAATATGTCATACGATTACTTCAAGCTCTGGGATACACAGTCAACTTCCAAAAGTCAAGACTGCAGCCATCCCAGCAAATAATCTTCTTAGGAGCCAAACTAGACACAGCCTCTCAGATGGCTTACCTGACAGAAGACAAGCAAGAGAAGTTAACTCAGTGCTTCAAAGGTTTAGCAAAACTCACCCAGATGACTGCAAGGAGATTCCTACAGGCCCTGGGTTACATGGCATCCTGCATTCTACTGGTTCCATTAGCAAAACTACACATGAGAAAGCTTCAATGGTACCTAAAAAGCGTTTGGTCTCAGCACAGCAACAACTTGGAGACAATCATACCACTCATTCCATGCTTACAAAAGGAATTCCTATGGTGGGCCTCGGTGAGCCAGGAAAACACAGGTATGTCATTCAAAAAACCACAGATAACACAGACCATGACTACAGACGCCTCAGACTTCGGATGGGGGGGCGCACATGGAAGGCAGGTGTATACAAGGACAATGGTCTCCAAAGGAAACACATCTGCATATAAACCAAAAGGAAATGCTGGCAGTAATGCATGCTATCGAGGCTTTTCAAAACCAACTCCAGCAAGGTCACTTAATGATACGGACAGACAACACCACTGTGATGTGGTACATAAACAAGCAGGGGGGCACCCACTCTTACCCCTTTGCAGACTGACAATGCAGCTTTGGGAGAAATCACTGAGTCTAAACATCCAGTTACAATCACAGTTTGTTCCAGGAAAAGACAATGTGTTGGCGGACAGCCTAAGCAGGAATTTCACAGATCCACACGAGTGGAGGTTACATCCGAAGGCTTTCAGACAACTCACTTCGACATGGGGCAAGCCAGAAGTGGACCTATTTGCCTCTCACCTCAATCATCTCCTACCAAAATTTTGCACAAGGACATACCATCCAAAGGCTTGGAAAATAGATGCTCTTTCATTCAACTGGAACTCCCTAGCAATCTATGCATTCCCACCTCTGCCACTGATGACTTCAGTATTACTAAAGATCAAAGCAGAGAAGCCCAAGGGAATCATAATAGCTCCGGATTGGCCAAGACAACACTGGTACCCACTACTACGGAGCATATGCCACACCCAGGAGGTGGGCCCTCCCTCAGTGGCCTCTACTTTTGACTCAACACAATTTCGAAACACTGCATCCAAACCTTCAGACTCTGCAGCTAACAGCCTGGGAGATCCCATAAATAACTTCAACTTATCTCTCTCCAAGGAAGTTCAGCGGATACTAACAGAGGCTCGAAGACCATCCACCAGAAAAGTCTACTTAGCAAAGTGGAAAAGATTCAGCAATTGGAATACCAGCAAAGGGCATGATGCATCATTACTGAACATCCCACTTATCTTGGAATATTTGGCAGATATGTTACAGAGTGGCCTCTCATATTCTTCAATAAAGATACATGCATCTGCTATTTCAGCTAGATACAACACTGATCCTCCTGTTTTTCTCACCCTTACTAAGACAATTCCTCAGGGGAATCAAGAACATTAAGCCACCAAGAAAGGCCCCAGTGCTAGCCTGGGACCTCAATTTTGTCTTAGAAAAACTGACTCTACCTCCTTTTGAGCCAGCAGCTTCAGTTGACTTGCAATTTCTCTCATGGAAAACAGCCTTCCTGTTGGCAATTACCTCAGCAAGAAGGGTTTTGGAACTACAGGCCCTAATGGCAATACCACCCTTTATTATTTTCCACAGATTCAGGGTTTCATTAAGGACCAACCCTACCTTTATGCCAAAGGTGGTATCTAGGGTTTCTCTAAATCAAGCCATTCATCTGCCTGCTTTCTTCCCCAATCCTGAGAATAAGGGGGAAAGGCTTTTGCATACCTTGGACATTCATAGACAACTTCGATACTACCTGGACAGAACCAAGGCCAGTAGGAAGTCTGAACAGCTTTTTGTAGCTTACGCCCCTGCAGTCCAAGGAAAAGCAATTTCAAAACAGACCATTTCAAAATGGATTGGACATTGCATCAGATTCTGTTATTCCTTTCATGGAAAGACTGTTCCAGCCTATGTCAGACCACATTCCACCAGAGCTACAGCCACCTCTACAGCATTTTTAAGAGGGGTGCCTACAAAGGACATTCTAGAAGCTGCTACATGGAGCTCCGTGCATACATTCTCAAAACACTACAATCTCCCCCTATATTCCAGATCCAGAGCAGGCTTTGCTTCGGCAGTCCTGCAGGGTTTGATTGCCACACCATCTCTTTCCTAGAGCATACCTCCTCCCCCAGCTAAGCTATGGTATTCTACCCACATGTTATGACTGCAGTTGCATTCTTGAAGGACATAGTACAGTTTTGTACCTACCATAAATGTAGATGTCCGATGGACATGCAACTGCAGTCGGTTTTCCTCCCTCCATACCCCTCTATGCTTAGGGTCCACTCCTATCCCCCTCACTCTTAGCTGGGGATATCTGTTATGGTGTATTTGTTTTATTGCTCATGTAATTGTTTGGAATCCTGTTTTTGTTCTTCCAATTTGATTACAGCCTTCCTTGGAGGGCACCTGGCATCTGGGGCAAGAAACACTGAAGAAAATGGCGTTGGCTGATGCTTATATACTCCAGCCGCTCTGACGTCAGAGAGAAATGCGACATCAGCCGACGTCGGACCCAGACTTTGGAATCCAGCCGACCGAGGGCTGCCTGAGGCAGGACAACCCACATGTTATGACTGCAGTTGCATGTCCATCGGACATCTACATTTATGGTAGGTACAAAACTGTACTTTTCTCCTACATAGTAGACTGCTTCAAGATAAGCTATAGTACCTTTCTGTGCAAGCCTCTGAGTTCTGACAGTGAGAAAATATAGGCAAAAAATGGCCACACTGTTTCCAGCCCCCACATAACTTGTAATACACCCTTCTGAGTACAAACCTGGGCATGGGTAATTTAGATTGAGACCTATTGAATAGGTTGAGTCTACCTTTCTAAGTCTGTGTTAAAATCCATTTACACATCTGGGAGTGTGAGTATTGCCAAGCCCCAACAAAGTTCGAGTCTAGATGCTCTGTGATGTATTTTTGTTTTATTTGGAAAGATAATTCGCTCACTCACACTGTTATGAGTCCAGTCCTAGAATGACCCTATGGACAACAACGTCTGTCCTCAGAATTTACAAGGCAAAGGTGTTCCATTACTTGGCCATTTCTCCCCAGTTACCATAAACACTGTTCAAACCTGTCAATCAATGTGCGTACTGTTTTATTTACTTCTACAGTTGTTCTTCTTTTGGCTTTTCCCGGTTAGGGGTCGCCACAGCGGAATTCCGGTCTGCTAACGATTGGCAGTAGATTTTTACGGTGCCGAGGTGCCAGCTTGATGCCCAACCTTTAACGAAGGCACGCCCATTTACACATGTCTTTCGAATGCCACTCTACCGCGAGGAGGACATGCAGACTCCACACAGAAGGGGCTCCAGCCGAGAATCGAACGGGAGAACCTCTTGCTGTGAGGCTAGCAAACACTGATAGCCATTTGCTAATACAAAATATAGTCCTACAATGAAAACAGACTTAGTATGAGCAGTAAACTTCTTTGCCCTTGAAACTCACATTCATTGAAATGACATGATAACCCACATTCAAAGCAAATACATCTGGCCAGTGGAGGATTAGGTTTACCTTTGGGCTGTTTTCAAACCATAGGCTCCTTGCAAACATTTTTAGGGCCATGCATACATATGTGTTCTTTGGTTCATCTTCCTGATTGTGGTAAATTATATTCCTTGTATAATACAGCGTACTTGTTAGAGCGTGTTTTAAATGTATTGTTTTGAACATTTTTCCAGTAAGCAATGAAACAAAATGCATGAACCAATAATGACAAAACTGCCCAGTTCAGAACATTTCCATCTTAAAAGTCTACTTGAACTTGTGGCATTACAATCCATCAATATCAGTAAATATTCACAATCTCTGCAGAAGTAAGTCATCTAAATAATTCCACCTTAAAGAGATCTGTAACTAATGAAGAGGTTGCTGCTAGCAAAGAACCTTGTATTTCATTGTTTCATCTACAAATAGTGCCTATCGCCCTTGAACAATAAATTGCCTAAGTTACACTAAAAATGATCGGCTAGTAATATTGCAGTAGGGAATGGATGGCAAACTGATAACAGGTTCATAGTTACTAGGTATCTCCTCCAAAGGAGGACATTCTCAGGACTGAAGCATCCACCCCCATTTTAAAGTACAACACAGTGCAGTTTTAGCAATCCATCTACCTACTGTGGGAGTAGAACTCACAGCCTTCTGCATCAAAAGCAAGTGCACCACCTGTTTTGCTGCTAACAATGCAAAACTTGGCATAAGCAGCACTAAACTTCTCTTCCCCTGAAGCTCTCAGCTCCCTATAAAATCCAGTTGACACTCAACTATATCTCTCAGCTTTGCAGCACAAGAAATCTGGAAAAAGCCAAAATTTATTGGGGGGGGGGGACAAAGGCCCAAAACCAGACACACATTTTAAACATTGCTTGTATAATCTTAGAAAGTTGCTAGAATAAAATGTTTTGTGTTACCATGCATTTCCAGAAAGATACCCATTTAAGTTTGTCTTCCTTTCGTTATTTAGTGAATTTAGTTTTCACTGATTTGCCAGAAAACCACACATTTTAAGAGGAACAGACCAAAAGTATGATCCAAACATTCCAGACATTCTGTGAAAATCTGAACAGTTGAGAGCTGTGGATTCAACTCCTTGAATCACGAGTGGTGGTATGGATATATAATTCAGGTTCTTGTCAAGGTACAGGGTTTGAGCCTGAGTAACACTAACCACCAGGTATACCTAACTGGGGCATTTTGCATACATATATATCTATATAATAACACTTTATCGAAGGTTTGTAGATGACCTCTTCCTGTAATGGGAAGGAGGTGCATCGACCCTACAACACTTCCTGAGGGATATAAATAATAGCACACATTTTTTTGAGGTTTACAGCTCATAGTTCAAATAAATGTGTTGAATTTCTAGATGTCAGTATTACTAGGGCAAGCACAGGTGAATTGTATACTGAGATTTTTCGTAAAGAATGTTATAGAAACACTTATGTACATAGACAGAGTATGCATCCCCAGCATGTGTTCAGAAATGTGATAAAAGGGCAAGTACTAAGAACATCTAGATTAACAGCCAAAGATGAGAAATTTGTAAGTGAACTGCACCAACTAGAAGGGAGATTTCATGAGAGAGGGTATAAGAAAAAGGAAATTAGGTCCATCACCTCTAATACACACTCCATCAGGAATAGCACAGGGAGACCTTATTTCTACAGTCCAAATCAGGTTTATGAACAAAAAACTGCAAAAACGAACCCCTTGAGGATTTCAGTTACGTATGCAAGTAACATTAGGCTGTTACAGGAGATTTATTCCAGAAATTGGAATGTACTCCGATCAGATGAAAAGGTTAAAACACTGGTAGGAGATAACCTGAGATATGCATATAAAAACAAGAAATCAATTAAGAGGCTTTTATGTGGACCTAGATATGGCCATGAGTTGAATACTGAATCCATAACACACAATCATGGAACCTTTCCCTGTAATTCCTGCAGTTATTGTAAATATATTGATGAGAAAGGATGTTTTGAACACCCAGATACAAGGAAGACAGCTAACTGTAATACCACAAGTATTGTATATTTAGCTCACTCTAATGTATGTTGCTCATTTTATATAGGTATGACCACACGGAGGTTTCATTATAGGATCAGGGAGCATGTTTGTGATATATATAGAAGGGCAGAGACTAATACCCTAGCAAGACATGTGATGGCATCAGATACGACACACACATTTAAATTTATGGTAGTAGAGAAAGTCAAAATAGGTTGTAAAGGTGGCCCTATAAAGAACCTGGTAGAAAATAAGGAACTTGAATGGATCATTAGGATGCGGGCTAATATAGGCAGGGGCCTAAATGACAAAGTTTTTATTAAACCTGTACTTACTCATAAACCATTGTGCAGGTAAAAAAAATTAAATGTAATTTTAAATATATTTTAAATATATTTTATAGGTTTATTCTAGGACTACAGACTAGATTTGGCACTTTAAGTATGTCTATTATATTGTTAATTTACAGCTTAATAGTATTAATAGAACTTTGATTCTGATTGCCTGTTTGTAACTTTTAAATATGAGTGAGTAATGATTTTAACTGTCTGATGAAGTAGCTCTTGCTACGAAAGCTCTCACCATTGTTTGTACTTTGTCTGTGGATTAAAATTGAACTTTATCTTCACCTGCCTTGGTCTGGTGCCTCCTACATTTTTTACATTGGATACTAGTCTTTTTGGAGGACCAGTTTGCCTACACCACATATACACACACACACACACACAATAAAATTCAAAGTCCCCTTACTTGGTCTAAGCATTGAGCACTTTGAACGGCAGTGCAAAATAACATTTCAAAACTGAATTCTGTCCACACTCGTTAGCAGCAAAGCACTATATTTAAAATTGGGCGGGCAGAAAGAACAGGATGTCTGTTGCAATGCATGCACAGACAACAGATGTGTGCGACCGGACTAGCTACGGGACCTTTCTTAAAGCAGAACACCCTTAAAAATTAATCAAGTGCACCTGGGACCCTTTGATGCTTGGTAATGCAATGGGGGGGGGGAGCTTCAGCCCCCTGTAAATCTACCAGTGTTATACATCACTTATAATCTACCTAATCATTTCCAGTCAAACATTACATAGCTCATTTAAGTCCTGCCTTCTTTTAAACCTTATTACTTTCCTGTATGTACTGTTCATACAATTCACATTTTTCCTATGTAGTTTGCTCCTACCCTTTTCTAAAGATCTCAATTCCAGTTATTTTACATCTGTTACTATAATTCACTACTTCTACTATAGTTGGTTTAGATTTTGATTTCCATTTTCTAGTAACTGATTTTTTTGGCAGCCACCATAATTATATACATACTTACATACAAATATTTCAAGCACGAGCATTAAACCCCTTCTAGCCTGCCAATATACCAAAACACTTGTTCCCATAATAAGTGTCCAGGAGGCTGTTAAAAATGTCTAAACTAGTACTTGCTTTAATGTAATTTGGTAGTCTGTTCATGCATGGACTACTCTGTCAGAGAACCAATTAGTATACTTTTCATTCTTATAGAATTTCTACATAGGTTGTCTGATGATTCTCTGGTACTTTTTGATAACCCCAAACATTCCCAGAGTTAGTTATCTCTAAATGCCTATATACCTGAATAAGATCTCCTCTTAGATATCTGTAAGAGACACTGTACAAGTTCAGATATTTTAGTCTTTCATAATAACTTAAATTTTCACATCCATGGATGCCCTTGTTATATTTCCACTGTACTTTTTTCCAGTTTACTCGTGCTTGTTTTCTTATAGGGTTTCCATATTGTTATTCCATACTCAAATTCAGGTCTAATGTAACTAACAAACAATGACTTCATTATTTTTGATTTCCTAGACTTTACAATTATTTTTATACAACCTGTAGTTCTATAATTATCATTAACCAATTGGTTGACATGATTAGAAAAAACTCATAGTTGAATCTACTCATATACCCAGGTCCTTAAATGAGTCTACAGTTTCAGTCACTGTGTGCTGTATTAAGTATTCACCTTGCAATTTATGTCACCCAAATCTCATATGCTTAGTTTTTGATGTATTTATCAGCATATTATTCTCCTGTGCCCAAATGGTCAATTTAGTCAAGTTATTTTGCAGACATGCCTTATCTGTAACGCACGTAATCAGTTTACCCAATTTCAGGTCATCTGCACATAGACTGTAGAACACCTCAGATGAAAAAGTTAGCTCTGAAAGATACAATCTAAGCAAGTAAGGGCAGCCCTGTGGGACACCCTGACTGTAACTAAGGATTTCACTTGTCCAGTTGCTGTGTGATACTTGCCATGTCCTATTTGTAACCATGCAGCCATCCATCTTATCAAGAGTACATCAATACCTAGTTGTACTAACTTATTGATCAGTGTTTTGTGTATGACCCTGTCAAATGCTGAAGTTAAATCTATATAAATTATATCACAGCACAATTTGTCATCCATAGCTGCTGTTATATCGTTATAGAACCTCATGTTACAGGTTGTAATAGATCTATTTTCAACATAAGCATGCTGATATATTGTTTCAAGTCTCAGCCTATTCAGTTCTGACAATAACTTATCCAATATTACCTCCTCCATTATTGACATAAAAGTAGACTTAAGGGTGTGTATGACTCTGGGTTTGTCCTTCTCCCCTTTCCCTTAAAGACAGGCTTAATAAATGCATGTCTCCAATCTTGAGGAATTTCCCCTTATTTATTTGACATAGTGAATAATAGATATAATGGTACCATAAGTTCTTGCTGAAGTATTCTCAAATCATTGTTACTAATTCCATCTCATCTCTGTGCTTTGTTTGGATCCAGTTTGCACAGCTCTTTTTCAATATATTCTAATTTGATTCCAGTGTCTGGAGTTACCCGGATGTCACTCATACAACTTATCACCCCTTTTGTGGAGCCAAACTGTTTTGCATAAGATTTTGTAAATATATCTATAATCTGTTGTGTCTGAGAATAAATTTTAGAATCTGCACACAATTTATCAATTTTTGTGTCTTTATCCTTCCACATTTTATGCATCTATAAAAAGGTTTCCTATTATGCTCAATATCTTTAAGTAATTTTTTTTCAAAATTTTCTTGATCTTGTCTCACACTTCGCTTAATCTGTTTGCCCAGCTTGTTTATTTCAGTTTTTAAAGTTGTAGTTCGACCTCTCTTCCATTTCTGTCTCTCACCTTAATCAGATATCTTGTTCTTATGGAAATGTATCCCCCTGATGTTGTATGCCTAGATCCTGATGTTAAACATTTTTTTTATTTTTTTGCACTCAAACAATTTTTCTTTCACAACTTTCCACATTCCATCTGCAGTTTTTCCACTGAACACATCACTCCAGTTAGTATTACATAGTGGTTGTTTTGCTTCGATATAATCTGTAATTAACCTTCTGTGCATTGTCTTAGATTTCAGTCTGGTAGAATTATCTAGCAACAAATTAACCTTTATAACTGCATGATCACTGCACATCAATGGTGGTAAAACCTGACTTGAAGTTACAGTAATTTCTTTGGGAACACAAACAATATGTAGTATGTTCCGTCCCCTGGTAGGTTTCTTTTACAGTCTGAAGCAATTATTCCTGAATATACCCTGTGAATAATGTCCTTACTAACATTGTTGAATCAATATTATTCCAGTCTGTTTCTGGTAAATTTAAGTCCCCAGCTAATTTTATTCTTCCCTCCTGTGCTTCATGGAAGAAATGTATGAATTCCTCTAGGTCATCTGCACTTGACTTTGGTGGTCCATATACTCCAGCAATCGTTATATGTTCCAGGGTTGTCTTTATTTTCACAATTACAGTCTATAGTATTGGTATTATCATTGAACATGTAATAATCACAGGTCTCATAGCTATCTTTAATCCCTATCATAACACCTCCACATGATTTTTTGTTAGAATATCTGTTACAGTAAAAACATTTATACCCTGACAGAACTGGTTTCCAGTCATTGTTCTTTAACCATGTTTCACAAACAATAACAACATCAATTCTGTGGGAACATAGCAAATTTTTCAATAAAAAAAGGTGATTAATTCAACTAGCATTAACAACCATCAGAGAGCCATCAAATTTTGCTATCTGTGAACTGTTAACTTTTCAACCTGGCAAAAATCCTGCCTAGTGTTTGTCAAATACTGCAAAATATCTGCTGCAAAAATTCTCTTCCCTGATCTTGACAAATGCACACCATCTTGTCTGAGCACATGCCCAAAACTAGGCTTGGATTCTCTATACATTTCCAATGTTTTAAAACAGGATGTTTTTTCCATGTAGGTATTTACCTAAAAAAATCTTTTCATTCACAGTGACCTGACTATCCTTTCTATAAGTAATTTGTGAAAAATACGTCCCAACACCAGTACAAACTCTTCTCTACTATAACAAGTCAGGTTTCCCACTAACGGTCAGAGAATCATTGCAGGTGACATCATTTGTACCAGCATGAATAAAAACAGATCCATACTTCTTTACATTACGGTGTTCCAAGGCTTGTCTCACATCTTCTATTTTTGCTGCTGGAAAGCATAACACTATTTGATGTTCGTTATAATCTCTGCAAATATAAGTATCAGTTCCTCTAAAAATTGAATCTCCGATTACAAGACTGTCTTTGCTGGCCACCTCTGAAGAATCTTCAGCTTCTAATACAGTAATATCTGCTCTATCAATTGTTATGAAGGATAGATCTTAATCACTATTAGTCTTATTAATCCCACTGTTTTCATTTGGTATTAAATTCTCATCCAGCTGGTATTGAGCCATGTAGTCAACATCTGTCTTTCTCTTCTTTTTTCTTACAGTAATGTTCTTCAATCCTTCCACACTCATTTTTAATTTCCTCCTTTTCACCTGCCCCTTGCTTCTTTTTTCTACATTCTTTGTTGGAAAAATGATGCCTTTTTCTGTAGACTGAAGGTTTTCTGATAGAAAAATATCATCATTCCCTGTAACCTGTGTGTTACATAACAAAGCAGTGTCATTTTAACTACATATTCTCTTTCCTTTACAGTCATTAATCAGTTTCTTTCTCTTCCTTGTCATTTGTTGTGAACTTCCTCCTTTCTTTCTTTTTTTGTTTCCTTCTAAACAAACTGGAACCTCAGATTGCTGAATACTTGCATCCAGGTTTTCAAATTTGTCAGGGGCTTTGTCTTGTTTTATAGAGGTTGAATGATCTTTGCAGAAAATAGATGCATCATTTCCTAAATGTGTTCTATTTGTTCTATGCCTAACATTATTTCCATCGGTCCAGTCAATATATGAAACAACAGATGTGAAGTTGTTCAATCTCGCCGTTTGTTCTTTACACATGGGTTCGAAGCCGATCCATCAGCTCCGAGTCGGCCTCTTTCCAAGCTCAAGATCTTTGAGTAGCTCAAGGCACAGTCCCTATCCCATGATGCTCTCCTACCAACCCCAGATCTAGTTTGCCGCTGCAATGGATCCGCACGATCTTCGGAGGAAGCTCGGGACAGTAACCTTTTTTCTTTTTAGAAGAATATATAATTACTTATTTAGGCTATCAGGGATCTGATATTTGCGGGACTTTTCATATTTCTCGTAATTGTTGTTCAGTGAATTAACTGTATATTATTTTTTTGTCTTTCTAATTCGGAGCAGTTGCTCCTAGGCTTTTAGCCTTTCTTTAGTTGTGTTTCACTTGACAAGGCTCTGTCAAATTTAATTCCCTATCCCCTCATTGTTCATAGGTGCTTAAATTTGTTGTATCTGAATGTTTTTGTGTCAAGACCTTATAAAATAATTCTTGTAGTCAATTGCAGTTCAGGGATCTGAACTCTCTAGGAGTTCTTAGTGTTTTTTTGACTTTATTGACATGATTGTTTATCAGGGATCTGATATTTGTGTGTTTTCTTTGATATCATGTCTGAGAAACATAAAACAGGATTTAAGAGGTGTGACTGTGGACAGATGTCCATCACCGATAACCACGTTTCTTGTGTGTACTGCTTGGATCCACTACATTTGCAAGAGGATTGTTCTATCCGCCATGCCTTCAGTGGCAGGGTTTTATTAGAAAGGCGAAAGAAATTGGTGGATAGAGGGCTGCTGAAGCCAGACTTTCAAGAAGCATTAGACAAGACTGACCAGACCTCCAAGTCCTCAAAGGGGTGGAAGTCTTCTAAGGTGTCATCGGAGCACAAGTCTTCTGCTCTGAGCACCTCTGGGAAGACGCCGGCTCCGCAGCCTTAGGAGCCATGCACTGAAATTTTACCTCGGAGCCAAATCATAGTGTTGGAGCCGGTGTTAGAAGTTTTAAAGTCCCCAATCCTTAAGTTGATAGCTTCTTCGGCTCCTTCGACCCGTTCTTCCGGTACCCTTTCCAACATCGATGTGGACCACGTGGTGCAGAGGCTTTTGGTGAACCCAGCCCTGGCCAAATTGTTTTCAGCTTCGACCCAACTGACATTGAAGCCTACGACCCCCCCCACCACGATTTCTGCTCCTCCTCCGAGGCCAATTGAGCCTTCGGAGCCGGAAGGAGAGGATCTGATAGTGGTGGAACCCTTGGAACCGAGGCCTGTTCCAGTGCCCTCGGCCCCGTCAACCTTGACTTCTTCGGTTCCAATCGAAGAGTCTCTGAGCCGACACTCTCTCGCTGGTTCCGGGGGAGAGAGTCAAACCGACACTTCGGTTCCGACTCTCCCTCTCAGGGCTTCGGTGCAGATGAGCTCGGTTCCATCCTCTGGTTCGGAGCCCGTGGTCTCAGCCACTGGGAGGTTGCTGTCTTCTTCGGAACCGGCGGACTGCTTGAGTCAGGAAACTGGTGCCTTCGATGCCATGAGGAGGGTCATGTCTGCAAAGACCCTTACCTCTTCGGATCTTTCCTCTTCCTCCCCTAAAGGGCCGCGTTCTGTCCCTACACCGCAGGTCCCTACCAAGCGTCGAGACCCAGAGGTTCAGGTAACCCCATTGGGTGACCCCTGCTTGACTGAGACTTCACCAGACACCCCCACTGATGAAGTCCCTAGAAAGAGACTGTGCAAGAGGAGGCATTTGGATTCCCCTCAGGAATCCTTAACATCAGACACCGACTTAGAGGAATCAGAAGGATCCCCACGGTCCTCCTCTGAGGATGTCTCATTTGCAGACATCCTGGAAATATTAAGGCAGAGGGGTGACTGGCAGTCCCTTACCCCTACTGAGGATGAGTTTGTGCTCCTGAAGGCCTTTGGGTCTCAACCTTCCACCTCCTGGTTTACTCCGCCCTTTGACGAATTAATGGACTTGGTCGCTCGAAGGGCATGGGAGTCTCCTGATTCTATGGAACTGGTCCCTTGGAGGCCCAACAAATTTATCACCTCCCCTCAAGACAGGTCTTTTCTTACGAAGGGAGTCCCCGTTGATGCCATGTTGGTGGCGGCGGCCACCAAGAAAGAGATGTCAAAAACCTCTTCTTCTGTTCATCCTCGTAATAAAGACTCTAGGACGATGGACAGATATGGGAAACGCATCTTTAGTTCTGCGGCATTTGCAATGAGATCGCTTAACTATTTAACCCACTTTACCCATCTTCAACGAGATCTCCTCAAAGAGCTTGGAGATAGTCTACAGGGCAAAATAGATGAGAAAGTGACGGCACAGCTTAACATTCTATTGTGAACTCATCCATGCAGCTCATTTCTTTTGCAGCTGATGGATCGAGCCGGGCAGCAGGTTCAGTGATAGTTCTGTGGAAACGATCCTGGATGGCGCTTATGCTCCTTTGCGGAAGCCTTCAAGTCTTCTTTTGTTAATACCCCATTTGATGGCTCTTCCTTGTTTGGGCCTAAATTCAAGGAGACACTCACTAGGTGTGAGCAGGAAGGAAAGACTCTATCTGCCGTAGGAGTCCATTTTTCCACCCCCACTAGACCATACCCCAAAGGGCAGAAAGATGGAAAAATGTGGTTCTGAAAGTCCCAAGGAACTTTCCAGAACACACGTAGTGAACCCCCCACCAGGGGCAGAAGAGGGGGATATATAACAGTAGACGCCAACCAGGCGGCAGAGGGGGTCCGCAGAACTAGGGTGACAGGGAACAGTTCCTTGGCAAGCCCCATCAGCGCTCCTGAGATGAGGCCCGACTGTCCTTCTCTGGAGACAGTTGGGGGGTTGCTTATCTTTATACCTAGAAGCCTGGCTAGGAATTAAATCAGATTCTTGGGTAAAAAGCATAGTTACCAGAGGTTACATCATTCCCTTTTCAGAATCCCCTTCCATTCGTACAAGAATCCCAGACATTCCACCCAGTCTACGGAATCTAGCAGCCATAGAAATTCAGAGGCTGCTAGAAAAAAGTCATCCAGCCAGTCCTGGCGGACCAGATAGGATCCGGAACTTACTCCATGTTCTTTTTAGTTCCAAAGACAACAGGGGACTGGAGGCCCATCTTAGACCTCAGCAAACTAAACACCTTTGTCAGAAAGTAAAAGTTCGGGATGGTCACGCTTCAGTTGATACTTCTGTTTCTCGAAACGAGTGATTGGATGTGCTCTATAGATCTCAAGGATGCATACTACCACATCAGAATGGCCAGGCCATGCAGAGATCACTTGCATTTCCAGCTGGGGGCCAGTCACTTCCAATTCTGAGATCTGCCCTTTGGTCTCACCTCAGCCCCCAGTGTGTTCACCAAATGTATGGCAGTGATCACGGCTCACCTGAGACTTTTAGGATTCCGGGTGTTTCCATATCTGGATGACTGGCTCCTCACCGCCACCACCAGGCATCAACTGATTCGTGCCAGAGATTACACTATCAACCTGTGTTCCAGGTTGGGCATAACCTTAAATTTCGAAAAATCTGCTTTATTGCCATCGCAGCATATTTCCTTTATAGGAGCAGATTTAGACACCACCACCTCCCTGGTCAGATTGCCTCAAGAAAGAGTAATATCTTTATGAAGTCGTGTCCCATTTGTTAACGGAAAGGAGAGTTTCGGCATTCCAGTTTCTGAAGCTGTTAGGCACCATGGCAGTGACACTCATAGCGGTTCCTCTGGGACAAATGCACATGAGGATACTCCAATGGTTACTATTCACACAGTGGTCTTTTCAACAGCTTCCAATGTCACACAAGATGCTTCTGGCAAATGTTTTCAAAAAGGACCTTCTTTGGTGGTTGAACAGCCACCAAGTTACCGTAGGTCGCCCATTTGTACTTCCCCATCCCACAGCCACAGTGACCACGGATGCTTCCCTGATAGGGTGGGGGGGGGGGCTGTTTCAGGGAGTAACTGTCCAATGCACTTGGTCAGACATGGAATCACATTTGCACATCAATGTCCTAGAGTTGAGAGTAGTGTTTCTAGCGTTGCAACACTTTCATGACTCTCTACCTCGAGAGACGATTGCAATACAGACAGACAACATGTCAGTAGTCTGGTACATCAACAAGCAAGGGGGAACCAAGTCTTACCCCTTATGCCGAGAGGCCCTGAGAGTTTGGCAGTGGGCTGTATCCACCAGGCGCTTTCTGATAACGCGCATACCCGGGTCATCCAACGTGATGGCGGACAAACTGAGCAGAGCCATTCTTTTGCCTCATGAGTGATCCCTCAAAGAACGAGTGGAGGAAAGGATATTCTGCAGATGGGATCAGCCTTGCTGCGACCTTTTTGCATCCCCGATGAATGTTAAATGCAAAAGCTACTTTCCCCTGTACCCTCCACTGGGGGACAGCCCAAGGGACTCACTCATACATGATTGGCCCTCGGGTCTCCTTTATGCCTTCCCTCCAATCCCTAGATTCTTACAGAAAGCCAAAAGCCTGGGAAGGACTGTTATTCTAATAGCCTCATTTTGGCCTCAGCAGATATGGTTCCCCTTCCTACATCAATACCAAGTGGAAGAACCTTGGGTTCTGGACCCAGTGCCAGACCTTCTGACTCATTTGTCAGGAGTTCTTCATCCCTCTCTTGTCTCCCTCAATCTGACAGCTTGACTGCTCCACTTCCCAACCTAGCCAGATCACATGATTTGTCTCCAGCTGTTCAACATATTTTAGTTTCCTCTCACAAAGTCTCCACCAGGAAACTTTATAACAGCAAATGGAAGCGATTTGTTTATTGGGCTTCTCAGCATGGTATTGATCCCTATGTGTCACCCCTATTCATAGTATTCTGGAATTCTTGACTTCGCTCTTTCACGATGGTGCGGCAGCTTCTACGATAAGGGTTCAATTGGCTGCCATATCTAACTTCCATGTGGGATGCAGTGGTTCTAACATTATGTCCCACAGATTATATAAAGCATTTTTGAAAGGAACTCATCACCTTAGGCCACCTATCAGACATCCTGTTACTCCCTGGAATCTGAATTTGGTACTGTCTCAACTCATTCTTACCCCTTTTGAGCCTGCATCATCTTGTCCTTTGAAGTTCCTTTCTTGGAAGACAATTTTCCTGGTGGCTATTACTTCGGCGCATAGAGTTTCTGAACTACAAGCACTTTCTATCAGGCCTCCATATCTAGTTTTTTACCCCGAAAGAGTGTCTTTAAGAACAAATCCAACCTTTCTCCCTAAGGTCTGCTCCGAGGCAAACTTGAACCAGTCTATTGACCTTCGTACTTTTTTCAGACATCATGCTAATAGATTGAAGTACATGTTACATAAGCTTGATCTTCACAGACAATTGAGGATGTTCTTCGTGTTTCACTGTTGCAGTCATTACATTTGGGTAATCCTGCTGGCAGGTTGCCCTCAGTCGACCTGAATTCCAAAGTCCTGGGTCCTGCTTCGGCTGCTGTCGGCCCTTCCCTCACATCAGGTCGTCAGGGGTATAAAAGATGTGGCCAACGCCATTTTCTTTAATCTTTCTTGCCGCGCGGTGCCCAAAGCAGAAGTAGTTCGCAAGTGCCGGTCGGCCAGCTCCTGAGATTTTCGTGTTCGAGTTTCAGATCCGAAATCTTAAATAAAGCTAAGTACCCCATTGGGGAAACTTTTTTCTTGCTCCAGACCGATGTCAGAAAAAGTAAATAATTGTATTTCTTGTGGAAAGCAAATACCTCATAAGGACTTTCATTCTTACTGTGCTCCTTGCCTAGGCCCTTATCACAACGTTTCTGGTTGTCTGTTTTGTGCTAGATTTAACCAACGCACTATTAAGCGTCGGTATGATTTTGCTTTAAACTATTTTGGGCGCTGGTTTAATTATCCAGAAATGTCGTCAGATTGCCATCCGACTACCAGAGTTCACAAAAACACAAAGAAAAGGAGAGAGATAGACAACCGAGGCCCAAAACCGACGACGAAGCTTCTCCTAAGCCAATCGCCGGTTCTCAGTGAGGCGCTTTCGCAGCCCCTGATGCCCACTACTTTAGAATCGCAGGCCGCTACCAACTTCCGCATGGAGTCTGCCATGCTGCTGGAAATTCAAAGTATTGGAGCCTCGGATACTATTCCTTCAAATGGGTCTGGAGCCGCTGAGCAGGCACCGGCTTCTGAGGGTGTATTCAGACCTCAACATCTTTACATTAAACCAACCTCAGCTTCAAAGGCAAAGGCTAAAGCACCTTCTAAAGTAAAGAAATATACTCAAGAGCCACGTGGACAGGCCTCTATGCCCATAAAACAGATGCTCAAAATGGCCGAAGACTTAATTACCTTGATCAGGGGTTCCCATCCCCCTCCAGATAAGAGGCCTAGGCAAGAGACTGACTATGAATCTTCAGATCAGGTTTCTATTTCTTCTGATTCCTCTTCTGATCAGGAATATTCTCTTCCCCCCCATGAGGATTCTGATGTTGAAGAATCTATACCTTCAGCTTCTCCTCCAGAGGACTATTCTTTTGGGGAAACCTTGCATACAA
Organism: Protopterus annectens; assembly: GCF_019279795.1. Classification (NCBI taxonomy): domain Eukaryota; kingdom Metazoa; phylum Chordata; order Ceratodontiformes; family Protopteridae; genus Protopterus; species Protopterus annectens. The sequence continues at coordinate 754,253,335 of NC_056739.1, read as the reverse complement.
TGAGGGAGCATTTCCACTGGGAGAGCCAAGATTTTTCGGAATCTAAAAAGAGGCTCAGGGATTTCCTTTTACTACCTCAGCACAGGCCTTACTACCTCAGCACAGGCCACTAGCCATTCCATCTGTGTTAGACATTGTAGATGATGTGTTTTCGGAGTCTAGTCTTACCCCTGACTCCTTACCTCCAGCTCCTGTTAGGCCTGACAGATATTACAGGGTTCCTGACTCTCGTAAATTCCTTTTTAAAAACCCTGCTGCAGACCCAGAAACTATTTCACAGGGTCCCAAAGGACTTAAGGCTTCCGCTGCAAAAAACCCTACCCCCTCTGACAGAGATTCTAGGGCACTGGATAGATGGGAAAAAAAGGTTTACACATCAGCTACCTTGGCTATAAGGGCCTTAAACTGTCAGTTTCATATGCTCAAATATCAGCAACATGTCATGGCATTGCTTAAACAGAAAATGTTATTAAACTCTGAATGTGCAGAAAACAAGGAAATGCAGGATTTATTGCATGCAGCTGAACAAGTTGGAAAGCATACTTTGCAAAGTGGTTTTGATTCTTTGGAGGCCTCCTGCAGGGCCGCAGTTACGGGTTCTGTAATTAGGAAGCACGCTTGGTTAAAGGAACAAAATCTGCCTGATCATGTTAAAGTTAAATTATTAGATGCACCTTTACAGCATGATACTTTGTTTGGTGTTAAGGCAGAAGAGGTGTTAAAGAAAATGGAGGACAAAGCTAAATCTATGCAAACTGTCAAAGATTTTTTTACAAGTACAGCCACCTAGGTTTAGTAGACACTGGCCTACAAAGAATTGGTCCTTTCTTGTGTCAGACAGACCTCAAAGGGGCAGATCCAGACGCCCTAGAGGCGGATCCCAGGCGCAAGGTTCATACAGGTCAAAGCAGTGGGGTGCTTCTACCTCCAAAGTTGGAGAAGACAAATCACAACCATACAGGAAACCATCCCAATGACTTCCCCCTGGCAGCACCCTTAGGGGGAAAATTTGCACTTTTTTCTCAAAATTGGCACATTATAACCCAGGACAAGTGGGTTCTAAATATCGTGTCACAAGGGTACAAGTTCCATTTCCATTCCCTGCCAGAGGTAAATGGCTGGCCAGATCTGCCAAAAAGTCAATGGGCAGAGGCACAAAAACAAGTCTCTTCCCTCATGGACATGGGGGCCATTCAACAAGTACCAGAGCAAGAGCAGGACAAGGATTTTACTCAAGACTGTTATTGATACCCAGAAATGACAAGACCTGGAGAACAATACTGGACCTATCTATTCTGAACACATTCCTGGATATACCAAAATTCAAGATGTTGACTTTACAGCAGCTTCTGCCCATGCTGGGCAAGAATGCTTGGCTTGTGACTCTAGACTTAAGAGAGGCATACCTGCATATCCCAATCAGACAGTTATACAGAAGATACCTCAGATTCAAGGCTGGCTGAATGCATTACCAATTCTTTGCACTGCCTTTTGGCTTATCTACTGTGCCTAGGGTCTTTACAAAGTTCCTGGCACCAAGAATTGCATTCTGCAGACAGAGGAATACAAATATATCCTTACTTGGGCGACTGTCTAATTCAAGCAGAGAACAAGGACAATCTTCTACAGCATCTGGCGTTTGTGAACAGACTTCTAACATGCCTAGGGTACACAGTCAATGAAAATAAATCAAAACTAGTACTCTCTCAAGAGATAATATTCCTGGGTGCAAGCTTAAATACAACTGCCCAGATGGCTTATCTCACCCCAGACAAACAAAGGCAACTGACTACCTATTTCATAACATTGGCAACAAAGGCCCAGTTATCTGCAAGAAAAACTCTGTAGGCTTTGAGCTTCATGGCATCCTGCATCCTACTAATTCCATATGCAAGACTGCATATGAGGAAACTTCAGTGGTACCTAAAAAGTGTTTGGACTCAACATTGCCACAGCCTGGAAACAATGATTACTCTCATTCTCTGCCTACAATAGGAGTTTCGATGGTGGGCAAAGGCTTGTCACCAAAACAAGGGACAGCCATTCATATTACCCCAGCCAGGCAGACACTAACAACGGATGCATCAGATTATGCCTGGGGGGCCCACATGGCAGGAAGATGCATTCAGGGCATATGGTCCTCAACTCAAATGCATCTACATGTCAGTCAAAAAGAGATGCTAGCTGTTCAGAATGCCCTGACAGCCTTCAAGGACCTACTTCATCTGGGACAACTACTGATAAAGACAGACAACACCACGGTCATGTTGTATATAAACAAGCAGGGGGGCACACATTCTTACCCCCTTTGCAGACTAGCCATGATAAGTACATCTGCAGGCACAATTCCTGCCAGGAAGGAAAAATACTCTGGCAGACGAACTAAGCAGAAACCTCATGGATCCCCATGAGTGGCAGCTGGATCCACAAGTCTTCAGCATGATAACAAGGAAATGGGGATGCCCGGACATAGATCTATTTGCCTCCCCTCACAACTACCAACTAAAAAGATTCTGCACAAGGATTTATCACAGACAAGCATGGAAAGTGGATGCCCTATCTTTCAGCTGGAAAAAAACTATCAGTATATGCATTTCCCCCACTGCCTCTGCTCCCCAAGTTACTCCTAAAGGTCAGACAAGAGAAGCCAAAAATGATACTGATTGCCCCAGACTGGCCCCGCCAGTACTGGTTTCCAATCCTAAAGAACTTGTCTCAATGCCCAGCTTGGACCTTACCTCAAATATCTCATCTACTGTCCCAGCAAATCAGTCAAATCCTGCACAGCCAACATGGCAGCATGGCGGATAATGTAGTCATACAAAACACGCCTCTCAGTAAAGCTGTGATGGATGTCATTTTGGATGCCAGAAGGCCTAGTACTAGAAAATCTTATGCTGGAAAATGGAAGAGATTCTGTGCATGGAACCAGGTACAAGGAACTGATACAGCTGTGCCAAATATTCCTCAGATTTTACAATACTTAACTGAGATGCTGGACAAAGGCCTATCTTTTTCTTCTATTAAAATTCATGCCTCTGCCATTTCGGCTCATTACAATACAGAGCCACCAATTTTTTCTCATCCCTTAAGGCAGTACCTCAGATGAGCCAAAAATTTAAGGCCTCCAAGGAGATCACCAATGCCTGCATGGGACTGCAACTATGTCTTGGAAAAACTCACCCTGCCTCCTTTTGAGCCAGCTGCTACTGCTGATATAAAGTTTTTATCTTGGAAAACAGCTCTGCTCCTAGCAATAACTTCTGCAAGATGAGTTTTAGAGCTACAGGCACTCATGGCTGTGGAACCTTTTATCATTTTTTATTCAGACAGGGTCTCTCTGAGGACAAACCCAACATTTATGCCTAAGGTGGTGTCCAGTGTGGCTCTTAACCAAACTATTCATCTGCCAACTTTTTATCCAAATCCACAGAACAAGGGGGAGAGAATTCTGCATTCTTTGGACGTACACAGACAACTTAGATTCTACTTGGACAGAACCAAAGTTTTCAGAAAGCCAGAGCAATTACTAGTGGCATATGCTGCAGTATCACAAGCAAAGGCTATCTCAAAGCAGACTATTTCAAAGTGGATAGGTCACTGCATTCGTTTCTGCTACTTACACCATGGCAAGCCAGTGCCTAAGGCCGTTAGGCTACATTCAACCAGAGCTGCAGCCACTTCAGCAGCCTTTCTCAGGAGAGTACCAACCAAGGCCATTTTAGAGGCTGCTACTTGGAGTTCAGTGCACACCTTTACAAGGCACTATCATCTGCCACTCTACTCTAAATCCAGGGCAGGCTTTGCCACTGCAGTTCTGCAGGGCCTCATAGCCGCTCCTAACGCTGTTTAGCTCCAGCCTCCCAACCATAGCTTTGGGACTCTAACCAAATGTAAATACTGCAATAGTGAAACATGAAGAACATAATAGTTGTTTACACTTACCCTAAATGCAGATGTTCGAGTGTATTCACTGTTGCAGTCCAGGTTACCCACCCGCCATCCCCCTTTCTTCTGATGGAACCTATCTTTCCTTCTCTGATTTATGCAACCTATGTGGTGTATTTGCTTGTAGATGAAGGTAAAGTTTATATTGGTGCATGTATTTATAAATATATATATATATATATATATATATATATATATATATATATATATATATATATATATATATATACATTTTGGCTACCCTTTTAGGGGGCAGCTGACATCTGGGGCAAGAAAAACTAAAGAAAATGGCGTCAGCCGCATCTTTTATACCCCTGACGTCAGGGAAGGGGTGACAGCAGCCGACTCAGGACTTTGGATTTCAGGCCGACTGAGGGCAACCTGCCAGCAGGATTACCCAAATGTAATGACTGCAGTAAAGCCGTGTTAAGAAAATCCTACATCTTGGTGGAGACCAGAGCGCAATCATGTAGTAGGAAGCATTAGGCTGAGAAACCACTCTGCACTCCTACACAAGGGCCAGGAGAACTTACACAAGTCAGTTGTCCTCCAAAAAGAAAACGTCAGACTTGTGATTTATGAGAGCCTTTTTATTTAGAAAAAGAAAATGAAAAAAATTGGAGAGACATTCTGGGTTGTTTTACATTACTTGTGATGAGACTGATTGTTTGGCTTATGTTAAACAAGTTTAACAGCAGAAGTTAACATTACTGTTTGTTAGTGGGAACATTATCAATCCACTGCTCTGCTTGAGTGTTTGACATATTGCTACTGGCTTCTCACATCATTTGTTTCTTATTAGGCAGTTTTAGTACATAAAAATGAAGTCTGCAATTTACATTTCTCCTTTTTTTGTTCAAGACATTGACAAGTATCAGACTTCCATGATGGCTGCACATTGAGTAACAGCTTAATTCTAGCTCTCCCAGTGTGAAAACAAAAACTCAAGAGAAGGACAGTAGACTTGTGTTTATGGGTAGATTTCAGTAACTGGCTAGTAAGTGTGCTGTCTGGATGCCAGGAAGAAAGATACAGAGGACCTGGAAAAAATAAGCTACAATAATTGAGGAAGAAACATTGACTGGGGAAAGTTATGCAGCTGTAATCTACTGACATGAATTCTGGTCACCTACAGGAAGATGTAAAATAACTGCACACAGACCTGGTTAAAATAAATGAAACAGTGATGTAGTATATCAACACAAGCAACAAAAGGCCGGAAAAACTCGAATAAGCTTTAAACAGATACTCAGATGAGATAAAGCTGCAACACTCAGAGGTCAAAATGAAGAAAATGCTGGCTGAATATGAGACTGCTCAGGAAGAGATGTTCAAAAAAATAACAGAATTAGAGGACAGACAGCACATAGGGAAAGCTTGAGATTTTCATCTATACCAAAGAAGCTGAAAAGAACAGACTGCATTAATTTTATGAAAACACAAATAAGCAACTGGTATTCTACAGCAGTTGTTAATTGAAAGGCACATCGTGTGTATGCTCCAAACCTGGCTGTTTGAAAGCAACCTAGACCTTTAATAGTAAAGATACAATCCTACCAGCCAAAAGAGTTGATTCTGACAAAACTGTGGCAGGAGGACAAAGTACTAAAAGTGAGAGATAGAGTATTTGTGGAAAATTAGTTATTGTACACCAGGCAGAAGAGCAACAAATTTATTCCACTATTCAGGGACTGTTGAGATGCAGGTGTGAGATTCAAACTGCTGTACCCAGCTGTCTTCAAGGTATTCTTCCCTGGAGGGACAAAATCATATTTTGATGAAGTACATGCTATGGAGGAAATACAAACATTTGTCCAATAAAAACTAAGCTGTGAAACAGAAGGAGATTCTGCTTCTTGTTCTTCTGATGATAAAGACCACAGAGAGCCTGTACCTGTGAAACTTTAAACAAGTTTCAGTGGAAAATGTTGGGAGACAAGGAAGGGGGTACAACAGTTGACTAGAAGAATCCAAGTGTATGTTGGAAATGAAGCAGAGACAGGATTTGGGAGATGAACAGGAATAAAACCAATAACAGTATGGGTTTATAATGCAGTAATTTGTGAAATATGACATTAGAAAATCTGGAAATATTGGACGTTTTCAGAATTTGTTGGACTTGTCAGGGAGTCTAAAACATATGCCGTACTTCATGTCATTAATGTTTGGAAAAGTGCTTTGGTGAGGGGAAGAGGAGGGAGAAAGTTAACTGTAAGTAAAGATTTTTTTCTCAGCAATATTTTTCTGGTGTGTGATTTTCTTTACATGCTGCAAAGTAAAGTTTTCTCGGTTATTTTTGTAAGTGTAATAGGAATTGTAGACCGGTGCTGTTCTTTTCTTTTTCACTTCTGTTCTTTTTCCCTTCCTCTCTTCTTGTTCAGTTTTAAGAAATGTACGCACTGCAGTTTTAAAGAAAAAGCCTGGTTAAAAACGTATGACAAAAGAAAAAAAATAATGTGCTTTTTCTCAGTCTTGCATAGAGGAATGACTGGATTAAGACTTTAGATTGATCTGGTAACAAGTTTTAAGAGAAAGAAAGTAAATGAAAAAGAATATTGAATATTATGAGGCTTTTATTTAGCAAATACGTTTTCTTATTAGCAATTCTGCAGCTGGTCTTCATGTTTCTATGGAAACAACCAGCTAAAAATAAACTGGCTGCCTAGTACTCTTGTGTCCATGGAGACAATCTGATAAAGAGAAACTGGCTACAGTCTGTTGGAGAGTGATTGGGTGATGGGGGAGAAATTAGAATATTAATGTTCTCTGAAAGCATTCAGGAGTTTCCCAGCTGGGACAGCTATAAAGCTAAAACAAAACTACTTAGCACTTAGAAGCACAGGCTGTATCATGCATTTTAGCATGCATAACCTTTCTTTTAGGTTAACTCAAGTCTTTGAGTTTGGCTGTCAGTGTGGGACTTTTTTTTTTCCTGTTAAGAGGGTAAAACTTCAATATTTGAAGCCGTACATAGTTTTGTCTGTTAGTATTAAGTTAATAGGTTTTAGGGGGTTAGGTGGTTTGTTTTAGCCTCTCTGGTTCTTCCACCCTTTGAACCAGAATCATCTTGTCCCCTGAAATTTCTGTATTGGAAAACCCTCTTCTTGATTGCCATCACCTCAGCTAGACGGGTTTCTGAATGACACACGTTATCTATTCCACCCGCCTTATCTCATCTTCCACAGAGTTTTTCTTAGAACCAATCCCTCCTTCTTGCCAACTGTATGTTCAGAGTATAATTTAAATCATTCCATCCAGCTTCCTGTATTCTTCCCCAATTATGGCAATTAGGCAGAGTATAGACTCCACCAATTGGATATTCATAGACAATTATGCTTTTATATAGACAGGACCAAGAACTTTAGCAAATCAGATCAATTGTTTGTATCCTTTGCTGACAATAAACAAGGTTCTCCAGTTTCAAGTGACCTTATCAAAGTTGCTGTCAGACGCAATCATCTATACTTTTGATTTGCATATCAAAAAGCTTCCAGGGAAAGCCAGAGGACACTCAACCAGTGCCTTGGCTACCTCTGTTGCTTTCCAAGCCAAATTGCCTTTAGATTCAATCTGTGCAGCAGCAGCATGGGCAAATCCTCATACCTTTATCACTCATTACAAAGTGGATGTGGTCTACCAGAACCGGGCATCCTTTGGTTCCATGGTCCTGAAGAGTTTGTTCCAGTGAGCTATCCAAGAACCAGGTGCTGGGGATGCGGTCCCAACCAGCAAGAACAAATGCAAGATTGGGACAACATAACATAAAGAAGTTATGTACCTACCAGAACGTTCCATGTTTGTTGTCCTTCATCTCGCCTTCCTTCTTGCATCCCCCTCCTCCCCCCTTCCTGGAAGATAGAGAGGAATTCCTTCATTGGTTACACTGGCTGAGTTTCCTGTTGACATAACAGGTTAGTTTACCATGCTTTGTCATTCTTTTTTCCTCCTTAACCTTTGCGTGTGGATTGTTCCATTATACACAAGTTTTCCTTTTGTGTAAGAGCTTAGTAAAATTTGCATTTTACTTTTATGGTCTAGTGTGGGCTATCACAAATGAGATCTGGGTAGCTACCGCTAGGCATGCTGGGATAGGGGTTAGCCTCGAGCCAGTATAAGCTCTCGAGCTCTAGTAAAAGGGCCGAGTCAGAGCTGAACCCAACCAACCAGCAAAAAGGAAGGCAAGATGAAGGACAACAAACATAGAACATTATGGTAGGTACATAACTTCTTTTTTTTTTTTTGGTGAAGTCCAGATATTAAGTAGGATTAAAATATAGACAGATATGAATTTTAGTTGGTACAAACTGGCCAGCTGCTAGAGAAGAATAAAGGAAGTGCACCATGCATTCCATCCACAGCCCCTTTTCCTGTTTTGCACATAAGGTCGGGGTGTCATTTCGACAGTGACAATCATCTAAAGCTAAAGTTCACACCACCGGGTGGCTACCCCTACCATAGCTGTTCTTCCATGACACATACTCGCATGCACATTCATACCTATGGCCAGTTTTAATGTAATCCAGTCAACCTGCTTTATTTCTTTGGAATATGGGAGGAAACCGAAGCACCCAGAGGAAGCCCACCACAAACACAGGGATGACATGCAGTCTGTGTACAGAAGGCACCCCAGCTGAGAAGCAAACCGAAGAACCTCTTGGTATGAGGTGATAGTACTACTGTGCCGCCCAAGTACACCATGCATTGACAGGTATTAATAAAAATAAATAAATAAGACAAATAGAGCTTTGCTAAGATACATTGTAGCTTCTGAAAGTCATAAAACAATAAAATACTTCCACTCTTCCTGCAGGAGCTAATAAACCATTCTCTGGCACAGACATTTCATCTCTGGCTGCAATCAGAACTGTAAGGTACAATCTTTATGGTTTAAATTAAGTAATTTAATTTCATACTATTTTTCAAAATTAGCTTGACTGAAATTAACCTTTTCTGTTCCAGTATCCTCTGCTACAATACATTAATTTAAATAGTTATAATACAGTCTGACATGCAAGTGTATTTCTTTTTCTGTCCAGCAGGACACATTGTTGGTGCACTTTTAACACAAGCAACTTTACAAATGCATTTTCAACACAGCACCTGTATGAATCAGCTGGATATACAAATAACACACACACACACACACATTTTTTTATACAAAACTCCAGCTAGCTATGCTGGCATATGTTGCACATCCACTGCCCAACTTCTCCTGGCATAGCTGGTAATACCTCACATAATCAAATTTATAATTACCAATCCTTTCATCCAGGTTATACTTGAGGAGGGTCTGGGAATAGTTTGCTTGAGATCCAAAGGAAGCCTGTTCCTTAAAAGAGGGATTCTCTGGGTTATGTATGAATCTACTCACTTTAGTTAAGTAACCCCTGCATCATCCTCCGAAACCTCAACCGTGAAAGGTCCATAAACTGAACATCATCACGTTATCATGCAAGCACCACGAAAGAACCTCGGCGCATGCAATTCTTCCCACAAAAAGAAAAAAAAAACAATGTTTTGCAGGGGGGAAGCCCCCCGCTACCCCCAGTGTTGTGGGCTGCTTCCCTCACACCTCATGCTACTTATATATACTAACTCATACATTGCATCACATCTATGAAAGGATGTATTCCTTAACCCCCAAGAATTGTGCAATTTGTCACTCCTGTCAACCATCTGTTTAGGCAGTCGTATGTGATTGACTAAACAGACGTCAACCAAGAACACATTAGACCAAATGCATGCCGGCTATATATGCCAGCAGGTCCTATTTACATTTTGGTGGAAGTTAAGCTGTATTGCCAAACATCTAGAAACAGCACTCATTACTAAACTGCCCAAACACTCTATGCCTTAAAACAGTTCACACTTCTGTCTTGTTTCCATCCTACCCACTCTTGGCAAGATGCTTACAAAAATCATTTATATTTAATTCTCAACCTACATTTAGCGATACCATATCCTTATCCTTAACACTATGGTTAATGCTGTTCTGTTGCTGGACAGATGATTTCCCTTTAGGGGGAAAGAAGTCCACTTTACTTTTCTGACACAAGTACTTTTCCTGAAAAAATATTTATTTAAAAACTACGAAAAAGTGTGAATCCCATTTTAAAATTTGTTTCTCTCCTTTAAGACTATGAGGAATATTATGGCATATATTTCCTCTTCTGAGGAGCAGTCTCCCTTGTGTAGTAATTATGAGGAATATTATGTAGTAACTATGAGGAATATTATGGTGTCTTTTTCCTCTTCTCCCTTGTGTAATGATTATGAGGAATATTATGGCATCTGTTTCCTCTTCTCCCTTGTGTAATTTGGTCGCTGCTTTGTCTCAAGTGGTCACTCACTGTTTGAAATGTATGATTCTGCTGATGCCACTTCCAGGGCTGCAGCCATTGGAACTGTTAGGACTAGGTATGCTTGGCTGCATTATTATGACAGAAATTAAATTTTGAATTCTCCCTTTCATACACAGGTTTTCAACCCTCTACTGTTAGTCCTTAAAAAGTGTGAAAAGAGATGTTAGCTCATTCAGGGAATCTATTGGATTCTTCAGCCTTCTTTCTCCAAGATTATCAAGGGATTTAGTGCTATATTTATAACCTTCTTTAAAAAGCAAAAGTAAACAAACAAAGAAAAGTTTCAAAAGCAGTGGCAAGGAGATGTGAGAAAGAAATGAGGAACCTCCCAGAACAAAGGGTGGTCGAATAAGTCTGAATGTCTGTATACAATTTTCCCTTGCCTACCCCCACCCTGACAAACCCTTAATCCTTCCAGAAAGTATTTACTTCCATTTTTCTCTTTGACAAAAGACTGATGGATTCTGAAAGTAATCAGCCATGGTTACAGATGTCAGTAGGAGACTCTCCCTCCTTCTTGAAGGATTCCTCCCCATTCACCAGACCAAACTCTTCTTTTCTGGTATTCAGAATCTGCTGTCTTGGATGTGATGGAAGCAGTCTCGCCTCCTAAATTAGGAGAAATGTTTTTTTTCAGTAATGTATCTGGTGCCAAAGAAAGGAGATTCTTGGAGACCAGTTCTGGATCTTTTCTTTTTGAACTGTTTGTGATAATGCCCAGGTTCAGAATGTTATTCCTTCACAACTTGTTACCTCTCATTCCCAATTTGAGTTTTCTATTGATATTAGATTTAAAAGAAGCATGTCATCACATTCCTTTATTTGAGATTTCAGATGTTTTTTAAGGTCTTCTGTGTCTGGATCACATCATCAGTTCTTTGCATTACCCTTTGATCTATCCACTGCTCCAAGGGTATTCACAAAGTGCCTGTCTCCTGTGATAGCCTACTGAAGACTGCAAGGTATTTACATTTTCTTTATTTAGATGACTTGCCTGTCTTTGCAAAGTCTATTTAAAAGTGTCCGGACTCTCTCACCTGGGTGATGGCTGTCCTACACAGACTAGGGTTCCAGGAAAAAAAATACACAAGTTTCGTTTGATTCCATCTCACAGGGTTGCTATCCTGGGGGGTATCTCTTTGACACTTCAGTTCAAAGAGCTTTTCTTCCATAAGAAAAAAGTGGATCTTATCTAGATCTGTTCCCAAGTTTTTGCTCTTAGACTATGGGTTTACTAAAGGAATTTCACAGGATTTTTGGTCTCATGGCTTCTGTGATTCTCATGATCTCTTTTCCACGTCTCCACGAGAAATATTTAGTGGTACCTGAAATCTGTATGGTCTCAACATCAACATCCCCTGACATTTCAGATTCCAGTTTTGGGGTTTGTGAAAAGGAAGAGTCTTTTGTGGAGGGACCAAATCTAGCAAACTCCAAGTCTCCCATTTTAGCATCCAGCTCAGTGCAGTTTGTCACAGCAGATGCCAGACTTTTGGGGAGTAGTGTCTGTGCAGATAATATTGCAGGGTCTTTGAAACAGAAATGACAGACCAAAACATGTAAATGTAGAATAAAAATATAACAAACATTGTTAGTCTGTCTAAACAAGCTATTTTTATATAGATGTTTTGGTTTCTGTTTAGACAACAGTATACAAATTTTAACTTGTTTTTCATGTCTGGATTTAGCTAATCTCCATACACATCTCCTTAAATGTCAGTGCAGTCTCTTCTTTGCTAAATGAGCACTTAAATGTAATGTAGCATGCCAGACTGATGTTCATAGAAGAGCTTGGCACAGTCATCTACAGTTTGTGTGTGTGTATCTCTCTCTAGCTAACACACACACAGTGTCTGCCTCTGAGGTGCAGTCAAAGTTGCACATGACATGTTCCACATTAGCATTTTTCAAATGTTCTTTTAGCCAGTTGGAAATAAATTATGTACTTAATTTCTAGGCACAAATAGATATTTAAACACTCTTAATAGCAGTGACTTAATCACTCTGAATGAAAGGCACATTCCAGAACAAAAGTTTGACTAAATGCAAAACCTATGTTGGTCCAGTAAAAGGTATTCATCATGTTTGTATTCCAGTGTCTTTGGGTTTTCAGTTAGTGGAGTGAGAACATGTCTTTTTTTTTTTTTTTTTTTTTTAATTTCACGGTACTAAAATCCGCAGTTGTACCCGTTTCATTTTTTAACAAGGTAAACCCACTGGATACATATAACCTTTTTCAGTGGTAAAGCAAAGTACACTGTCTTTTTAAGTAGCTTGCTCACATCGGTTAGGTGTCTGTGAAAGGAATCAAACCCTGCACTCTGAAGTACAAGAAACAGTGTGTTAACATTTTACAGCTGCAGTCCTCCACACTAACTGCCATTAAAATATTTTCCTCTTTCAAAGTATAAATTCTGAAATGCACAAGTATTTTTCTTTTACAGTCATTGATTTATAACCCATGAGAAGTTATGAAAATCTGTGAAATTTACTAATTACACATCTGAAGCACTAACATGCACTTGTGTGTTAAGTCAGATATGTATAAAGCAAGAGAAATCAGTTACTATGTCAGCTTAATTATTCAAAATTCTGTTACTACTCATATAATGTAATGTGTAATGACTGATGGAGTTCTAAAAGTCTTACCATAAGTGTAAATGTATAAGCGGGGAACCCTGTCAAGAGATAATTTTACATGGGAATCTTGTATGTAATGGAAATATTGGCATTGGCAAACAGCACCTGCCTTTTAATTACTTTCGAACAGTATCAGGTGTCTGTCATCCTAAACTTCACTTGGATATGTTCTTAGGTTTATACTAGGCTAACAACTACCAGCCTCTTTACAAGTTTAGCCATGCAAGCCAACCCAGTTTTGTCCCAGAGTTCCTTGCATGCCTATATAGTGGGTATAAAATATCCAAAAGTACGACCAGCAAGTAGAGAAATATACCAGCAAAGTAAAAACAAAGCGTAAATATCAAAAAAGTATATGCTGGTATTCAATGGCCAAGTATCAACCACTTGTTATCTCAAAACATTCATGAAGAAAATCCACCACACTAGGAAGGTAAAGTGGAAACGAACAAATCTTTAATTGCAAGTAAGCGCTTTCACCCGTAGGCTTCTTCAGACTTTCATTGCTAACTGCAACATTGCAGTTTAAATACTCTATTGTGCAATATTATTGGTTAATTAATACAGTATAAAGAAGGCTTAAAGTGCTACATTAAAAATATACTGATAGTAGTAAATACATAGTTAAAACCATTTAATAAAACAATTATGAGTCTAAATGCTTCCTCTTGCAAAGTCTCTTATGAGTTACTTCAGAAGGGTATTCTGGAGAGGCTTTGAAAGAAAGGGATTCACCCAATGGGGCATCCTGAGGCCTAAGGTCGCCACGTTACTGTGGATGGTGTGGTGCTGAGACAGATGCCGGTGCCTTTGGGGGAAGTATGTCAGGACCCGAAAATGGAGCTGTCTGTGGAAGACAGCACTCTCCTCATCACCTGAAAAGCCCCCTGCCCCTAATCCAAGGAAACTTTTGGCTCCGAAGAGCCAGAAAGCATCCCCAGAAGCAAAGGAGTTGTCCCCAAGGCCAATGTAGGAGCCGAGCTCACCCCCCAAAGACCTGAGTGGCAAATTTGGATCCGACAAGTGTCCAATCAGACTCTCCTCCCTGGGCCCAACCAGAGAGCGTCGGCCTCTAGATTCCTCGAGTTTAGAAGAAACTGAGGATGTCAGAGCACATAGGATAGGTCTCTGCACCGACAGTTCCACTGCAATCAGTTCCAGACATTCCGGATGTGAGGTCCCAGGTTGACTCGGAGGAGGAATCGATGTTGAAGGGGTAGTCTTAGTTCCGAATCTCTCTGGGTTGAAGCCGACAGCAGTTTGGCAAGTGCCAGTGTCCTTAAAAGCCTCCGCACTACATGATCCACATCATCATCAGAAAGGCTCCTGGAGGACCGAGAGGAGGGAGCAGATCATCTGGCTGGTTGCAGAAGATGAGATCTTAAGGTCAGAGAAACTGACTCCGTAACTGAAACTCCATCGGCACCGACACAGAAGGAGCTGATGAAGGAGATTTTCTGGGCCCAGCAGTCTTCGGTTCCAAAGATGCCCTTTCGTCAATTTCTTAGCTGGCTCTGATTGACCAGAAGAAGGAGATTATCTCTTTCCCGACTTGTCGGACTTTGAGGAAGGAAACTTGGCTGATTTTGAAGTGCCTTAACCTTCTTCAAGTGCTTCACAGAAGGGGGGGGGGTCTTCAGTAAACCTCTCACAGTCAGTTTATTTTTCCTCTCAAATGGCACTCTGTGGCTGAAAGAGTGACAAATGGTGCAGGATTCTTGCAAATGAACTGCTCCAAGGCAGTATGCACAAATAGTGTGACCATCAGTTACAGACATTTTCTGGCTACACTTTCCACACTTTATGAACACAGAGGATCTAGTTGCCTTATGTTCCTTAGACATATTTAGTATACAATACTCAGTAGCAACAATAATAATAACAACTGCTTAACACTGTAGTGAAAAACCGAATACTAGAACTATATATATATATATATATATATATATATATATATATATATATATATATATATATATATATGTATTTTTTTTAACAGGAAGAACACCAAAGAACAACTTTAACAATTACAGCAGAATAAAGGAGGGGTGGCAGTTCCCCTAACTTAAACGAAGCTGCCTAGTTATAACGGGAAGGGAAGAAAAAAGGTAGCCCTCTAACTCAAATGAGCTGACGCTTTAAGTTAAAAGGGAAGACAGGAGTAAATAATTCACTTTACAAGACTCTCTAACTCAAACCAAGCTTGTATTCTATTCAAAATATACCGAAGGAAGCCCTCTAACTAAAAATGTGCTTGAAACAGTAAATTTTAGCCAGGATAGGGGAGGGAAACAAAGGCCTAGTGGTAAAAGCAACAGCCAGATGCAAAAAACCACAACAGTGAACACTGTAAACTAACTGACTATCTAATAAAACTCTAAAAGCTAGATTTTGAAAAGGCAAAAGACAAATTATTTCTGTAATAAGTAAAAGAATTTTCCTACTTAGCCAGAGCCAATATGGAAGCACCCGATCTTGTTTAGTGGAAAACGAGATCTGGGGAGCTTTCCTAGGGCAGGATGGGATAGGGATACAGCCACGAGCTAGTGGAAGACCTCAAGCTTTTGCATAAGGCCGAGTCGGAACTGAGGATCGTTTCCGAACCCAACAAGTGAAGAATGAAGGTTGAGATGGACAACACACATGGAATGTTATGGTGAGTACATAACTTCTTTTTTTTGTGCTCTCTCTCTCTCTCTGTCTCACAGATGCAGACTGAAAACATAACTTTTTGATGTGATGTTATCTATTTTCATTCATTCCTCAACTGTAGGGTTAGGATCCGACTCGGGTGCTTTGCCCCAAATCGTAGAATCTTTAACTCTAGAGGTCCTCCCTTTACCAATAATGCCCCACCAACCTAACATAACTCAGATCTCATTTGCTATCATTCCAAGCAGAAATAGATTATGAGCTCTCGATCTCTGGGTGTTGTCTAATCAATATTTTTGCTTTAAGTGAGTTTAATTTCACGAATTCTCTTTCCAAACTTTTTCCTTTGTAAAATGTATACATTAGGCCTTTTTTCTCATACTCATTGAGTACTTCTTTATACCATCATTGATGGTCTTTCCTTTCTGTACTAATCATAGTACTTTTTATTACTATTGTTGGTAATTCTTTCCCTTTTCTTTATTTCTTTATTTCCTTGTTAAAAAAAGTCTTTTTTATTCTTAAATTTTCTCTTATATTGAATTGTTTTCTAAATTTTGCTTCAACATTTCAGTATGTCAAACCATCTGGTTTCAGTGTGTGTGGCTTCTGGGCACAAGATTCTTAATTCGAACAACCACATAGACTGTATGTACTGTCTAGGTTTCACCTAGACATGGCTTGTGAAATCTGTAAGGGCTTCAACTTCCAAGCCTTGACTGATGGTAGGAATTAACTTGTACTTAGGGGTCTTATCCCTTCCAAACACTGTACTGATTATCTTCTGCATTCTTTGAATAGTCACCTAGATGAAATTCCAGACCTCCTTCAATGGCTTCCTCTCCAGGAACCTATCCATAGCAGATGTGGATAGCATGATGAGGAAGTTCATTAGGACACAAATTCAAATAGGAGTTCTCTTGGCTCCAACCCCTTTGGGTCCAGAGAGCTTTTGTAGGTCCACACTACCTTTAATATCATCTCCTCCAGTCTGTCCTTCAGTTTTTGGAGCCGTTTGATCTGAAATTCTTGGGAGCATCTTCATTGGATTTATTTCTTTACTCCAGTAAGTAGTTTCTCTGAGTCATTCGGCATCAAGTACCTTGGAGCTGGAGGACCCTCAGAGCAGAAGTGTTGAATCTAGCTTTGGGGTGTTGGAGTTGACTCTGAAACTGTCGGAGCCATCTCTTCCCTCAGAGCATCAGCATTAGATAGCTCGGTTCCATCTCCCTCTTCGAGACCCGATGATCCAACAGGGTCCTTTCATGGATCCATCAGTTTCTACTTCCCCTAGGTGCGCTCCGCCTTTGAGGTGGTGGAGAGAGTCTTCTCTATGCCTAGAGATCAGATGATCCTATCTTCCTTGGATCAGACCTCTGTATCTCATTCTGTTTTACATCCTGAGTCTCATTCATCCCATCCACAGGGGCAGCCAGCCCGAGTCAACTGCTAGTTCACCCATCAGGGTATCATCTCTTCTTATACATCCCTGGAGCATCCCACTGAGGAGGTTCCTTAGAAGGGAATGTGCAAGAGAAGGTACTTAGACTCTCCACAAGAGTGTGTCACTGACTACACTGATTTTGATAAGGGGGAAGGGTGCCCAAGATCATCATCTGATGATGTCTCCTTTGGAGACAACTTGGAACTCCTTAAACAAAGAAGTGGTTGGTCTCCTGATAACCCTTCCCAAGGGGAATCAATGTTTCTGGAGACTTTTGGGTCTGGCCCATGTATCTCCTGGGTGACCTCACCTGCAGATGAACTTATAGATCTGGTCTCTTAACAGGCATGGAAGGAACCAAACACTCTCATGCCCATTCCCAAGAGACAGACAAAATTTTTGCACCCCCAAGGCAATAAACACACACTGTGGGTGTGAACAAGAAGGGAAGACCCTTTCTGCTGTGAGCATGTGTTTTTTTACCCCTCAATGGTCCTTTTCTAGGAATCAATGAGGTGGCAGACAGATGATGATCAAAAAATTCCCAGGGTCCCTTTCAAGATCCATATGGAGATAGTTCACCCAGGGGCAGAGGGGGGAGCACCAGTGGAAGACACCATTCCCGTAGCAGAGGTGGTCTGCATAACCAGGGATCTAGAGATTCTTTCTCCGACAGACCCTATCAGCGCTCCTGAACAGAGGCACAGTTATCCACCTCTGGAGGAATCTGTTGTCCCTGCACCAGAGAGCCTGGCTAAACATCATAAAATGCTTATGGGTGCAGAGGACAATATCTAGAGGTTATTTTATACACTTTTCAAAGTACCCTCCAACTGTTCGGAAGAAAATCGCCAATTCACCAATGTTCTACCCAGTCAGAGGGAAACAGCTTCTCTAGAAATAAAAAAGCTACTAGAAAAAAGAATAATCCAAGAGGTTCCCCCAGACCAGAGAGAGTCTGGAACTTATTCAAGATTTTTTTTGGTGCCAAAAAAGAAGGGAGACTTGAGAACAATTTTGGATCTCAACAAACTAAATTTATCTTTTCAATATGCAAAGTTCCAGATGGTCACAGTTCCATCCATTCTGCCATTTGTAGACAAGGACAACTGGACGAGCTCAGTAGATCATCAAGATGTGTAGTATCACATAAAAATGAACAGGTGCTCCAGAAGATATCTATGCTTCCCACTTGTCAGACAGTAATTGTCAATTCAGAGGACTGTCCTTTGGTCGCTCCACAGCTTCCAGGGTGTTCATTAAATACATGGCAGTAGTAGCAGCTCACCTGAGACTCCTGGGGTTCGTAGTATTTCCATATTTAGACGACTGTCTCCTGACTGCTCCAACCAGGCATCAGCTGATTCAAGCAAGTGATTATTTACTCCAGCTATGCTCCCATCTAGGAGTATCAGTCAATTATAACAAATTTCAGCTCATACTGAGTGTGGAATTCACAAGTGCTCACTTGGATACAACCACCCAATTTTCTTCTTTCTGTACCTCCTGTAGAAACCATCCAATTACAGTCAGTAAAGTAATACAAAATTCTTTGCTTCTGGCACGGCTAATACTTCAAGCCTTGGGATCCATGGCAGCTGCAGTCACTTTGGTACCACTGGCCAGGTTCCATATGTGAATATTTCAATGGACACTCGCCACTCAATAGTCTGTACTCCAACATCCATTATCCATGCCAGTCAGAATTACTCAAGTGTGTGCAAACATTATCTTGTTTGGTGGATGCACTCCAGTCAACTCCACAAAGGCCGTCCTTTTGTTCTACCTCGGCCAAAGGCCACAATGACCACAGACACCTCTCTGCTCAGGTGGGGGCCAGTTCCTCAGAAGGACAGCCCAAGACACATGCTCTCCCGAAGAGGCCAAAACACATATAAGTGTCTTGGAGATGAAAGCTGCCCTCCTAGCATTGCAGGCCTTTCAAGACACTCCTCCCAATCAGGACTGTTGTGATCCAGACAGACAATATGTCAGTAGTCTGGTACATCAACAGACAGGAGGAACCAGATCTTACACTGTTTGTCAAGAAGCTATGAGAGTATGAGAATGGGTGATCTCTTACAGTCGTTTTGTGATGATAATGTACACCCCAGGGAAATGCAACATGATTGCAGACCAGTTAAGCAGGTCCATTCTGATGCCTCAATATCAGCGTGGCAGAGATGGTCTTCCCTCAGTAGAACCAACCATGCTGCAATCTATTCACCTCTCCCGTCAACAGCAAATGCAGCAAGTTCTTTGTTTTGCCCCCCCCCCCCACTGGGGGGAATCACTGAGAGATGCTCATCATGCCTTTCCCCCCTGGTCTCCTGTATGCCTGTCCCTGGTTACCTCTCATCCTAAAATTTCTACAGAAAGCATCTCAATTGAAGAGCACAGTTATCCGCATTACCCCTTACTAGCCTCATCAGATTTGATTTCCTTTCTTCTGGTCTCATCTTTTCCATCCACAGTGGATTCTGGATCCAGTTCTTGACCGCCTGTCTTATCCAACAGGCATTACTCACCCAGTCTTAACAGCCCTCAAGTTGAAGGCATGGTTTCTCCAGTTCCATTGATAGCTAGACAGCCCAAGTTCTATTCTCCCCATCTGCCATATTGTATTATCTTCCCATAAAGCTTCCACCAGAAAGATTTACAAGAGTAAATGGAAAAGATTTGTTCTTTGGGCCTTAAGCAAAAACATTGATCCCTTTTCAACACCGATTTCAAATGTCCTTGACCTTTTGGCAACAATTTTCAATGATGGTGCTAGTTTCTCAACTATTAGGGTGCAATTAGCAGCCATTTCCAACTTTCATCTTGTAGTAAATAATTCTTCTTTAGTTTCTTCTAAGCTTTTCAAATCCTTTCTAAGGGGGAACCTTTTTATTTAGACCTCCTTTAAAGGATCCCACCCCCTCCTTAGGATGTAAGCATCATACTTCTGGCTTTGGCTCACTCCCCCTTTGAACCTTTGGCTAAATCAGATCTAAAATTTTTGACCTGGAAAACTGTTTTCTTAGTTGCTATCACATCTGCCAGAAGAGTGTTGGAACTTCAAGCATTGTCCTCTAAGCCCCTTTATTTAGTTTTTCTCAAGGATAGGGTCTCTGAACAGGCTAATCTTCCTTTTTACCAAAAATGGTTTTTGAGTCCATTAGTCTTCCAGTGTTCGTTCCAAATTTTTCAAAGATGACTGTTTGTTGCATTTATTAGATATGCACAGACAATTACGTTTCTGCTTTCACAGCAATAAAGATCTAAAAAAGTTCAAACAATTGTTTGTTTATTTTGTAATTCAAAACTAGGTAAACCAGTATCTAAAGTTACTTTGGCCAAATGGTTAACTGATTGTATTACCTTTTTTTATGAAAAAGTGGGATTACCCTTGCCAAAACCAACCCAGAGCCCACTCTATCAGGTCTATGAAAACTTCATCAGCCTTTTTCTCCAGAACGATATTTGTGCTAATCCTCATACTTTAATTGCTCATTATACAATATCTGGCAATTAACATTCAAAAATATGCATGGTGATTGGTCAACCCAACCAGCGGTGCTCACTGTAAAATCCAGCATATACCAATTGAAAAAGTCCGGTTGCCCGGACTTCTGTTAATATATGCTACGGTTCAAGTCAAGAAGTATGAAATCTGAAATCCAGACAGTTTAGAGGTACGACAGAGATGTGGCAAAAATACAAGGTACGTTATGCAAAACCAAAGAAGAAATTACCTAATTTTTCTTGTATTTAGTTTCATAGGTGTGTACTAGGCTAATGGCCCTGAAGCTTTTACAAGCCTAGCCCATAGCATTACCCTGGCATCGTGCCACCCGACCTTAGTTTCCAGTGCCTCTTTTGAGTAGAGCGACTGGAGTGATCCCTGGGGTGAATTTTCTATTTCCCATTCACTCATCAAGATTTCTCTTGAAGAGGGCCAGTGAGGTGCTCTGTTTGACATGTATGGGAAGTGTATTCCATAGCATGGGCAGTCTCTGGATTATGAACCTGTCCCTCCAGCACATTCTGTTGATAGTAGCAATGATGATGAGGTCTCTGGAGCATGTGGTACGGAGGGATTGGGATTTCTTTAGATGTAGCATTTCTAACAGAGCTGGGTCAGACATGGCTTTCTAAGTCAAGCAGAGATCGCCTCTAAGTAGGCGATATGAGACAGAATAATTGGAGTTTTTTGAGTTTGTCCATATAGGACAATTATTTAAGGCATGGGATCCTCTTTGTGAGGTACTTTTGCGCCGTCTCCAGTTGTTGCAGGTGTCTAATGAGGTACATTGCAAATAAGGCATTGTACTCGATGATTGGCCTAATGAGGGAAGAGTAGAGGGAGACTATGAACTCTTTCTTCCAGGATGCAAAACCCTTAGTAATGAGATGTGCCACATAGGAGGACTTTTTGACCACAGTGGCAATGTGGTGGTCAAAAGAGAGGTAGTTGTCAGCCTGTGTTCCCAGATCTCTTATAACGCTTTCTGTGTTCAGTGGACTGCCATCGATGCGGTAGCTCATGGGAACTGGGTTTTTCCCAAAGGGGATGATGATACATTTTTTGGCATTGAGCTTAAGGCAATGGTTCTGACACCAGTCGTTGGTCTCAGTGAGGTCTTTCTGTAGGATGTCAACATCACTTGGGGAGTTAATAATGGCTCCCAACTTGCAATCGTCTGTGGACTTTGTCAGCTAGAGTCCCTTTGTGTTGGACTGGACATCTGAGAAATAGATACCAACAGGAGAGGACCCAGGGACCAATCCCTGTGGGACTCCACTCGTGAGTGATTGGCAGTCTGACATGGAGTCAGCTACTTTCAAACTGTGGGCTCTATCTGTGAGGCAGTTTGAAACCCACCTAGTGATATGTAGGGGTTGATGCCTAGATTAGTGAGTTTTTCTATGATTCCTGAGTGGGGAATGATATCAAAGGCCTTGGCCAGATCAAGGTAACCACCTTGCCTTCATCCCCAGCTCTTGTGACTGACTCAGAGAAGTTGACCAAGTTGAGCAGGCATGATCTATCCTTCACAAAACCAAACTGTTTGAGATCCAGAGTTTGGAGATTCCCTATATCCTTGTTTATTAGGTCCATGACGATGCGATCCATATGTTTGCATATCAGACTTGTCAGGCTAATGCGGTGATAGTTCCCAGGGTATGTAGTTGCTCCTTCTTTGTGGAGAGGGATGACTAGAAGTTTGCTATTCGGTAGGGACAAAGCCTGTGGTGAGGCTGTGATTGAACAGGGCACACAAGTGAGGTGCCAGCTCACTCTGTAGCTCATGTTGAACACAGCCAGGGATATTGTCAGGTCCCATAGAAGCTGTATTCTTGGTCTTTGACAGTGCTATTTTAACCTGTGCAGCAGTAATACTGGGTGCCTGGCAATCTACTGGTATTGTAATTGGTCCTTTGAGGGGGAAGAGAGGGGTAAAGTTGGCACTGAATTTGTCGGCCAGTATATTGGCAGTATCTGTTTGCTCAGTATAGGAGGTACCATTGTGCAGCAGCTCAGAGCAAATCTGGGTATTGCCGTGGAGGGTCTTTACATAACTATAGAAGGCCCTGTGGTTGTCTTTACTATCTGCTGGAATCCTGTTTTTATAGCTAGCTTTAGAGGATTTGATGAGGGATCTCAGCTTTTTTGTTGAGGCTGATAAGGGAGTTTTTCCAGTCTTGCGACTTCACCTTATTCCGCATCAGTTTCCTCCTTCTGTTGTAGAGTTTGTTTATGGCAGGAGACCACCAGATTGGCTTCCTTTGTTTGGAGGAGAGCATCTTGGTTCTGTTGGGTATGGCGAGATCCATGCATTTGTGTACGTGTTTGTACAGTGCATTGGTGTATGATTCGGCAGTCATGCAACTATTCTCTATTTGCATGGGTGCCATGAAGTTAGTTTAGCCACCTCTGTTTTTAGGAGCCCAAAGTTAGCTTTGGAGAAGTTTTTCATGGTGGTTACCTTTGCGCGGGGGAGGGGTGGGAGGGATGTGGATTTCCAAGGTGATTAGTTTGTGGTCGTATCTAACCAGGGAGGAGTTGACTATTGATGTAGAGCAATGGTCGCCCATGTTAGTAATGACCACGTCAAGAATGTTGCTACCTCTAGTAGGAGTAAGAATGAGCTGGTCCAGGGCATTGGAATTAATGAATTCCAGAAAACGCTGGACAAGTGTATTGGTACATGAGTAGTTTTCCTAGTTAATGGAGGGGAAGTTGAAGTTGCCCAGTATAAGTGTGTTAGATTGACCCCAAAAATTCTTCATGGTGTCTAGGAACGTGGAGTGAGTGTCTTGGGGCATGGTTGGGGACCAATAACCGGCTATGACCTGAATCACTGTCTTACCCAGTCTTAGCTTCACCTGAAGTATCTCTGATGCGTTATGTTGGGCTACCAGTCTAGAGGTGTGCGCATCCTTTATGAATATGAAAACACCACCACCTTTGGAGCTTCTGTCCAAGTTCTGGGGCCGAAAGGTGTAGAATGAATTATAGCCTGGTAGTGCAGGGCTGCTTTTTGCTGCCTTGAGCCAGGTCTCTGTTACAGCACAAATGTCAATGTTCTCCATTTTAAGGAGTGCTTCAAGTGAGTGCATTTTGAGATTTAGACTTTTAGCGTTGAACAGCATGACCCTCAGATTGCATTTGTTTGTAGTTGTTATGGTGGTAATTTGGTCTTTGGAACACCGCCTAAAAAAGGCACTATAGGGGTGGCAAGAGCCTTGGCCAATATCCAGAAGCCCAGGGGTTACAGATGCAGGCCATCTCTGGCAAAGCATCAAGGACTGTCAGTCATGTCATCGTAGGCAGACAGATACTGGATCCCCTTAGAATGACACCAGAAACTGAGCCAGTTGTTGAAATCAATCATTTTCTGCTTATACTGTGGTATCATTCTGGGGATGCTGCTCAGGGCTAGGGTCGTACCCACCTGGGCTATATAATCTGAGAGCTCCTCCATGTCTCTTCATGTAGTCCAGGGAGATGGGTCTCAGGTCATTCACGACCACATGTACAATGACAGTCATTTTTGTACCTGTTGTTGAGGGACCTGAGTGCGTGTGTTATATGGTGGATCCTGGCACCTGACAGGCAGCTGACTATTACTTTCTCCTTATTTATCCTAGTGAGTCGGACATCAGTGTGCCTCACTATCGAGTCATCTATCACTAGTGTACTGGGCATGCTGTTTTGCCTTCGAGGCTTTGGTTGAGTGGCACACTGTTTAGGAGAGTTATGTGTCTCGTGATTAGTGTTGTGTTGGTCAAGAGAGTTTCTGCCTTGGAGGTCTCTGTTGTTTGGGTAGATTTTTTTTGAGGGTCTCTGCGAAGGTGGGTGTGTGGTTTGTGTTTTTATGTGAAGGCAGTGTTGGTGTGTGTTCTAGAGGGCTATGTGTTCCATGTGGTGTGGTGCAAGTGTTGACCTTCTCCACTTGACCAGCTATTCCGGTCTTGGCTGGAGAGGGCATGGCTTCCAATTTAGATATACAAGTGCATCTCTCGCAAGTCTGAGTGTTGGGAGGTAAGAGGAGAGGGTTGTCGGTGTACATGAGGCAGTTGCTACATTGCCTCAGGATGCCCAAGTTCACCAGGTTAACAGGACAAAGCACAGTGAACTGACCTTTAGACATGGCTGGAGGGGTGGGCATTAATAATAAGTACTGGAGCTGTTTCCTTGTGGAACGTTTAGTGCTGCTAGCACTTTTGTGTGCTACAATAACTGCTACAAGATGTCTGGTATGGTAAAGTACTAGACTAATAAGCTAGTAAAAGTGCAGGAGAGGAGAGAACTATAGCAGATCTAAAGGAAAAATTGAAGAGCATACTCAGGCACCTCTCAGAAGCTTACAAACAGTCCTGGATACAGCAAATCTGTATCTGGACTAGACTAGTTACAGGAAAGGCGGGAAGCAAGAGCAATGCAGACATTTAAACCAGAAAGTTGAAAGAGATGAAAAAACTGCCAATAAACTACAAATTCTGGGCCAGAAACCACTCCTCTTGTGGTAGATAGGCTACCTAGTGGTTACCACTCCCACTGATGAGCTAGAAGGCATTCCTCCAACACAGAAAGGCTTGGGGGGTCTCAGAAGCTTACATACAGTCCTGGATATACAGCAAATCTGCATCTGGACTAGACTAGTTGCAGGAAAGGCAGGAGAAGCGCAAACGCAGGATTTTAGACCAGAAAGTTGAAGGAGATGGGAAAAAAAATGCCCAAACGGCCAATAAACTACAATTTCTGGGCCAGAAGTGGTGTGAATTCATCATAACATTCCATCTGTACTGGCCATGAATTTATAGTTTACTGGCCGGTGGGCAGTTTTTCTGCCCTGTTTCTATCATGCCTCCAAACTGTCCAGAATGCAGACATTTTTTTTTTAAATAAATAAAGTAACAGAGATATTTCTTTACCATTGCTTCATTCCCAAAGCACTGATGTACTGCATAAGTGTGGGAATGTAAGTCCCATGCGCTTGTGCAGTGCATCAAAAAATCAGCAGGATATCTAAATAAAGTGGAAGAAAACCATCATTTAAGAAAAATAAGTAATGTTTTTTCTTAAATAATGTCATTGTGTAATAATAACCAACGCCTGGGTGTGATATATTGAAGATTTACCCATAATTTCCTTTGTTTAATCACTTGGGTTTTGCCCTCGTGATTAAACCACACCAACCATGGGTAAATCTCCAATATACCACACCCAGTTGTTGATTATTGCTATATTACAAACTGGACTTAGTCTCTAGGGGAAGAGGAGCCTTTGGCTCAGCACTGCTCTGCAATACCCTTCCTTAGAGTCCACCTGGGGTTTAGGGAGCTGGGGACTCTGTCCCAACAGTTGAGGAATGAATGAAAATGGGCAACATCAGATTAAAATGTTATGTACTCACCATAACATTCCACCTATCCCCTTCTTTTTCTACTCCTGGAGAGACTGAGGAGTTTGGGAAAAACCTCTGTTCCTTGTTTGAGCTCCAGCTTCCATTGTTTTATTATTTTCCACTGCTCTGTTAGTCATATGGACAGCAAACAAGATCTGAGGTATGTTACATTAGTGGTGCATTGTGGGTAAAGGGAGGTGCTTGAGAGTTCAAGATTCTATGATCTGGAAGAAGTGGCTGAGTTCGGTCCAGACTCAACAGTTGAGGAAGAATTAAAATGGACAGTACAGATGGAATGTTATGATGAGTACGTAACACTTTGTGCTGATGATTGCAATAAGGCAATGAACAAAGTAATGATCAAAGTTTCTTTAAATCCTGTAGATCAGCTGGAGTTTCGTCCAAGCTAAGAAGCCAGCCATAAGTTACTATTCAGTAATAATCCATGACAAACTAGAGATGACTCCTCCCACGTAGAAAACATCTGTGACATTTTGGAATGCAATTCTGCCTTGCCGTGTCAGAAAGACTTAGGCAACTTATGAAATGCAGTTCATCTATTTATCTCATCCTATTCATGCACAAAAGATATGTTGTCTGTCTCACCATTGTTGGAAAATCAGCGTAGTTAGAATATTATTGGAGAAAAAACAGCTACATTTTAGGCAGCATTTTCACATAGATAGCAAGCAGGCACATATACCTCTCGACCTCTTACTTCTGGAAATCTGGACAAAGCCCGACAAAATTGGGGAACAAAGGCCCAAAAATAGGAACATATATTAAATATTGCTCTTATAAACTCAGAAAGTTGCTAGAGTAACAGGGCTTGTTATAACATAAATTTTCTGAAGGATTTGAACTCAAATGTATGTCATTATTTTGTCACTTTAGTCTTCAGATCATCCCAGTGATTTACTAGAAAACCACAAATTTTATGAGGAACAGACCAAAAAAATGAGATGAAAATCTGGACAGTTGAGAGGTATGTGTACTGATTTTCAATAAAAGCAGGAGATGCAAGCATGTTTGTAAGCATATAACTAAAGACAACATACTATGAGTTAGCTACATTATTTACAAACCAGCCGGAGGACTGTTGTTCCAGTGAACATTCTTCCAGGAGGACACTTGAAGGGCATGCTGCAGGACTGTTGTTCCAGTGAACATTCCTCCAGGAGGACACGTCAAGGGCATACTGCAGGACTGTTGCTCACTACTGCAAGTGATGTAAGCCAGCAAACAACCCCACCTTAGATTGACCACATTGTACATGTTCCTCTGGTATCCAGTGAGGAATGCAGTGCACTTTGTGTAGACTGGATTGTGATCTCACCCCTCCCAGCTGAGACAGGTGAACGGGCTCAATCCCTTCACTTCCCTCCCTCCCAACCTGCTCTGCCAGGCACTTGTTGAACCCATGTCACTTGAATCATAGTCAAGGATTTATTCCATCCTGCACTAGTTTAGCTGGCAACTGGCACATAATTTTAAAAGAAGATCTAACTTATGATTCATGGCATCAAGGTATTATTTATTTGGGGTATTTTTTGGGAGGAATAAAACAGTGCAAGAAACTTCACTGTGTGGAAGATTTTCAATCCATATATATCTAGTTAATCACTGTATATTAATCAGATAATGGTAGTATTTGATCTGATTAATGTACAGTGATTAACTAGATATATGGATTGAAAATCTTCCACACAGTGAAGTTTCTTACACTGTTTTGTTTTTGGACCCACTATACTTGTTTAGTGAGTTGTTTGAGACTTCGGGGATACCAAGGTGGTTACTTGTTTTTTTTGGGAGGAATAACATTCATTTTTATCACACTCTGTGCTTGCAGTTCGATTTTATTTATGTATTTTTTCTTATTACTTAACCACAGGTGTGGCAGAAGTTTAAAATTTTTGATAGATTGTGTGGAGGAGTTGGTGTGTATAACACACAGATAAATGTTTTGATGGTACCCATATAGCATGCTCCTCCTGGGGCATATTCATAGATTTAAGTACTGATGGTATGTGGGTATGTCATTATGAAATAAGGATACACACATTTATTTTTAGTAACCTCTAACAAGGAATTATGTTATTATACCTACAAAACCACTACAGCTGCTGCCATAGGCATGGCCACTAATGTCCAATCAACTTCATCTACAAACTGTATTTTCTATTAGTACCATTTGTACAGTATCCATTTGAACTAACTAGGCACACTGATGATTAAGGATTCTGCTGGCCCCTTTATAAGTGGCATTAATGGAAAATGATGTGCAGATATAATTGGCCATGGAAAATGCATTAATTGAGACACATGTATTATTTACA
The DNA here is from genome assembly GCF_019279795.1 of Protopterus annectens. Lineage (NCBI taxonomy): Eukaryota > Metazoa > Chordata > Ceratodontiformes > Protopteridae > Protopterus > Protopterus annectens. The sequence continues at coordinate 754,225,056 of NC_056739.1, read as the reverse complement.
TATGTAGTCTTTTAAGTTTTTTCTTTTCACTGACTGCATCATTCTAGTGTACTAAACAATATGTAGATTTATTTTATTTATTTATTTTATTTTACATTTGTTGACCGGGCTAGTCTAGCTGGAGAAAATTCCATTTTCAGTAGAGGCCCGGGGAGAAAAGCTCCACTGAGTAAGATACATTCAGAAGAAAAAAAAAACTATCATACAAAAATGTAATAATAATAATCATTATAATGAAATATTAGAGTTAGTAATAGAGTTTGCAAGCAAAAAAAAAAAAAAAAAAACTACTACAGGAGTTAGTTACTATAACACTCAATACAGTCGAAATCACAATTAACCAGTTGAAAAATACTAATTGGATTCAAATATACAAGAGAGTGAAGGTATGGAGAATAAAGTGAAAAAGAGAGTATGGGTAAAAGATAGGAATAGAAAGTGGAGAAAATAAAAGAGCAAGTAATGCAGATAGCAGGTAGAGAAGTAGTGGGAGGAGAAAAGAAAGACAAATAGTACGAAGAGTAAAAAGGAGAAGAGAGATGGTTTTATTTAGGTAGTAGTAGTGAAAAACTAATCAGGTTTATTACAGGAACAAAGCCAGTGATTTTGGAAATGCAGTTTAATATTTTGTTTGAAGAGGCAATGAAGTTATCTTTGTTATGCTAGTGGGTAACAAATTCCATTTTGTCCCTATAGCATTGGTAAATAGAGAGTCACCAGCATTATTATTTGATTTTATTGAACTTGTCAGAAGTTTACTGGAAGAGCAGAGAGAGTTAAGATTTTTATAGGGGATTATGAGTTGTGAGAGTATGGGGGTATTATTAGGTTGGTGTAGTATTTTATGGGCAATACAGAGTTGATGGATTAAAAGATAGTTCTGAAACTCTGGCCAAATAGAAGTTTTAAGTTAAGACAGTGATGAGTTTTATAGGGGTTACCAGTAGCAAAGTGTGCAATGTTATTATAGCAGGTTGCCAGTTTGTTAAGGCTGTTTTTTTTGAGGTTAGTGAAGATAGGCGCAGCATATAGTAGAGTTGAAATAAGATGAGAGTGAGCAATCCTTGTTCTAGTAGATGGTGTAAGAAATGGTCTAATTCGATATAAGGATCCTATCTTTCTGTTAACTAGTTTTATGGAGTTGTTAATGTGTAGGTCGAATGAGAGATTATTGTCAATTGTAATACCTAACAATTTAGTTGATGTGTCGGGTAAGATAACAGTGGCGCTGTTTGAAGAGATGGAGAAATGTAAGGGGGAGGTTCTAGATGTGGGAGTAAAAAGAAGAAGTTTGGTTTTTTTTGGCATTTAGTAAGAGGAAACTATTAGAGAACCATGTTTCTACTGTACTGAACACTTTTTGGGTGAGAGAGATAAGTTCTGGGGTAGACGGAGCTGAGCAGATGAGTGTAGAGTCGTCAGCATATTGAATGCAGGTTGCTTGAGGGATTATTGTTTGAAGATCATTAATGAAGAGGGAGAAGAGAAGTGGGCCAAGGATAGAGCCTTGAGGAACGCCAATGGAAACAGGCAAGAGAGAAGAGATGTGGTTCTCCCAGAGAACAGCTTGTTTTCTGTTTGTGAGGTAAGATTTAAACCATTTAATGGCTGGGACAGCAAACGAGATGGATTCAAGAGTATTAAGTAATAAGGGGTGGTTTACAATATCGACTGCTTTGGAGAGGTCAATGAAGAGGGCAGAAGAGAGTAAGTTGTTGTTTCGGTTCTGGTTAATAGTATCTACAAAAGAACAAAAGAAAGCAGGGCAGTGGTAGTACTGTGATATGGTCTAAAGCCATGTTGGCAGTTTGCTATTATGTTATGTTTTGAGAGATATTGTACAAGTTGAAGGTGGATACACTTTTCCATAATCTTGGCCAAAGGTGAGAGGAGAGCAATGGGCCTATAGTTGGAGTAGTCAGTTGAGTTTCCACCTTTGTGAAGTGGGATTATATGAGAGACCTTCCGAACTTCAGGGATGATTCCTTCTTTAATTGTCCTATTTATAAGAATAGATATAGGATATGCAATAACCTTGGCAGCCTTTTGAAGAAAAAGAGAAGGGAGCTTATCAGCAGAGGGGGGTGTATGGTTTTAGTTTGAGAAGAAGTCTGTGAATGTACGATGTAGAGATAGGTTGTAGTGAAAAGTTAAAGGAGGAGTTTGTTAGGTTACTTAGTGGACAGAAGTTGTTGGCATTAAGTTGTTTAGCTAGTGCTTGAATAGTTTCTGTGAAGAAAGAGTTAAGAGCATCTGCAGTCTGTTGTGGGGTATCAGGGTCTGCATTTAGTGGGGAAGGTGTTTTGGAAGTTCCTGGGGAGAGGAGTTTATTGATTGAGGACCAGAATAGTTTAGAATTATTAAGATGGGTTTGTTGTAGTTCAATAAAGAATTTCTTTTTGTCAGCTATTACTGCTTTTTTTGTTAGATTTATATGCTGTCGGAAGAGTAGGAGATCTGTATTATTTCTGTGGGATCTCCAACTAGCCCAGACTTTATTCCTAGTAAGAATAAGCTTTTTGGTTTCATGGGAGAGCCAAGGCGCTGTATTGGATTTCATTCTAATAGTACGTTCCGGTGCATGTATGTCAAGAATGGATAAAAATATTTTGTTAAAATGTAGTACTGCATTTTCAAGAGGGAGTGTTTTTAAGGGGTTCCAGTTACATGCACTGAGTTCAGCTTGAAATAGGTCAGGATTAAAATGTTTGACGGTACGTATTTTTCTAGTAATGTGGGGATTTTGACAGTCAGTTTTTTCTCTTGTTATAAAAGTTAGAGTGGTCACTAATATCGTCTGGCAAGGTTCCTACTTTGTAATCAGTTTTTAGTCTGTTTATAAGTATCCAGTCTAAAATGCTTTCTCTATTAGTATGTTTATTGAGCCTAGTAGTCAAGGTGTAATGGTTTGGGTGAAACCGTGAAGGTTAATATGAGATGAGGGATTTTCTGCATTAATGCTATTCCAGTCTATGTTCAGGTCGCCTAGTATGATGGTTTCCTGTGGATAAGTAGCAGATATGCAACTAAGATAATCTTCAAGGATTGGTATTTTGTTACCAGGAGGCAGGTACATACAGATGATATATATGGATTTTTTGGAATTTAATTGGAGTTTGATAATGATGGCTTCTATCTTGCTATCTTGAGTTGGTAAGGCTGGAAGGGTAGTGATATTCAGATGTTTTTTAAAAAGAATAGCAACTCCACCACCTTTTCTTTTGGGATGGTCGAGTCTTACTATGTTATAGCCTTGGGGAATAATCTCAGTGTCTTTAGTGCTAGGTTTTAGCCAGGTCTCTGAGAGGCACAGAATATCAAATGAGTGTGTGTGAAGGAGGGCATGTAGGTATGGTACTTTGTTGTTTAAGCTTTGGGTATTAAGATGCCCTAAGCTGACCCTAAGATCATAGGAAGTTACAAGGCTATTGGCCCTGAGGCCCTTATAAGCCTAGCCAAGAGATTATCCCATGCATAGACAAATCAGCACTCGATGCCCTAGTCCAGCAGGGACACGGTGGAATCCCAGGGATGTATTTTTCTATTTCCCATCCAGTCATCCAGGTTGTGCTTAAAAAGGGGTAAATAGGTATTTTGCTTGACGTGGAGAGGGAGTCTATTCCATAGATGGGGGAGTCTCTGAGACACAAATCTGTCCTGCCAGCAAGTCCTGTTGATGTCACAGACCAGGTTGAGGTGCATGTGTGGGTTAATCGAGTGGACTTTGACTTGGCGTATATGCAACAAGTCCCATCAAGGCAAGGTCCGAGATCACCTTGTATGCCAGACAGCGGTCACCTCTGAGGAGTCTATATGAAACAGAGTAGAGGGATAGAGCTTTTATCCTATCTGTGTATGGTAGATTTTTGATGCCCTGGATTCTCCTGGTGAGGAATCTCTGTGGTTTCTCCAGCTGCTGCATGTGCTTTACGAGGTGCATGGCGAATGGGGTGTTGTGCTCAGTAATGGCCCTTATAAGGGGAAGAATACAGGGTTGTTATGACCTCCTTGTCCCTGGATGAGATACCCTTACTTATGAGGTGGGCCATGTAGAAAGCTTTTCGTACAATGGAAGCAACATGGTGGTCAAAAGTCAGGTTGTTGTCAATCTAGGTGTCCAAATCCCTTAGGACTGACTGCGTGCTAAAGACGTTGTTATTAATGTGATAATTTGTGGGAACATCACTCTCCCCAAATGGGATGATGATGCATCTTTTGTATTCAGTTTGAGGGCATGTTTCTGGTGACCAGTCATTTGTTTGGGTGAGACCCTCTTGGAGGATGTCCATGTCACTAGGCGAATTGATGACAGCTCCCAGCTTGCAGTCATCTGCAAACCAGGTCGCCCACTGGTTTTGGCCTGCACCTCAGAAAAGTATATCCCAAATAACGGGCCCCAAGAATGAACCCTGGGGTACACCACTCAGTATGGGTCTACTGCTTGAGGTAGCTTCCCCTGTTTTGACTAGGTGGGTTCTGTCAGTGAGCCAGTTAGCTACCCATCTGGTAACATAACGATTGATGCCTAGCTGAGAGAGTTTATCTGTTATGCCCAAGTGGGAAATAGTGCCGAAGGGTTTGGCCAGGTCAAGGTAGGCGGTGTGCACGGTCTTCCCCTCATCCATGGCTTTGGTGACTGTCTCAAAAAAGTCGACCACATTTAACAGACATGACCTCCCCTTTACGAAGCCAAACTGTGTGGGATCAAGTGTTTGGAGGTTGCCAGTGTCTTTGTTAATGAGGTCCATGATAATCCGTTCCATGGCCTTGCAGATCAGGCTTGTTAGGCTGATGGGCCTATAATTTCCCGGATTGGTGGATGCTCTACCTTTGTGTAAAGGGATGACAGTATTTTAATAATGTAATTTTTATGCTGAACATTCTGATGTTTTCTACCTCTTGTTTTTTCTGATCTGCATAGCAGTTACTAGACTAGTGACAATTTAAAAAGTAATCAGGAGTAGTAGACAGGAAGTGTATTTCTCATGGTTACTGAAACAGTATGTGACAGTAGCTTTTCTCTTAAATGCACACTCACTGCACTCGATATTTACAGATTTCAATAAACAGCCAACCAAGTAAGGCATATTAACACATTTTTTTTTGCCTTAAACCTTATATTAGATATCCTTCATATTACTGCTGTAGTATTGTTGATATATGGGACTATACTGCCAGGAGTGCCACATGTCCAGCCATTAAAACAAAGCTTGTGTGTCTTCCTCTTATGTACATCTGCCTCATGACCCAGGCACGTGACAGAATGCTTATGCAGAAAGGAGCTAGGGACACAAAGTTAACTTTCTTGCCACCATCTTGAATAGAGAGAGAATACATCTGTTGCTTTGATCTGTCAGCCATATGGCCTGTGTCAGTCTGTAATGTGAGTGGATGGATACGTTTTTCCATTGTGGCCCCTTCCTGGTTCCCTTAACTTTTAACTTTAAAAGTTCTTTCATATCAGCTAAGGGAGTAAATATGACTGCAGATGGCAGTTGCTATATAGGGACAGCCATTCTAAATGTTTAAAACATTTTTATTTTGTCTAGTTCCTAGCCACAGCTCTAGGGAGTGTTCAGTTTGTAAATCTTTTGTCCCTAAAAATATAAGGAGTCAGTTAACCTCTCTCAAAATTTAGATAGAAAATTAGAGACTAAAATAGCTCAAGTGTGGTAGGATGGCCCCTGAATCTTCACTTGGATGTTCGTTAGTTGCCATGTAAGAAAATTCACTTAAAACCTTCAGTAGCTTCCAGTTGGACTCTGATGTCTGTGACGTGGTGGCCAATGAGCCCTCAGATTGCCAGATTTCAGTTGCTGCTCCCACTGTTGTTACCCCCATCAGAGGCTGACAAGGCACTACACATAGACAAGTCCATTACAACTGGTCAGACATCCAGAAAGGCTGTGAAGGGAAAACTCCGACACACTGCACTCTCTAGAGCTAAAAACATTGTACTAATCGGTTCTGATAATATCCCAGGATTCCACCTAAATAGCTTGAAACATGACCCGTCAGGCCCACTAGAATCTCTTTTCAACCACAGCCTCCAGACAGGCTTTGTCTCTAAGGGAATGGAGGACTGTCAGTGTTATTCTATAACACAAATGGGGACCATCAACAGACCTAGGAAACTACAGACCCATAAGTTTGATCAGCCTTGCATGAAGGCAATGGAAAGAATTACAGTAGACCTGATAAAGCCATAGAAAATATTCAAACACTGGATCCATCTCAGTTTGGTTTTCTCAAGGGCAGATCATGCCCTACTAATGGTGGATGACATTGAAAACATCACTAACGCCATGGACTTGGGCTAAACATTACACACTGCCTACATTGACCTGTCAAAGACATTTGACACAATACCTGACTTGGGTGTTATAGACACTGTCACAAATTTAAGCATAAATCCCTTTGTCACCTGATGGATAGCCAAATAGCTCACAGATAGGACACATGAAGTTAGGGTAGGGAAATCTGCCTCCACCAAAGAGGCCTGTTTACAAACGATACTCCAGAGAGCTCGGTACTGGGATCTCTTCTACTTGGATTGTACTACTCTGAAGTCAAGTCAAATGTAAAGGGCCTTTGGCTGACCAAATTTGCTGATAACTACAAGTTGGGTGCAATCACTGAATCCCCCAGAAATGTAGATATCCTCCAGGAGGATCTGACATAGACAAATAACTGGTGCCAGAACCATGGCCTAAAACTCGATGCACAAAATGCATAATTATACACTTTGGGAAGATGACCACTCCTGCAACTTAGAACATTGATAACACTTCCCTAAGTGCAGACCAAGCAGTAAGGGACTTGGGAACTCAGGGTTGAGAATAACCAGAAATTTAATCACCATGTGTTCATGGTAGTGAGAAAGTCCTTCTTCATGGCACAATTTATAAGTAAGGGCATGGCATCCAGATCTAAGGAGATCATAATCCCAAGATACTCAGCCCCTCATTAGACCAATAATCAAGTACACTGCACCCTTCAGCATGTACCTGACCAGGCTTTTGTAACAGCTGGCGTGATCACAGAGGTTCCTTGCTAAAAGAATACAGGGTGTACATAAAATGTACTGTGGAGGCCACCACAAAACTATGGTCCTGCACTTGATCTTCTGCAGACTGCAATGTGATCTATGCCTAACCTACAAAGCATTTTCTGACCCAACAGTGATGGATCTGCTACACATTCGCAAAACAAACAGCACTATAATTATCCAGTCTAAGAATTGAAACCTCATCTGTGACATAAACAAAACATGTTGTAGGGACAGGTATGTGACTCAGAGATTACCCCTTTTCTGTAACAGACTCTACACCCATGTGAAACAGAGTTCTGCCCTAAATCTGTTTAAATGCGATGTGCACCAATGGGTAGGAAATAAATTCACCCCAGCTTATTGACTGTGGCCCTTATGGAAAGAGGCAATTTGTAGCTACCCTAAGGCACAGGTATATACAGCAGCTGTTCTAGCCCATGGGCATTGATGACTGGGAAAACTAGGGTATGAATGGCTAGGCTTAAAAAGGCTCTAGGGCAGTTAGCCTAGTAACTTTCTGTGATGAACAATTCCAAAGGACCTGAGAACATATGGCAAATCCTCATAGTCTTAGTTCCCTCTTAAAGAGGTATGTCAGGGATTTGATCCTCCTTACATTGTCTCTGTGGATACTCTCAAATAGAAGCAGGAAACAAAACATATCTCTTCCTCTGCTACTTCTACTGCTAAGCAGCTCGAGAAAGAGTGGTATGATTTTTCTCAAGGACTCCTTAATACAGTTGTATCCTTGAAGAAGCCACCTCAGTTCCTTTCTTCCTCTCATAAAAGTAGTGGGAAACCCTTCTTCTGAAGATGAGGACTCTGAATCTGGGAGAATTTCTTCTTATTTCTCCTAGAGCCTTTCTCCAGTGTGTTTCGAATCAGAGGATGAGGATACCCTTTCCCCTGATTCCACCATATACTAACATTTGTCCATCATCTCACATAATTGACTTGAACAAACTTTTAAACAACTTCTACAAGGCATCTTATTCTTTGCTTTGAGAGTATTAGAAGCATTCTTCGAAATCTAAGAGCTAAGGTGGTATCTTTTGGACTTAACCTTGGTACTCTCATACCCGAGTATGGAAGTACTCTGAAGTATATCATTCTCATACTTGGTATGTATTTCCCCATTTCACTCTTTCGTTGTGTTGTTGGGTGGCCATGGTGGTGCAGCGGGTATCATTGCTGCCTCACAGCAAGAGGTTCTCTGGTTCGATCCTCAGCTGGGGTGACTTCTGTGTGGAGTCTGCATGTCCTCCCTGTGGTCGCGTGGGTTTCCTCCGGGTGCTCCAGTTTCCTCCCACATCCCAAAGACATGCTGTAGGTGGACTGGACACTCTGAATTGGCCTAAGGAGTGATTGCGTGCATGTGTGTGCCTTCTGTGGAAGGTTGTCCGCTGGTCTGGCAAGTCAACACCGTAAAACTCCACTGCCAATCATGAATGGACAGGTGATCCGCTGTGGCGACCCCTAACCGGGAAAAGCTGAAAGAAGAAGACTCTTTCGTTGTGTTGTTCTAAGGATTGTAGTTGGCCCTTAGACTTTCACTAAGCAACTGCTTGCCCAGCTATCTTGATGAAACCTGTGAAGCTGGTGGGGAGCATCAGTCCCGTTACTCTTGGAGATGTTCTTCACTTAACTTTTCTTCTTAATCTGGAATGTCTGCTATCACATCTCTACATTCTCATATGTAAATGAATCACAACCAGATCTTATGGAACCCATTGAAGATATATTTCCCTCACTGACCGAAGCAGGCAAGGATAAGATGCAAAGTTACTTTATTGAAACTCTTAATGATTTCTGTCAATCAGTAAATTGTCATTCTAGGGTCATCACTTTATGTGGGAGTTTAAGAACATTAGACTAGATCTTAACTGCACTTCCTAATATTTTTGTAGTTTGGGGGGGGGGTAGTAAGTGACTAACTGTCCACATTTTCAGTACTGGATCATAGTAAAAAAAATGAAAGTTTCTTTTATACTTCAGTATTATCAGGTTTGAGCCAGGGATCCTTAAATCTTAAGCCAGACCAAGCACTGTTCCTTGAATTATTATACATATTAAGGATTTGATGCTGATCAGGCATCACTCTTGGTGTTTGTGTCTTTCAGCTTTTCCCGGTTAGGGGTTGCCACAGCGGAACTCCGGTCTGCTAATGATTGGCAGTAGACTATTACGTGCTGGCTTGCCGGGCCTAACGCACAACCTTCAATGAAGGAACGCCCGTTCACGCATGTCGCCACACAGAAGACGCTCTAACTGAGAATCAAACGGGCAACGTCTAACTGTGAGGCGACAACGCTACCGCAGCACCACCACCGCAGTAGGCATCACTCTTGGTGTAAAAATCACAAATCAGACCATATTACTGATCTCATGAAATACAGGAAAGCAAGAGATAAGACGGAACTGGCTAAACTTCCTGGAAAGAAAAGTTTCTACCATGAGCAGCAGAGTGCTAGTTTCCATAATTGCAAAAAGAGAAATCGTTGGTATTCCTCAAAGTCTCAGAAAAAACTAATATGCAACCTATACTGGGTCCAAAACAAACCAAGAAGAAACTTCACAGTGTGGAGGGTGTGATGTTCACTTCTTAAATTATATTATGCACTTAGTTCACTTAATAAAATAAAAATCGAACTGTAAAATGTAACTGTAAAATACGTGCTACAAAATAATCAAATAGAAAATAGTAGGTAGTCCACAGCTGAGTTAAAAATGGAATATTCTTTATTGAAATATACCAGCATTATACTAGTTGAGTATAATGAAAAGCATCCAAAACATTCCTTATTTATATATAATCAATCAGGTTGTTTAGAGCAAGGGAGTAGTTACAGAGGGTGGATCTGTTAAGAGCAACAAAAGCATTAAATTCATTCCTGTAGCCAAGTCCCCCTCCCCCATAACACCATAGTGTAATCAGAGACTGTGCTACCTAAAACTGAACCTAGAAAGATTGAGACAAATTACAGTCTAAGACCAGTTTATTCACACTTTGTATAGACTAACCAACTAATCAAAACTTTATTAAGAAACTAACTAAAAAATGACTGATCTACCAGAATAAATGTTTTATTTATTTATTAATTAATTTATTTATTTATTTACATTTGTTGACCGGGAGAGTCCGACTGGACACAGGTCCGTTTTCAGCGGAGGCCCGGGGAGAAAAGCTCCACATTAAGTATTATTTGCAATATACAGTTAAAAAAACATGGCATTTAAATATAGACATTAGTCCAGTTAAGGACGCAAGACAAGAAGAAAACAGATGTAAAACAGCTGTAGAGCATAGTACAATTTTAAAATATGGTGACATATACTAAACATGGTTAAAATGTAGTTAAGATTCATCAGTGAACAATTGATACAAACTGTTTTTGAGGTACATAACAGCCATTATCAGTTGTTGCTACAAGAAGTTAGTATTATGTGGTAGGTAGCTGGGAACATGAGTAACCAAGCTTGCTAAGAGTAGGTTGTTGATAGGGGGCTGAGAGAGGTACAACTTTTAACAAAGATCGCTTTTGTGTCAAATAAAGATTTCATCAGGTTTGTGTGTCAAAAACAAATCATAATGTGAATGAACATGTGTATAGCTATACAACTGAAAACCTAAGTAAGATGGAAAAAGCATAAAAATAATTGCTAAGCCTGAAATACAGTGATAAATGATAAAAGTAAAGCACTAAGGCTGGCTTTATTGAAATGTATTAACCCACCAGATGCGCAGTAGCAAGTACCACCCAAACCCCAGCCAACACCCAGCAACAGGGTGACGTTACAGTACAGTCATGAATAAACATTTTCCTTTTCTCACTGTAAATGCAAAGAAATTCACTAAAAAAAGTCATTGCAAAAGTTAATAAAAATATGAGTGTAGTTTAAAAAAACTTGTATTCTTGTTATTTACGTGATGCAGCTCTGTCAAGTCATAACTTAAAAAATGGATACAACTACTACTGAGAACTCAGTGATGTGCATAATACGGAAATCACACTGCGACTGCACTCCCTTCATTAGCTAATAGCGAAATCAGCACTCCCTTACATTATTTACAGTTCAAACTTTCACTGTGCACTCACTGAGTTAGTTAGCAGTTTACTTACGTGATGCAGCAAATCATTTGCCAGAATGAGCAAAGATGAGGCAGCGGAGAAACATTTCTTTAGTGATCTCCCCATCAGCGTGTCTTTAGTAAAGTTGTATCAGTAGGGGAAGTCATCACAACATAAATGCTCCTGTTATTCAGATTTTTTATTACACACACACACACACATATATATATATATATATATATATATATATATATATACACATACATACATACACACACACACACACACACACACACACACACACACACACACACACACACACACACACTGATATAATCTGTTTTCCTTTGCTTTTGCAGTGGGGCTAGCCCTCTGCCCCCTATTTAAATATACCAACCCCGAGATAGCACTACATTGAGGAAAAGAGTAAACTACAATTACACTCTGAATATTCATGATGTCATGGGCAAATCTGCATGGCATGTCAATATACAATGCTACATCACAGCTGCATGTCAGTCAGTCTGGGTGCACCCGTTCCTGCATGAAATGGCCGGTGGGTTAACACACTTCAAGAAAGCCCTAAGGCCATGGGGATCTATTAAAGGGAGGCATCTAAGAAAACAGTTTGTGTATGTAAGAGTGCACTCAAGTAATTGCAACCTTTAAAACAGAAAAAGACTAGGCCCATGCACATTGTGTGCACTATCAGACTTTCGCTGCCTAAAATGAAAAAAAGTGTAACAAACGTGTTCAATTTAAAATTTAAAGTAGCATTTAATGTGGAGCCATCAAAAATGATTAATGTTTGAGCCACCTAAAGTATGTCCTTTATAACATTGTTAGTGCTAAAAGAAGTAAACAGTGTTTGATATTTGTTTTTAAACATAGTATAAGCAAGTAATGTCAGCATTAATCAGTCCCATGTCAGTCTTTTAATAGTCTTTTAAACAGTGGGGCAGTTTTCTGAGATCTAGTATGCTTTTTATGGAGCAAGAATAATTAAGCCCAAGTTTTCTAAGAGAGTTCAGTTTCAGCTGCCACAGTAGTTCTTGTTTTTCTAAAAGATTAGGGATGTCTCCTCCAGTTCCAAAAGGTCCACATGGTCAATAATTTGAAACTTAAATCCAGTGTGTCTTTTGCGTAGCTGCAGCTGCTGAGCCAGTGTGTTATTCTTGCCCTTAGCTCTAATATCAGAAAATTGGCCAGAAATCCTTCTTTTAAGTCTGTTGAGCATTTTCCCCACATAAAATGCTTCATAGTCATTGCAGCTATCCCTGTAAACCTGCACTGAGTTAATCACCTCCTGCATTAGTTTTAATAATTTTCTTTAAATAAGGGCAGCAAAACATGTTTCCCCTCCTGTTTGTGTTGACAAAAGACACAGTTTGCCCCACACTTAACTGGTGCATGTATCCTGTGGTCTGGGCCTACCTTCAACCCAACTCCTGATGTTCCTGACTTTCCTGTACACAAAGGAATGAGCTTCTCCAAGGATGCCCATTAAATATGATCTTTCAGTAATTATCGCCCAGTTCTCTCTAATAACTGAAAGGAACTGTGTAAAAACATTGTAAAGTTGTATTCTTTAAGCATGCATACTCGCAGACCCTGGAAATCCTTGTGACTTGGTATAACCCCGCTCCGCTTGTCCTCACCTCGCTCGGGCTCGTTCCACATCCCACCCTGCCCCCAAATTCCACCTGCCCCCACTACTGCTAAATTTAAGCCCAATAAACCACTATCCCCTCCTACAACCTATCATTGATAACCCACACCTCCATACACCACCCCTTCCTGCCAACAACCCCTTAATTATCCACCTACATTCCTTACCCAGTAACACTACTATCAAGATGAGACCAATTATGTTCCTCTCAGTTATATTGCCTGGGCTATATCTCCTCACCATCTATGAAAACCAACCCTATCTTGGCTTTCACCACTCCATATCTCATAACATCTTTGCTTCCACCTTGAGTGAATCAGACCAACCCCTAACTCACTACAAACCTGTCCTCTCCACTTTTAACAACCACCAGCTAACTAGACCACAGACCATCTCCCCCAAAACTAGATATTATCATAAAATAATAAGTACTGAAACTAATAATCACGGTGCAATTTACTAATGGAGACATCCACCCTAACTCTGGACCCACCCTTCCCAAAATCTCCCAGCCCACTACCACCTTCAACATGTGGCCAAATGCAAAGACCCCTAACTCTATCCTGACCTGTCATATAAACATCAGGAACATTAACAACAAGGTCCATAATCTTCATGCCCTTCTAGCCACCTACACGCCTGATGTGCTATGTCTTACAGAAACCTTGCTAAAACCAGGAACTAAAAATGATGAGGTTATCCCACCAGGGTACAACATACTAAGACTAGACCGAAACACCAAGAAAGGTGGAGGACTAGCAGTTCTGTTTAAAAACACAGTAGATGTCACTCTAGCCCCACAGCAACTCCCTTTGTTTAATAATGCAGAAGCCCTTGTTAGCAAACTACAGCTTAACAAAAGTAAATCTATATTCATTGCCTGCATTTATATCCCCCAGGCAACAATGCAAATACCCTGGAAGACTTCATCCAATGGCTTTCCAACACATATCCCCATGAAACTTTGGTGTTAGGAGACATTAATATTGACTGGAACAGTTGTTCCTCTGAATCTCCCACCACCCATATAAACCTTCATGGCTGTACCCAACTTGTATCCTCACCCACCAGAATAAATAAATCCAACTACAAAGGCAGTATCCTGGACTGAATTCTTATCGACAATCACCCAGATCTGTATAACACGGGTACCCTCTCAGATGATATAAGTGACCACCTACTCACATCATTAAGCATAAAGTAGATAACCACCACCAAGTTCTTTATAAATCTATCAGAAACAACAAGAACTTTAACTCCACTGACTTTCAGAACAAACTCAGAGCATGCAGTTGGGCCATACTTTTAAAGAACTTCCACTAGATGATGCTGTAGACTATTTTAATTCTAAATTCCTCTCCATTCTAGATTCCCACGCTCTTATCCGCACCCTTAGAGCCAAAAGTAAGACCGCCCCCTGGCTCTCTAAAGTAGCCAAAACCAAAATATAGCAAGAAATAAAGCATGGGACAATTGGCGCACCTCCAAAGACCCACTTGACAATATTAAATTCTGACAACTATGGAATGAGCCACATTGTTAGACAAAAAAACTTCTATCAACACCTTCAGCAAAAACACCAGAACAAACCTAAAATATTTTGGGCAGGCATAAACAAACTGCTCCACCCCAGCCAAACCTTCACCTCCTCCCCCTCAACTTGCGACCTTAAAACTCCAGAGGAAACTGCTAACATCATTAACAATTTTTTTACCAAAACCATCCAGTCACTAGCTAGCCAACTACCCCCCACCAGCTCCTTTCAAAATTCCTCCACAACCACTACCACACTCCTTTTCGCCTTCCAACCTGTATCGATAATCGACCATCCAATCTCTAATAAACAAACTAAAGCCCACTACCCTGGCAGCTGATCTCCTCCCACCAGAATAGTTACAAAAAGGGGCAGATGCCATTGCATACCCTGTCTTGATCATAATAAACCGCACCTTGACTGAAGTCACTATCCCCTCTCTCTGGAAGGTTTCCCAGTTTCCCATGTCATTCCCCTTCATAAAGGAGGGAATTCTTTAGACCTCTTAAACTTCCGACCAATAGCCATACTATCACCACTGGCCAGAATTATGGAAAAGTGCATCCACAACCAATTAATGCACTATCTCATCCAAAATAAACTACTGGCCAACTCTCAGCATGGTTTTAGGCCACACCACAGCACCACATCAGCCCTCCTATCCTTCTCTAACTCTATCAACATCAACCAAAACAATAACAAACCTACCTCAGCTCTCTTCCTAGATCTTTCTAAGGCCTTTGATTTGGTCAATCACCAACTGCTTCTCCGCACCCTGAAGGAACTGTCACTGAATAGTAGCTCCATTAAATGGTTCCAATCTTACCTGTCTGATAGACAACAAGCAGTTGTATGGTAGAATGCTCTATCCACATGTCTACCCATTACTCTAGGAGTTCCCCCAAGGCTCCATACTAGGACCACTACTCTTCTCAGTCTTTATCAATGACCTACTCACCATCACTCCCAAGCCACCTGCATCCAATACGTGGATGACTCTACTTTAATATGTACCACCTCCTCCTCAACTGAGCTTATAACCCTAACCCAGAATACTTTCAATGATGTAGAAAAATGGTTTGCAAACCATCAGCTTCTATTAAACCCCAACAAAACTAAACTGCTCATCTTTTCCCCCACCTGCAAATCCTCCTCTCCATTCTTTACTATAAGTTCCAACAATGGCACAATCATATCCCCAGATACTCACACAAAACCCCTGGGTGTCACAGTCGATAACACCCTAAAATATGATATACATGTTAATCAGGCTATCAAATCTGTCAACAAAAAACTGGGCTCCCTATACAGGATCAAACCCTTCCCCACTCCTTTTGCAAGAACCACTATCGCTCGGTCCCACCTACTATCTACCCTCCTCTATGCCTCCGCCCTCTTCACTAACCTGAACCAAGCCACGCTTACCAAACTTGCTAGTTGTTACAACCATATTGCTAGATTTGCTACCGGTGCTACCTCTAGGACCCACCATTGTATCAACCTAACTCAACTAGGATGGCTAGAGTGGCCCAGTCTTCTCCGATACAACCAACTTATAATAACCCACAAAATATTATATCAACCTGAAAAAACACCAACACTAAATAAGATCATCAAACCATACAGCAACCTGAGGACACTACACTCTGCTGACAAACTGCTGGTACAAACAACTAAGAGCATAAATGTGGTTGGGGACTCACTATTCGCCAACTCAGTAAGCAAAACTTGGAATATGCTACCTGCCAAACTTACTCACCAATCCTCCTTATCCCAGTTCAAAAAAAGCCTCAAACTACACTTCCAACAGCATTGGCAGTGTCCCTGCTTAAACCCTGACAAATCACCACCCGCTGTTCCTGCAAACTCTCCCTAAGCATTTCAATCTTATACTCTAATAACTGTACAAATTCTTGAAGGGACTTAGCACATAACTCCATGTATTATTGTCTGAAATTGAAGCTGCATGATTTTGATGTTGTCTACTATGTTTTATCCATGTTTGTCACCCTACTGAAAACTGCATATTATACTTATCTCTAAATGTTTCTATTGTTCCTAATGTATTTCTACACTGCTTTCTGGAGCTTTTCTCTCTGGGCCTCCGCTGGAAATGGACATATATCCAGTCGGACTTTCCCAGTAAACAAATGTAAAATAAATAAATAAACTAAATAAAAATAACATTAACAGTACTGTAATTGTCAACAGTAAAAGTCAAGGTACAAAAACTGTCTTTAGATCTGTTGTCCATACAATGTGCATAGGCCTAATATTTTTCTCTTTTCTTTTTCTGTTTTAAAGGTTGCAATTACTTTTGAGTGCACTCTTACAGTGTGTTTTCTTAGTTAGATGCCACACTTTAACAGATTCCCATGACCTTAGTGCTTTATCACTGTATTTCCAGCTTAGCAATTATTTTTGTTTTTTTCATCTTACCTAGGTTTTCAGTTGTATATCTATACACATGTTCATATTATGATTTTTTTCACACACAAACATGATGAAGTCTTTATTTGATACGAAAAGAGATCCTTGTTAAAAGTTGTATATTAATATTTATTGTGTTTTTGTAGACTTGGAGAAAGCATATGACAGGGTGCCTAGAGAGGAGTTGTGGTATTGTATGAGGAAGTCGGACGTGTCAGAGAAGTATGTAAGAGTGGTACAGGATATGTACGAGGGTAGTGTGACAGTGGTGAGGTCTGCGGTGGGAGTGACGGATGCATTTAAGGTGGAAGTGGGATTACATCAAGGATCAGCTCTGAGCCCTTTCTTATTTGCAATGATGATGGACAGACGAGATCAGACAGGAGTCCCCGTGGACTATGATGTTTGCAGATGACATTGTGATCTGTAGTGAGAGTAGGGAACAGGTGGAGGAGACCCTGGAGAGATGGAGATATGTTCTAGAGAGAAGAAGAATGAAGGTCAGCAGGACTAAGACAGAATATATGTGTGTGAATGAGAGGGAGGATACAGGAATGGTGAGGATGCAAGGAGTAGAGGTGGCGGAGGTGGATGAGTTTAAATACTTGGGATCAATAGTTCAGAGTAATGGTGAGTGTGGAACAGAGGTGAAGAAGAGAGTACAGGCAGGATGGATTGGTTGGAGAAGAGTGTCAGGAGGGATTTGTGACAGACGAGTACCACTAAGAGTGAAAGGGAAGGTCTACAAGAGGGTAGTGAGATCAGCTATGTTATATGGGTTGGAGACAGTGGCAAGGACAAAAAGGCAGGAGTTAGAGCTGGATGTGGCAGAGTTAAAGATGTTAAGATTTGCACTGGGTGTGATGAGGGTGGACAAGATTAGGAGCAAGTATATTAGAGGGTCATCCCAGGTTGGAAGGTTTGGAGACGAAGCCAGAGAGGCAAGATTACGTTGGTTTGGACATGTGCTGAGGAGGGATGCTGAGTATATTGGGAAAAAGATGCTAAGGATGAAGCTACCAGGTAACAGGAAAAGAGGAAGGCCTAAGATAAGGTTTATGGATGTGGTGAGAGAGGACATGCAGGTGGTTGGTGTGAGAGAGCAAGATGCAGAGGACAGAAAAAATGGAAAAAGATGATCTGCTGTGTCGACCCCTAACGGGAGCAGCCGAAAGATGATGATTCTGGTAGATCTTTTTGTTAGTCATTTTTTAGTTAGTTTCTTAATTAATAAAATTTTGATTTGATAGTTGGTTAGCCTATACAAAGTGTTAATAAACTGGTCTTAGATTGTAATTTGTCTCCAGCTTTCTAGTTTCAGTTTTAAGTAGCACAGTCTCTGTTTACACTATGGTGTTAAGGGGATGGGGGACTTGGCTAAAGGAATGATTTTAATGCTTTTATTGTTTTTAACAGAACAACCCTCTAAAACTACTCCCTTGCTCCAAATAACCTGATTATATGTAAATAAGGAATGTTTTTGATGCTTTTCATTATACACAACTAGGATCGCTTGTCTGTGTGTTTCAATAACAGATGTTCCATTTTTAACTCAACTGTGGGATACCTACAATTTTCTGTTTGATTATTTTGTAGCACATATTTTACAGTTACAGTTCAATTTTTATTAACTGAACTAAGTGTATAACATAATTTAGGAAGTGAACATCACACCCTCCACACTGTGAAGTTTCTTCATTGCTAGTTTCCATAATTCTAGCAAATTCTGGGAGGTGCATTTATAAACTGCTATACCCAGGACATAAGAGATGCATCTCTTAACATAAATACTGAGGAAATTGTGAGCCACTTTGCTTCTTACTTTCTTAACTGTCAAACAGTTTCCAATAGATATAAACCTTTCCTCTTACCACATTCCATTTTGGATAGAATATCATAAGTTCATAGGCAGACAACCCAAGACACTCTTATGGAGCCTACCCAATTTCCCAACTGCCCCCAAACGCCATCTGGATAAGTCACTTGCTCTGACTGGGATAGTAGGCAAAGGGAGATTGGTGGAATCAAACCCTGGACCACAAGAATCATATTGTTAATAACTCATAGACTTAGTCCTGTGCTCTGACTATTACACTCGCCATTTTTTTCTCCTTGTGCACACTTAAAATTAACCAGGCATATGGACTTCTTAAACTAAAACCTGGATCAGCTTCAATAAAACACTGTGTTTAACTGCTGCTGCATAGAATCATGTTCCATGCTTTTGGCAAAAGTGCAGATATTGTGTACCCCTACAATAAAGACACACCACTGACATTAAACAACTATATACCTGTTGAATTTTATGTCCTTTTCATTCTTCCTTAATGAATGTGGTACGGATCCGATCCGGCCACATACTTCAGACTTTGGATCCAACTGTCAAGCTCCTCCCTGTACCCATAATGCCCCTAGTCCGTCCACCCCCACTGCCTTAGATCTCATTTGCTGCCATCACGTACAGACATGGAATCCTTCTGTCATAGCTTTTGGGATTGTTTTTTGGTATTTCTGAAGTAAGAAAAGTTAATGATTGTTATGTAGTCCAATCTCACTTTCATTCTTACCCGTGGGTACAGAGCCGAACCTCGGCTCTGACTCTGCCATACTCTAGCTCGAAGTCTTCAATTGGCTCGTGGCTAAGAGGTATCCCATCATGCAACAGGTTTATTCCCCAGATCTCATTTGCCGCTCGTTACACTCAGACGTGGTCTTGCTTTTGGCTGTGGCTAAGTATACTGTTTATAAATTTTTTATAAACTTTTGACTTGTTGCTCAAAGAAGCTATTTTCATAGCTCTGTGTATGGTAGTGGTGTTAATACTGCCTTTGTTTTGCTTCTCTTGCTGTTTTTGTGGCCTTTTCATTGGCCGTTTTGGTATCCCGTTCATTTCCTTTCTTCCCACGGGCTTGGCCCGTTTCAGTTAGAGGACCTAGTCCTCCCCATTGTTTCCGTGTGGTCTTTGGTTTGGTGCTCCATTCTGTTAGCTTATTAGTGTTGTCGTATCTGGCTAGTGGTGCTATCCTGCCTTTGTTTCCCTGGGCTAGGCCCATTTAAGTTAGAGGACCTAGTCCTCCCTGTAGTCTTTTTCCCGCCGGTTACTAGGCCATTTTTAGTTAGAGGCTCTAGTTTCCCGTGCGGGGTTTAGTTTGGTCCAGTGTGTGTACGTATTGCTTTGTACCGGTGTGTGTTCTTTATTCAGCATGTCCAAGGATTCTAAGGAACACAGGTCTTAGGGTTTTAAAAAGTGTGTTGAATGCAATAACAAAATGTCTAACTGATGGGCACTCCATGTGTGTGTACCGCTTTGGGGCTAGTCATCTCCAAGAGTCCTGCTTGTTTTTGTCATTCCTTCAGTCCCCATGTACTACAGGAGAGGAAGAACAAGCTCATTTTTGAAAGGACTGCTTAAACACTCCTTCGAGGAAGACTTTGCTAAGCCTTCCAGTGCCTTATCCTCTCTAGCTAAAAAGGACAAGAAGCGCTCTCCGGCTCCATCTGTTTCTTCGGAGTCACCAGAGAAAGTTGCTAGAACAGCTTCTCCTTCTTCGGTTCCATTGCCTTCGGTGCCAATGGAAGGTAGTGTCTTGACTAAGTCCGTATCAGCTCCCAGCCTTTCGGAGCCGGTCACGGATATTTTGGTTTCGGAGCCGGTCTCCAGTTATTCGACTGGTTTCTCCTTCACGCATGTCCCCTTCTGTAGGGAGATCCAGATCTCCAACTATATCCTCTAGGTCCTCGAGGACCCTTTCCGATGAGGACATTGATAGTGGTGAAGAAACTGCTTCAGTCATCATTGTTGGCCAAATTGATTTTGGCTCTGACCCAGTCGGCTCCGGAGCCTATGGCCTCTTCATCCTTTGTTGTTTCTCCTCCGAGCCTTTCTCGGCCTTCGGAGCCAGAGTTGTCGATTCTGTCGGGTGCCATTAGGTCGGTTTCAGTATCTCGCCTGGCCTCTCGGTTCCGATTTCCGCTCTGACCCTGTCAGCTCCGGCCATGGGGTCGAGGGTCCTCGGTTCTCTGGTTGGACCCGAAGGGAAGGGCTCGGATCGATCTTCATCGTTCCGAGCCTTCCTCTTGGTGCTTCGGCTCGAGTGAGCTTGGACTCAACATCTGCTTCGGACCTCATCTCCTCAGTGCCGAGGGCTACTACTGTATCCTCTACAGTTGGCCATCAGAGCTGGGGGGGATCAGCTTTCGAGGTTATGAGGAGCGTGCTGGCCAGGTCGTCAGCTGCATCCTACGGCACCGATACTCTGCCCCCTCTGGCACCGGTGTCAGTTTCGGATCACCCTCTGTCCCTGGACAGCGGAGACCCAAAGCCTCAGGATACCTCCATGAGTGGTCCCCAACTTTCTGACGTCTCCCCAGAGTTTTTGCCTGAGGAGCCCATCAGAAAGAGATTGTGTAAAAAGAAACACCTCGACTCCCCAGATGAGTCTCTCACGTTGGACAGTGACCTCGAGGAATCAGAGGGGGGTCCCCCAAGTCATCTTCTGAAGATATCTCTTTTTCAGATATCCTTGAGATCTTGAAGCAGAGAGGTGGCTGGCCCTCCAAATCCCCTTCTGATGAGAAGTCAGTGTTCCTGAAGGCTTTCGGGTCTCAACCCTCCACCTCGTGGGTTTCTCCCCCTTTCGATGAGCTACTAGATCTTGTCTGCCGAAAGGTGTGGGAAACTCCTGACACTGTGGAACTGGTCCCTAGGAGATCCAGTAAGTTTTTGCCCACCCCCACTGACAAAGAATATCTAACAAAAGGCATTCCAGTAGATGCGATGGTGGTGGCAGCAGCCACCAAGGAGGAACTTGCTGAAACTTCATCTACCGTCCATCAGCCTAACAAGGAGTCCCCAGCGGCCTTTACACTGCGGTCATTGAACTACTTGACGCATTTTACAAGGCTCCAGAGAGATCTCCTGAAAGAGCTAGGAGATTCTCTACAGGATAACATTTCTGATGCCGTGGCACAGAAGGTCAATGCACAGATGTCTACCCTAAATTCCCTTGCCAGCTCCTCCATGAGGCTGATCTCATATACAGCCGACAGAGTGAGTAGGGCAGCGGGTTCCGGAGTCTCTCTTAGGAGACACTCCTGGATGTGCCTGTACAATTTCGTGGAGGCCTTCAAGTTGTTCGGAACCCAGATGAAGGACACTCTCACTAGGTGCGAGCAGGAAGGAAAAACCCTGTCTGCCGTGCGAGTCTGTTTTTCCATGCCTTCTAGACCTTACCCCAAGGGCCAGAAGGGTGGGAAAATGTGGTTCAGGAAGTCGCAGAGGTTTTTTCAGGACGCAGAAAGTGATTCCCCCTCCAGAGGCAGAGGAGGGGGTGAAAATTCAGATAGATGCCGCCCTAGAGGCAGAGGAGGCCCACGTAACCAGGGGGACCTGAATTCCTTTCATGGTTTTCCCTACCAGCACTCCTGAAGGGAGGCCCGACTGTGTTTCTCTGGAGCCGGTCGGGAGTCGCATTTCTTTATTCCCAGAAACCTGGCAAGACGTCACCCAAGACAAGTGGGTATTAAAGATAAATGTTCATCGTGCATACAGCTGCAGTCATAACAGATGGGTTCTCCTGCTGTCAGGCAGGTCCTCGGTCGGCCGAATTCCAAAGTCTAGGTCTGGCGTCGGTTGTCGTCGCTTCTTCCCTGACGTCAGTGCGCCAGGGGTATAAAAGAACCAGCCGACGCCATTTTCTTCAGTCTTTCTTGCCGCGCGGTGCCTGAAGCAGAAGCAGTTCACAAGTGCCGGTCGGCCAGCTCCTGAAATTACGAAAATTTTGCAACCGAAGTCTTCTTGAAAGCTAAGTACCCCGTTGGGGAAACTTTTCTTGCCTCAGACCGATGTCAGACAAAGTTAATAATTGTTTTTCTTGTGGGAAGCAAATACCGCATAAGGATTTTCATTCCCTCTGCATTCCTTGCTTAGGCCCAGACCACGACGTCTCGGTCTGTTGTTTTTGTGCTACATTCAACAAACGCACCATTAAGCGTCGGGCGGAGTTCGCCCAGCACTATTTTGGCAAAAAATTTAACTATATTATGTCATCGGATACTCCGACTCCAGTTTTGTGTAAAAAACGCAAAGATAAGGACCGACACACGAGGTCCGCGGCCTCTACCGACACCACGCCAAAGCCGACTTCAGGTGGTCCGGTTCTCAGCGAGGTGCCTATGCAGCCCCTGCCTACCGATGACACTTCATTGGTGGTGTCTTCTGTGCCCGAGGTCGCAGGCTCCTCGGCCCACACCCCGACTACAGATACCGAAGCCACTCTTGGTGGTGAATCTCAAAATGTAGACAGGTCTGCCTCCTCTCAAGGTGTCTTCAGACCTTCCTCTTCTTTTTCTATCAAGGCTTTCACTAAGTCTAAAGCAGCCATGCATTCTAAGAGACAAGCTCCACAGGGCCCTTCTCCAGGCCCCATGCCTAAAAAACAGATGCTTAAAATGGCTGAGGATTTGATTACTCTTATCAGGGGTTCTCAACTCCCCCCGGACAAAAGGCCCAGAGTGGAGGAAGAATCCCCCTCCTCTGACCAGGCCTTCATTATTTCAGAGCACTCTGATGAACAGGAACATTCTTACTCCCCTTTTGAAGATTCTGATGCTGAGGAGTCCATTCCCTCTGTCTCCCCCCCCCAGAGGATTACTCATTTGGGGAAACCTTGCATACCTTAAGGGAACACTTCCACTGGGAAGGCCAAGAGTACTCAGATTCCAAGAAAAGGCTTAGGGATTTTCTCTTGCTACCTCAGCACAGGCCTCTGGCTATACCTCCTGTCTTAGACATACTAGATGATGTGTACTCGGAGGCCTGCCTTAACCCGGATTCTTTACCTCCAGCCCCAGTCAAGCCTGACAGGTACTACCGGGTTCCTGACTCACACCAATTTTTATACAAAAGACTATCTCACAGGGCCCCAAGGGAATTAAGGCCTCCACTGCTAAAACCCATTACCTTCCGAGAGATTCCAGATCCTTAGAAAGGTGGGGAAAAAAGGTATACACCTCGGCCACCTTAACCATGAGGGCATTAAACTTGCCAGTTCCATATGCTAAAGTACCAACAGTTTCTGTTATCACAGTTGAGAAGCAAAATGTCACAACCTGAACAACCAGACTTGAAGGAGTTGCAGGATTTGATGCATAGTGCAGAGCAAGTGGGTAAACATACCTTGCAATGTGGTTTTGATGCTCTAGAGGCCTCATGTAGAGCTGCTGTTACAGGATCAGTCATACGTAGACATGCCTGGCTCAAGGAGCAAACCTTACCAGATCATGTCAAAGCTAAATTATTAGATGCCCCTCTTCAAAAGGATGTATTATTTGGTGTTACAGCTGAGGAGGTATTAAAGAAAATGGAGGAAAAGGCTAAATCAATGCAAACAGTGAAAGATTTTCTACAGGTACAACCTCCACGTTTCAGTAGAAATTGGCCTTCCAAAAATTGGTCCTTTCCAGCCACAGACAGGTCAACTATTGATAAGGACAGACAACACCACAGTAATGTGGTACATAAACAAACTGGGAGGAACCCATTCATACCCCCTATGCAGGCTGGCCATGTCACTTTGGAACATGGCCCTGGAATTACAAATCGAACTTCAAGCACAGTACTTGCCAGGCAAGGAAAACACGTTGGCAGACAACCTAAGCAGAAATATGACAGATCCACACGAATGGAAGTTGCTTCCTCAAGTTTTTACAGAGATAATTCAAGCATGGGGAAGGCCAGACATAGATCTCTTTGCCTCCCACAAAAATCACCAATTGACAAAATTCTGCTCAAGGACTTTTCATCCATCGGCCTGGAGAGTGGACGCTCTCTCTTTCAGTTGGACAACAATGACAGTTTATGCCTTTCCACCTCTTCCTCTGCTGCCCAAAGTTCTATTAAAAACCAGAGCAGACAGACCAAAGATGATTCTCATTGCTCCAGACTCGCCAAGACAGCACTGGTACCCACTCCTGAGGAGCCTGATGCATTCCCCTCCATGGACCCTACCTCTAACGCCTCTTCTTCTGACTCAGCACAGCTTCAAATCTCTTCACAGTCAGCTGAAAACACTCAATCTGGCCGCATGGAAGATTCCTTAACATCACAACAGACCCTACTCTCCAAGGAGGTGCAGGATGTCATTTTGGAGGCCAGAAGGCCGTCTACTAGAAAAGCTTACTCCGCAAAATGGAAACGGTTTTGTGCCTGGAATGAGAAAAAGGGCCAGAATCCTGGAAAACTGAATTCACCTCATATATTACAGTATCTAGCTGAGCTGCTAAGCAGTGGACTTTCATTCTCCTCCATCAAAATCCATGCCTCAGCCATTTCTGCAGAATACAACACTGATCCACCTTTATTCTTTCACCCCCTCTTAAGACAGTTCCTCAGAGGGGCTAAGAATATAAACCCCCCAAGGAAACAACCAATACCTGCTTGGGATCTCAATTTCATTCTAGAAAAGCTGACCTTGCCTCCTTTTGAGCCAGCTGCCTCAACAGATTTGCAATATTTGTCCTGTAAAACAGCTTTCCTTCTGGCTATCACCTCAGCTCGTAGGATATCGGAACTACAAGCCCTCATGGCTGTGCAGCCTTTAATCATCTTCCATCAAGACAGAGTTTCCTTACGAACCAACCCGTCCTTTATGCCAAAGGTGGTATCCAGGGTAGCTTTGAATCAGGCTATACACTTACCTACCTTTTACCCTAATCCTCAAAACAAAGGGGAGAGACTACTACATTCCTTGGACATCCACAGACAGCTGCGTTATTATTTGGACAGAACAAAGCCTTTCAGAAAATCAGAACAGCTCTTTGTGTCCTATGCTGTAGGAGCTCAAGGGAAGCCAATTTCCAAACAGACAATCTCAAAATGGATAGCCCACTGCATACGCTTTTGTTACTCTTTTCATGGTAAATCTGTACCTGCAGGCATCAGATCTCCCTTCACAAGGGCCACAGCTACCTCTGCAGCTTTCTTTGCTGTATATGTTTTATAAGTGAATTGATATTAGAAATGTTTAATAAGTGAATGTTTCATTTGCATATATTTAAATGCGTTTTAAAAGTTTTTTTATGTATGTATATGTTCTTTTAAGATTTGATTGTTGAATGAGTGAATGGGTGGGCTGAAGCATGTGACTTGATTTTAATCTCCTATTTAAATGCTGAATGTGCTTATTTTATTTGTACTGAGGAAGGGTGTGAGACCCGAAAGCTTTATAATAAACTTTTTGGTGTGTTTATAATAGTTTGGAATATTCCGACAGTGACACCGTTATTGTCTATGTAGAGTTTGTTTGTGGCAGGGGACCACCAGATTGGCTTCCTTTTTTTGGAGGATAGCATCTTGGTTCTGTTAGGGATTGCACGATCCATGCACTCGTGTAAGTGCTTATAAAGTGCATTTGTGTAGGATTCAGCAGTCATACCTCTATTGTATGTCAGCATAGGTGTCATGAAGTTTGCCACTTCTGTCTTAAGAAGCGTGAAGTTGGCTTTGGAGAAATTTTTTACTGTGGTTTCCCTAATGGGGGTGGGGGAAGGATGTTGATGTCTAGGGTGATTAGCTTGTGGTCGGAATGACCAACGAGAAATTTACCTCTGGTGTGGAGCACCGGTTGCCCATGTTGGTAATAACCAGGACTTGGATATTGCTGCCCCTGGTGGGGGTGTGGATACTTTGATCCAAGGCATTGGAATTTATGAATTCCAGAAAATGTTGAGCACAAGAGTTGGTACATGAGTAGTATGATACCTTAAAAAGAAATTCTTAAATTAATAACACCAAATATGTTTAAAAATTGTATAAAAAATATGAAGAACCTGCATTTTATCTGGTAAGTGCTTTTAGCTACAATATGCATTTCATAGAAGGTCAATAAAGGTGTCATACTAGTATAGGCTATGCTCATACATAAACTGATATTAACTGATTTTTTACTAATGTATTTAGGTATTTATTTACTTATGTAACTTATGAATTAATGCATTATTTATGTATACAATGATAGAGTCCACTCGAGGTGCCTATGAGTTTTTGAGATTGCGTATAAACACAATTATAATTCTGTAGTGTTTAGGATTTTATGAATTTATGATTTTATGACTGAACAATATTGGATTATCTATTATGGTGTTAACATTTTTCTTACACTGCTTCTATAGCATTTAATGCTTTTAATAAGTTGAAAGTTTGGAAACATGGACACTTTAAAATACAAAGTAGTTTTAATTAATTGTTTAATTAATGATTTAATTGTTTAATTGAAGTTGAATGTGAGTATAAAATGAAGTTTTTTATGTTGTTGAGTTGTCTGATGAAGTTGGGGCATGTGCCTCGACAAAAGCGCTTACAATAAACATTTTTTGTGAAGTAAAAGCAGCCAGCTTGCTTTTTCGTTTTTTATCAAGTTAGTAGCGTGAATAGTCTTTAGTTTATATATTGTAAATAGCATTCTATCTGTCTTCTGTCTCCCACATCTGGAAATGATTCTCACTACTGCCTACATATAAATGTTGATGCTATTTAACAAAGAACATCAACGCTTCCATGTATGCACTCCACTTTTTCTGTTGTACAGCCTCCTCTCTCTGAATACATCAGTTTCATGAATGTACACATGGCAAATGTACTTTCCACCTTTATTTCTCCCCTACTCTGCTGAAAAATTGTATTTACTGCAATCTTTCAAATGTTAGTTTTTATATAACTATGTACATTTACATTTGTTAGTTTTTATAAGCTTGTACACATGATCCTACTGCCTCTGTGCAACTTAAACTCTGTACAAATTGTTCTCTAATCTAGTATGTAATGAATGTTCTTCTATTTTGCAATTGCACTTTGCTAAGTATCACTGTATAATATTACTTTTTGTCTACGTTTATGTAATATGGAGCTTTTCTCCCCGGGCATCCACTGAAAACGGGCTCCTTGAGCCCAGTGGACCTCCCTGGTTATCAAACTGGAAATAAATAAGTAAATAAACCCCAGTGGAGCAAACAAGTCTGTATAGAGGCAAGGGTTGCATCAGCAGCCACCAAAAAGGGGCTAGCAGAACAAAGCTCCTCTGTTCACCCCCTAACAGAGAGTCTAGGGCACTGGACAGATATGAAAAGATTGTATTTGCTTCAGCAACCTTCCCTCTGAGGTACCTGAACTACCTGGTACACCGCAGAGAGACTTGACAAATAAACGATCAACCGGTCTCTTGGAGTCCATGTCTGGAGAAAGAGCATCATCTCAGCTGGCCAATCCTTTGTCAATTTCCAATGTGTCCACAAGGTTAATTTTTCACACAGCAGAAGATTTCTCTCTGGCAGCTGGTTGAGTCATTGCCATAAGGATATGTGCCTAAATGTGGCTATGCAACTTTGTGAAGCTTTTTATCAATGCTTCCTTTGATAGAACATCTTTGTGTGGCCATTCTGTTAAAGAAACGCATACCTACAGCGAACAAGAAGGGAAGACCCTGTCTGCTGTAGGAATCAAGTTTTATACTCAAATGAACTTTCTCTAGAAATCAGAGAGGTGGTAAGAAAATGTGGTTTTACAAATCTCAGGGATCGTTCCAGGATCCACACAGAGACAGCAGAGACAACAAATGGGGAATGTAGAAGAGAAGATTAGTAAAGTAGAAGTTAAAAAAAATAGAAGTTGAAGTTATGAAGTCCCTGCAAAGTGAAGGATTTGGTGTAGAAGGTGCAACACCGATCACATCACAGCATGATGGAACGAGTTGTCAAATTAAGGCAAAACAGGAAGATCGGGAGACATCTGAAGAAGAAATATGGACATGGGAAAGAAACAGAGATTTAATATGCTGTAATATCTAAGCAAAGGAGAAAGCAAAACTAATCAATACAAAAAGAGCAATACCAAAGATATTTGAAGAGAAATGCAGGCAAAGGAATCCAGACATGGAAAACTTTACAATACAAAAAATAAGAAGACAAAGGAAAAGTAGAAAAGAGGATTAGTAATAGAGAAGTTAAAGAAATAGAAACTGAGGTTATGGAATACTTGTGGAGTGAAGGATTCAGTGTAGAAAATCTAATTCAGAAAGCACCACAACAGGATAGAGCAATGGACCTCCAAATTACCATTGGAACAGGAAGTAGCTGGTCAGGTGCCATATGAAGATATTTTGGAGCCTTCCACAGGAAACCAGTGTAAATGTTCACTTGAAGTTGGACAGCAAGAGAAGGAACAGGAAACTGTGGAAACTCTGAGGAGTAATAGGCCAGTGAGTTCCCATATGACAGAGCAACAGATGGCACTGGATAAAATTGAAGAGAATGTGCCACACGAAGATGCTGTAGAACATTTAAGAGAATTCCCACAGGAAATGGAAAACAAAAAAATGTGCCCACAGTTTAGAAGAAAATGAGTTGAGAAGAGTTGCTTGACTTAATAGAGATAGATAGACATATTAAGATCAATTAAAGAAATAGACTGCAGAACGTCAAGTGTTGTTTGTCTTTCGGCTTTTCCCTGTTAGGGGTCACCACAGCGGAGCTCCGGTCCACTAATGATTGGCAGTAGATTTTCACGAACGCTGAGGTGCCAGCTCGACATCCAACCTTCAACCAAGGGACGCCCATTTAGGCATGTCTTTCGAACGTCCATCCAACAGCGGGGAGGAGAACATCAATAAAACCCAAAAAGCCAGAAGTTTGATAAAACAAATGAATGCAGTTATTGACTTTTCATAGAAATCCATGCAATATAACAGAAGTAAACAGGATATATTACTGTGCAACTAAATTAATAACTGATGAAGTTCTATCACAAGAACACAGGGCTGTGAGGGAAAGGAAGGGGAGAAATAGAATACCATCATGGAAGTATCGAATAAAGAAAACTATAAAGCAATTAAGACAAGAGGTGTCACTGTTAGAAGAGTACAGAAGAGGGAACAGATCAGCAAAAATACTTAGAAAGATAGACGTTATAAAAGAAATGCGCAGTATTAGAACAGATCAAGATCTATCATGCACTGTCTCTAATAAACTAAATATCTCAGCACAGGTGGAAGAACTTGGAAGATACACAGATATATATATATATATATATATATATATATATATATATATATATATATATATATAAAGGAAAAGTACAAAATAAGCAATTTATTGAGGACACCAAAAAGTTCTATAGAGAACTGGGAAACAAGGCAAAAGGAATTGAAAGACCACCAAAAAAAAGAAAAAAAGAAATCTATGCATTTTGGAGAAGTATTTTTGAAGATCCTGTGGAATATAACAAAGATGCTAAATGGTTAGAAGAAGTAAAAGAAAGAATAAGAAGTTTAAAATTACAAGATGTAAAATGGGATGAAGTAACAGCCAGAGAAATTGAAACCAAGTTAAGAAAAGCCTCTAATTGGAAACTCCAGACCCAGATAAAGTACCTAACTTCTGGTTAAAAGTATTAACATCTTTGCACAAAGATTTAGCCATGAGTAAGAACTATTTATATACACACCCCGAACAGATACCAACATGGCTAACAGGAAAAATAATGCTTCTACTTAAGAATGAACCTGCAAACTATCCTAAAAATTATAGACCAATATCTTGCCTTCCAAAGACGTATAAACTATACACCGGAATGGAGACCAACAGTGTTTATAGTTATTTAGAAGAAAACTAAATTATGGCAATAGAACAAAGGATCATTTGTTAAATAAAGTCATAGGGGGAACTGTAAAAATGGGAAAAATCTAAGTATGGCATGAATTGTCTACAAAAAAGCATTTGATAGTATCCCACATTCATAAATAAAAGAGTGCTTAAAAATATATGATACACCCTACACTGATCAACTTCACTACAATGATCATGAAACAGTGGCAGGCCACTTTGCAGACCACTTTGCAGTTAAGCCATGATAAAGGACAAATTATTTTTCTGGGGATATTCCAGGGTGACTTTCTGTCACCACTGCTATTCTGTCTTGCCCTTAACCTATTAAGCTGTCTATTTAACAGCATAGGCCATGGCTCTAATTTGACTCCTAGAAAACAACAAAGTGTAAAGACTTCTCATCTTCTTTGTCATTGATTTAAAAATGTATAGCTCATCAGGTGAAGAACTGAAAGTGCAACCTCAAGTTGTAAAAACTTTTTCAGATGATATAAGAATGACATTTGGTCTTGATAAATGTGCAAAAGCAACCTAAAGCAGGAAAACTGCAGCACCAAGAAAAATCAGTTTGGGACAGGAATGTGATATGAAAGAACTTGAGTACGAGGAGTGTATAAATGCTTGGGAATTGATCAAGGATCAACAAAAAAAAATTAACAAATTTGAATACAACTTAGTAAGAAATACTTTAGAAGACTTAAATTAATCCTGAAAACAGCGTTGACATCTAAGAACAAAATTCAAGCTATAAATCCATTTTTTCTTCCTGTCCCTAACTTACTTTGGAGTGATTGTCTGGCCCCACAACATGTTGGATAGTTTAGACAGGAAAGCAAAAAGGATGCTTCATGCTCATCAAATGATTTTTAAAAATCAATGCATATCAAGATTACATATTCCCCATGCCAAAGGGGAGGTATGGGCCTCCTTGAAATTAATTATGTTTAGACCTTCAGTTATGAGACTGCACACATCTGCTCACCTCACAAGACCCAAATGTAGTCAAAGTTTTGAAACATGAGGAGAATAAGTGTAAAATGACTTCCCTGCTCAGTATAGCAGAAGCATATCTGCATCAAGCAGGAATGGAAACTGAGCCACAAGTAGATAAAAATCAGGCAGCAACTGAATGTGCCAAAAATCAAAAGAAAGAATATAAGGTGAAGGACCAGATGAGAAGGCAAAAAATTTGGAAAATGCATAAATATAGTTGCAAGTATAGAAAATTCTGGAAGAACCTCATGTTGATCAGGATTGAATGCAGGAATGGTTAAGGAGAGGCAAATTCCAGCCAAGAGATGAAAGGTTAATATTGGCGGCACAAGATAGTGGGCTACATACACGTTGGTTTCCAAAGTCCATTGAACATGTGCAAGAAACAGACAAATGTAGGTTTTGTTAAGCAGAACTGCACACCTCGTTCCTGGTTGTGACATACTAATGGCAGAAGGACTATATACTGAAAGGCATAATAATGTGGCAAGACTGTTTCACTGGGGATTGTGCAAACATTATGGTATTAAAGTGGCTGAAAAACACTGAAAACATGAGCCACAAAGCATCCTAGAAAATGTGAAATCTACATCGCATGGGATCACCCATTACCAACAGTTCAAAAGATAGATGCTGGAAGGATACAGTGGTCCATGAAAAGAAGACAAAAGTAGCATTGATCATTGAAATCAACATACCCAGTGACTACAGTGTCTTGTGTACAGAGAGAGACAAAGTCATAAAATATCGGGATTTGCAGGCAGAAATGAGAGTAATGTGGAAGAAAGATACCTAGACAGTTCCAATAGTAGTAGGAGCAACGGGGTCCTATAAAAAATAATCTACAATCGTATTTAGATATGTTACCAATACATGTAACCTTATACGAATTTCAGGCAAAATCATTACTGGGCGCATTGTGGATCCTGCAAAGAGCACTTTTAGCTGACATCAAAGATTAAAACAATACTAATTTCATGAACTTTAATCGTACTTTGACTTAGGAATGGGGTCCATTCTCATCATGGTATTAGAAACCCAAAAGACTTGGAGAAATTAAAAAAAAAAAAAAAAAACTTCAGAGGCTGAGGAGGCAGCTATAATGGTACATATTGCCTATGAGGCAGAGGAGGCCTGCAAAATCAGGGTTCCTGAGATTCTTTTCCAGATATACACTTTCAGCACTCTTGAAATACAGCCCAATTGCCCACCTCTGTAAACAGTTGGAGACGTTTGTCCTTGCTCCAAGATGCCTGGGCTGCTATAAAAAGAAGTTATGTACTTGCCATAACGTTCCATCTGTGTTGTCAATTTTCATTTATCTTTGACATATGGGTTCAGAACTGGGATAGACTGCCTCAAAACTGTTGTCACTCCCCGCTCCGAAGAAACAGCCCCTAAAGACAGAAGCTGGAGCTGAACTGAACCATGCTGATGCTCCAAGGTGCAAGAATGGCTCCAAAAAAATTGGAGTCTACTCTTGTCCCTTGGCACCAACAGAGAACAGATATGGCCCCAGGTGTTCTCTGGCTCCGAAATAACCAAAGAACTGAGGGCAATAACAGATTCTGAAAAGAGAGATTTCCAGAACTGATATAGTCAGCACCGGATGACTCAAAACTGTAAACTCTGAAGCCTCGGAGGATGTCAGGAGGAGGAGTAGTTAAAGGGGTGATAGAAGGTTCGGCTCCTGAATCTATAGGGGCTGGAGCTGAAAGCAGTTCTGTAAAATCTCTCACCCACAAAATTTTATTCACTAGTCTCTCCACGCCAAGTTTTTTAAGGCTTTTGGTGGAACAGACTGACAATAGAGATGGTAATTTAGGTCTTTGAAGAAAAACTTCAGTTAACTCACCCAAAAAGGGGTCGCTAGAGAGTACCTAGTTCTGGGTAAAACTTCCTGTTGCCCTATATCCAAAGTCTGCATCGATGTAGTCGGTATCGATAAAGAACCAGAAGGCAAATTTTCTTGTGACGAAGCCTTCAGCATCAAGGGTTTTACATAGGAATGGTGGTCGGTGCCATTGATTTTCCCAGTACCAAAGTCTTGGAGACCGACAAACTCCTCTTTTTGCCCTTCTCCAAATAAGGTGATGAAGAAGGGGAAGAAATATCCATTTTTCTTTTGTCTACAGCAGATATGGCCTCTCCAAAGGCAGAAGGGATCAAACCTTTCAAAATCAACTTTTCTCCTTTCAACAATCGCTCATGGCTAAAACCATTGCAAATACTGCAATAGACACACAACAGAAGTAAATCAGAAAGAGGTATCTTATAGATGCACTTATGGCATCTTTTGAAGCCAGAAGTAGCCTTCATTTTCTCAGCCATAATACAAAAAGGGCTGGAAAGCACACACACACACACACCATACTCATGCAAGAGGGAGATAGAAAAGCACTCAATCAAGAAAAACTAGAAAGGAAAGCAGATTTTTTTTTTTTAAATGGAGGAAAGGGAGAGAAGAGAGAAGGAAAGAAACTTTCAACAGTGGGTAGAGTACACTGAAGTATATGGAAGAGGGCTGTCAACAGTAATAGCAGGGAATACACTGGAGTGTATGGAAAGGGACAGCGATCACTAGTTGAAAGGCAGAGGAACAGAGAAAGGAAATAACCACAGAAAAAAAAGAAAATTGAAGAAATTGAAAAAAAAAAAAAAAAACTGTCCAAGAAAAGCAAACTAAGCTCGAGAGCTCTGGTGAAAATGTGTTTCAGGAAACGTGGCAAATGACATCTGAGATGATTGGCAGAGAGGGATTATGGGTAGAGGTGAAGCTCGAGAGATTTTTGGTCAGCACAAACTTTTGGTAACAGCTGAGTCAATTAGTATAGTTATCCAAAGATAGAGCCAGTAGTAGATATAAGAACTATCATATATCGGAAACCTACCTACTCGAATGCATTTTTTGCATTTCACAAGCAGTCACCCTTACCACCAGAAAAAGGCAGTTGTGAAGGGGCAGGTGGTAAGGGCTGCTAGGATGGTCTCCTCTGACAGTGATTATTTAATAGAATGCGAATTATTAAAAAGCATGTTTTTAAAGAGAGGCTATCCAGAATGTTTTCTTGAACATATTTATCAAGAAGTAAATGCTAAGAGGACTTCTTGTAATTTTAGACCTATAGTATAGAAAGGATATGCGGAAATACAGTATCCGGCCACTGTGGAGGTTAGTCAGAGGAATTTAAATATTAATTCTAACTTAGGTAACAGCTTTTTGATTACCTATTCTATGGATGCTAGAAGTATAAAAGATGTTTTAGTTAAGAACTGGGCTATAATTTTGGAGGATATTAGTCTAAATAGAACACTAGAGACAGCTCCATGGTTTACTTATAGGAGAGGGCCCAATTTGAAAAGCCTCTTGGAGAGACAGAGGGATGAATGTAAAGGAATTAATGGTATGAGGAAATGCAGATGTTGCCAGCAATGCAGATTTATAAAAATAGGCAATAAGTTTTCCATTAGGGATAGAACTTATGTTGTAAAAGGGAAATTTAACTGTGATTCTAAAGGGGTAGTCTATGTGGCACTGTGTGAACAATGCACATAATATTATATTGGTAAAACTGAAGGGAGACTCAGAGGATCTATGGACACCAATATAATATACATAGGAAAACGGCTGCAAACGCTTTGGCTAAGCATATTTTAGATAATCCTACACATAGGTTCCTCTTCACAGTTTTACAAGTTGAATACAGTAAGAGGGGTAGGCCCATGGGAACTTAAATTAGAGGAATGTGAGCTTATGTGGCAAATTTGTACTTTTGCTCACAATCACCGGGCTTGAATGAATATGCCTCAATCAAATGCATATTAAAACTTAAGGCACTCTCTAGGTGACAATGCAATTGCAAATATTTCTTCTTCTTTTTTATATATTATGACAGATTTTGACCTGATGTATACACCTATAAATGTATGTATTCAAACATTTTATACCTACTGTTTTATCTGTATGGTCGTGTGTACTGTTTATTGCTTATTTCTTTAGTTTGACTTTTAAATAATGATTCTTTTTTAAGAAGTATCCACAGTATATTGTTTTTTTTCATATATACAGTTGAGAAGTCATAGTATAATAACTACGTAAAGAATTTGGATTTATAAACTTTTATATTTATTTATTTATTTTGCATTTGTTGACTGGGCTAGTCTAACTGGATATATGTCCATTTTCAGTAGAGGCCCGGGGAGAAAAGCTCCACTACAGGATTATATAAATTGATACAAGTAAGTATAAGACATATTTAAAAAATTAATTAATCATAGAGACCCATAAAACTGAATATACACTACCTAAGAGGAAACAAAGATGAGATGACTATATCAGGATTAACATGTGAAAAGCTTAGACAATATTAGAGTGAAAAGACACATACATATGTAAAAAAAAAACAAAAAAAGTTTTTTTTTTTTTTTTGCATCAGGGATGAATATTTTTTGCATGTGACGGTGGTGGTTAAGAGGAGGAAATATCAATCAGGATTAGTACACAGGCAAAGCCATTGTAAAGATAGGAAGATTCTTAGTTGCTTCTTGAAAAGTGGTGTGGATGCCAGGGATGTTAGTTTATTAGGCAGTGTTCCAAGAGTTTCCAATGGTATTAGTAAATAGACAGTCTCCAGATTTGTTGTTAGATTTAAGGGTGGCAACTAGTACCTTATTAGCTGAGTGTAGGGTTGTCAGATTTTTATATGGGCTAATAAGGCTAGAGAGTATGGGAGTATTTGTAGGATGATACAGGATCTTATGGGTAATAGTTAGTTGTTGAAGAAGAAGTTGGTTTTACAGTTCCAACCATCCTAACTTTTTCAGATTTTGGCAATGGTGGGTCAGGAATGGGGAACCAGTAGCAAATCTGGCAATGCTATTATAGGAGGTGGCCAGCTTATTTAGATTATTTTTGGATAGATTAGTATAAATTGGAGAGGCATAGAGAAGGGTGGAAATTAGGTGCGTTTGGGTGATTGTAATCCAGGCAGAAAGTGTAAGGAAGGTTTTTAGCCTATAAAGGAAACCAAGTTTTCTATTAACTGATTTAATGGTTACGTTTATGTGGGGTTCAAAACTAAGATTGGGATCGATTGTTATGCCTAAATGTTTAGTTGTTGTATCAGGTACTATTACAGTGCCATTATTAGACACTACTGAGAAATTGATAGGGGGAGACTTTTGGGTAGGGGTGAAAGTAGAAGTTTGTCATTTTTAGGGTTTAGGAGGAGACAGCATTTGGAGAACCAGTTTTCAGCTAAGTTGAATACTTTTTGGGTGCTAGACTGCAGTTCATCCTGAGATGCTGCAGCACAGATTAATGTAGAGTCATCGGCATATTGTATGCAGATGGTTTGGGGGAGGGATATATTCAGATCATTAATGAAAAGAGGAGGGGTCCCAGAATAGAACCTTGTGGGACTCCCAGGGAGATAGGAAGCTGGGTTGATAGGTTATTGTCCCAGAGGACTGCTTGTTGTCTGTTTTCTAGATAGGACTTAAACCATTTGATTGTCAGAGTGTCTACTAAAAGTGATTTAATTGTGTCTAGCATTAGGTGGTGATTCACCGTATCGAAGGCTTTGGAGAGGTC
The DNA here is from genome assembly GCF_019279795.1 of Protopterus annectens. Classification (NCBI taxonomy): domain Eukaryota; kingdom Metazoa; phylum Chordata; order Ceratodontiformes; family Protopteridae; genus Protopterus; species Protopterus annectens. The sequence goes on along the minus strand of NC_056739.1, from coordinate 754,188,060 downwards.
TAAAAAAGAGAGCTGAGAAGAGCAAGTTGTTATTACGATTTTTATTAATACAGTCTAAGAAGGATAGTAGCGCGGTTGTGGTACTATGAAATGGTCTGAAGCCATGCTGGCTGTCAACTAAGAGATTATTTTATAGGAGATGTTCAGGTAGTTGCCGATGAATTCATCTTTAAATGATTTTTGCTAAAGGAGAGAGTAGAGCTATGGGACGGAATTTGGAGTTCAGTTGAGTTACCTCCCTTGTGTAATGGGATAATATGTGAGACTTTCCAGAGAGATGGGCTAGAACCTTCTGTAATAGTTCTATTTATTAAGCTGGAGATAGGGTAAGCAAGTACACCAGCTGCAATTTGCAGAAATTCAGCTGGAAGGAGGTCAGCTGAAGGTGTACATGGTTTTAGTTTATGCAGTAGGGTATGGGGTTATGGATGAGAGCTATTGGAACAGGCTGCAGTTGTAAGGCAGGAGGTATATTGGTTAGAGAGCATGTATTTATATAAAGGACTGTTTGTTAAGAAGGAGTTTTATATTTTAGTAGAAGAATATATTTATATTTAATTAATGTATAATTTGCCTTAATTGGTTTTAATTGGTAATTGGATGTGTACTATATTAAGATAATTGGTTTAGTGTTGAGTTGTCTGAAGAAGTTGGAGCACTTGCTTCGACGAAAGCGCTTACAATAAAATGATGTGGAGTATTAACAGTCAGTTTGCCTTTTTTGTTATATTCTTTTCATTTAGTCAGGGATGTAGTGAGGCTTACTTTAGATATTGTTTTTCTTTATTTGTCCGAGTCTGTCCATCAGTGTTCTTTTCAATATTTTTTTTATGTGGTCTGAACTCTGTGGTTTATTGTGAATATATATTCAGTGTTTTCATGCTCTTTTATTATTAATTATTAAATATATTTAAAACTTTTATTGCTGCTGATCCTTGTAGAACGTATCTAACCTTTGAGAGTACTTATATTTATTTGGTGACACTATGTGGGCCAGTCCAGAAGGCCTAACCATCTTGGTCAACTTCTACCATTTGTAGTATTAATGTTACACAGTGTAATTGGACACCCTTTGTTAAGGGCCTTGGAGTAGCTGATTATGAAGTGTCTAGTGCAGTGATAACTACCTTATACTCTGGGCAGAAGAGGACAGAGCAGGTGCATCTGTGCTAGCCTTTCCCAGGTGTGTGTGTGTGTGTGTGTGTGTGTGTGTGTGTGTGTGTGTGTGTGTGTGTGTGTGTGTGTGTGTGTGTGTGTGTGTGTGTGTGTGTGTGTGTGTGTGTGTGTGTGTGTGTGTGTGTGTGTGTGTGTGTGTGTGTGTGTGTGTGTGTGTGTGTGTGTGTGTGTGTGTGTAAAGTCAAATCTCTCAGGGTGTGTGAGTCATCTACTGCAGGTAGGGACACAAAGCACTGGGTTTACAGACAGGGTGCTGGAGGACTTCCCATAAACACTTGGCTGAGGACCTAACCCTACATCTTTACCAGTGGGGAGTTTTACTGGGGACCTGGAGGGTGACAGAGATAGAGACATCCAGACACTTGGCTGAGTGTGTTCCCTGTGTGCTCTTACGGGAAGTTGTACTTGATCCAGAGAGGTCTGCATCTGGAAATACAACTGTATCCATTTCTATTCCAAGTGCATGTCCCTCTCCAGAGTCAGTGGTGAGGATTCAGGCTCCTTGATTACTGGCCCAGCGTGGGGGCAACACATATTGGTGGCCATCACATAGTGGTAGCAGTGGTGGACATCACATTGTTGTTTGGCAGTGTGGTGAGATCATACCACATCACATATGGCTTTCCTGAAGGGCACTGTCCTCCTTAAACCCCCAGTAAAGGATCCATTACCTCCATGGGTTTAACACTGGTATTACAAGGTCTGATTCAGAAACCCTTTGAACCTTAAGCAAGAAATGATAGTGGCCATCACTTCTGCTAAAAGCATTTCTGAACTCCAGGCTCTTTCATCAAAGACACTCTACATCATTTTCCTTAAAGACAGATTTACCTAATGAACTACCCCCCCCCTTTTTTTTTTTTTACCCAAAGTGGCTTCTGAATCTAAAATTAACCAATCCATTCATGTACTGGTTTTCTTTCAAATTTTTTCAAACAAAGGAGAATGCATACTACATCTTCTGAATGTGCAAAGCAAATTACATTTTTATTTACACGGAACAAAAGAAATCAGAAAATCAGACCAGCTGTTTGTTTCCTTCTCAAAAAGTCAAATGGGTTATCCAGTATCTAAAGTTGCATTGGCTAAATGCATTTCTTGGATCTATTCCCAGCAAGGTATTTCTCAACCAACACCGCCTAAAGCCAACTCAACTAGATCCATGGCCACTTCTGCTTTTTGATCGAGAGCAGCAGCTACATGGCCCAATGATCATGCCTTTGTTACTCATTACAAAAGGGTCCTAATCTCCAGAAACAGAGCTGTCTTTGCTTCAGCGGTTCTCTGGACTATCCTTCCATAAAGGGCCACCCAAGATTCACGTTGCTGGGGAACCCATTCATTGAGAAAAAATTAAAAGGACAACATCAGATTTAAAAGTTATGTACTGAGCCAAGCTAGGTATCTGTGTTGTCCATTTTCATTCTTCCTCAATTTCCATCCCCCTTCCTATATTCTTCTAGAGTGACCTGTTGGTTTTATTATTGGAACCTATAGTTCAGAGTCTGAGCCCCATTTTATTATTTATCAATTTCACTAACTTATTGTGGATTTTATGGCAACAAATTTGATCTGAGGTACTGGGGATTGACTAGGGCATTATGGGTAGATACAGGAGCTTTAGAGTTGGATTCAAAGTCTGAAGTATGCAGCCGAGTATGGTCCATAACCCATTCGTTGAGGAAGAATGAAAATGGACAGCACAGATGCCTAGTTATGGTGAGTACAAAAGTTATAATTTACTGTCCCGATTATCAAAAATAATGGAACATGCGTGTACTTACAAATTCATACAACACCTAAACAGTAATGAATTCATTTCCCGAACTTGGCATGGCTTCAGCCCAATACATGGAACAGACACAGCCCCTAATATGCCCAACTAAGCAGCAGTGAAGTTGTCTTACTGTATTTAGACCTACTCAAGGCTTTTGATGTGGCTGATCGTAACACTCTACTTAATACTACTGTTTAGAATAATAGTTTGTCATTTAATGCTACCAGGTAGTTTGCTAGTTACTTAGAAAATAGGTACCAGTCAATGAGGTGGACTAGAACTCTAACAGCCCTGTTTGCAATGATGCAAGGATCCCAGAAGCTTAGTCATTTTCTTTATCACCAACATGGTAAGTCACTGAAGAACTGCCACACAAGTATAATATACTAATGACGTGACTCATTCCTGATATTACATTGTCACTAGTAAATACTAAGCTACAGCATAGCTTCAACTAATAACATTCAGCTGTGAGATTGCTCCTTGATGCTAGGAAAACAGACAATGTTCTTTGCTAACAAATATCCTGCTGTGGACGACCCATTATAGAATTCCACAGTTAATAACCGTAAAATCTCCTCTTTCATTGATTCAGGAATTCAGGTAATGTATTCTGTTAAATTGCTAACAGTTTTAATAATTATTTTAAGTTTTAACTCCTCCTGAATTTTCTTATGACCAAAGCCATGAAAAATTAAGACTTGTTTGAAGGATCAGCCCATTCTTTTCTCCTAGAACAAAATGAGGACTTGTTGGAAGAGTCAGTCCATTCCTTTTTCCTAGAACAAAATGAGGACTTGTTGGAAGAGTCAGCCCATTCCTTTTTCCTAGAACAAAATGAGGACTTGTTGGAAGAGTCAGCCCATTCCTTTTTCCTAGAACAAAATGAGGACTTGTTGGAAGGGTCAGCTCATACCTTTCTCCTTGAACAAAATGAGGACGGGTCAGCCCATTCCTTTCTTCTAAAACAAGGTAATGGATTTGCAGCACTGTACTTACTGCTATGTTTCTTACTTATTTTTCATTACTCTACTTACTTGCACTTTAAAGTAGACCCACAAGCTGAAAAAGCATTGAATTAGCACAAAATAGAATTTCTGGATTTGCTGTAGGTCATCATGGATACTGCTTCATCTTCTTTTACCCTCCTTTGGTACCACTAAAAAGCATACAACGGTGGTGATGGCATTAGGTCTCTGGCCATTTAGACTAAGGACTACAGCTGTGATCTAAACAGCTTCAGCCTAGGGCAGTCTCATAACACATAACCATGTCTTTGTTGCATATACTATATAATTCATGGATTTGCAGTCTGGGGAACCATCGAGGAGCCTAGCTCAAGTTTCCAGTTGGCCCCCAAGCACAGTTAGGTTAAATGAATTGCTCATGGTCAGAGAGTAGGGAAATGATAGCCAAAAGAATCAAACCTTGTACCACAGAAACTTCAGCTCACAGCCTTAACCTCACCCTATGCCTGTTAAAGGTAGACCTCAAGGGAATATAGTCCATGGCTTCCCCACTGAATGTTTTCATAGCAGTGCTTTAGCATATGGCACCACTGTGTTGCACTCTACTTGTACAAGAGTTACGTAAAGCAGAAGGGTATACATGTTGTAAGCATCTAAGCACAGACAAGTATTTAGATAAACACCTCCACTTAAAAATTCAACATTTTTAGGAAATTGTAGCATACTTGAGCAAGAGCCGATGCTTCTTTGCTGACCCTGACTGATAACAAGTCTTACCCAACATTCTTCATCTGTTTTTACTTTGCTTCTATCATGGATCAACAGTTGTATAGCCTACCAACCAAGCCCACCACTGCCATCCCTCAGAATCATTACCCACTGGGCTTGTCTTTTCCTAATGCCATAGGAGATGACTCTCAGGCTTCCTCATTTAAATAATGTAGTTTTTTTTTAAAGATTTTTCATCTTGCATAAGTGCCAATGAATAAAAAGAGGTAATCTAACAGCCACTTCCAGTATTTAATTAAGCTGTGCCTCAGTGACCAGGACACTATATAGATAAATTAATTGTAGCTCATCATCTTTTCAGGCTGTTGAGACCACTCTTTGTTCTTGCTAGGCTCCAAACAGCAAAGCATCAAATGACTAGCATAAGTCATTTGCAACAGAATCAAGTAATTGTGTATATTTTACTGCAGACTTGTTCTAAAACATCTATGGCGATTCACTCCTAAGAGCCTGCCATCTCCTTCTAAAAGGTATCACAACGCTGAGCATTTATTTCATAAGTAAACAAGTTATAAACTAAGCACTCACAAATAAATCTGAAAACCTGACAAAACAAAGCCTATCTGTCCCCTGACATGGTAGGTTTATCCCAAGGCATCATAGGCTTATCCCTTTCCCATAGAAATGGCACCAAAATGTGTTTAACTGCAGTGAAAAATTGCACCCTTAAAAGGAGAACAGCCTAGAAAGTATAAGGTTCAAGAGAGGGAGAATAAGCATAAACATCTGTATAACAGTTATTTTCTGATCCAGGTCTATTTTTTTTTTTTTATTATTATTTCTTACCCATGTTTTTGCATACACCCAGCAGAGATGTGCAAGAAATACCTGTATTTTCTTTTGTAGAGTGGGATCCAAATACTCATATACTTCATTGCATCAAAGATCCACAAGAAGAGAATCTGCCACAGAAAGAAGGTTGGGGGGGTGGGGGATTCAATACAATCACAAGGGTCTTAGACACATTGACTTCATATCCTGAGAACCCCTCAAAGTCCTCTGAAAAAGTCATATCTGAAGATTCTTCTCTGGGTTATGTAGGCGCACTAGAAAATCATCAGTGCAAAACAGAAGCTACATAAATCCTATTATACAAAACCCCTAAACAGGTTCATCACAGGAGTGTAAATGCAGAGTAAAAAGTAAAGGGAGAGTGGACACCCCCAACTTGTACCCTTGCCTAAACTTGAATGGATTTGATGCGATCCATGTCATTATTCCTCACAGATGGGTCTAGGATCTGACCATGGATCCAAGCCGGCAACTTCTCAGACAGATCCAGAACTCAAGCTCCACCCCATCCCCATCCCATAATCCCTTACTACCTTCTAACCCTCACATCTCGTTTGCTGCTGAATCGCACCAGACTTGGTCCAAGTTCAAGCTTAGGAAATCTGAGTTAAGTAGTCTTCTTTCTTGGCTTTCTTCTCTTTTTAAGGTACCTTTCCATCTTAACTTGCTTATTCATAGTTTAACTGTAGTTTATATCCGCGGTGGTGGTGCTGTGGTAGCGCTGTCACCTCACAGTAAGATGCTGTCTGGTTCGACTCTCAGCTAGAGCGGCTTCTGTGTGGAGACCTGCGTGAATGGGCGTACCTTCATTGAAGGTTGTGCGTTAGGGCTGGCAACTCAGCACGTAAAAATCAACTGCCAATCATTAGCAGACTGGAGTTCCGCTGTGGCGACCCATAAAGCCGAAAGAACAACAACATTGTATTTCCTCCCCTCCCTGTTTGAACTCTTCGTTGGGTTAGGTTCTCCCCTACCCCTTCTAGTGCTTGGTGCTTCATGCCCTTTTTTTTCTTAAAGTAGTTCATATCTTTAAAAACATACATACACAAAAAAAAACTGTCTCCTTGCTCTTTTTGTGTGTGCATTTGTGTGTGTGTTTACTTTTTTAGGATGGCTGAAATGCCCTCAAGGTTTAAAAGATGCTCCTCGTGCAGTCGAAGGTGCCATGTCTTTACTGTTTAGGGTCGGCGCACCTGGAGGTTGAATGCGACATTAGTGATGCATTCAACCCCAGGGTCCTCGTAGAACACTGCAACAAACTTCTTCTGAAAGGCTTGGCACAGGGTGGTCCTTTGCTTTTGGTCTCCCCTTCCAAGCCTTTGCAGGAGCCAAAGAGGAGGTCTCCTCCTCCCTCTGGGGGGTCCTCTTCTTATCTTTCAAAAAAGCCGAGGCTTTCGAATCACAGATCCTCAGATCTGAGCCCAGCCTTTTCGGCTTCAAATCCGAGATCTGTCATTCTGAGAGCTTTGGATCAGACTCTCGGATCCAAGGCCTTGGCAGATCAGAGGCCATCAGATCTAATTAGAAGCAAGCCATCCCCAGATTTGACCAGATTGTTGGATCCATCTGGTACAGCTTCCAAGCCTTCAGATCCTACCAGTTTTTGGATCCGACAGTTCCATCGGATTCTGTTGCCATTGAGGGTTCCTGCTCTGAGTCCTTCAGTAGGTCGGATCCGAGTTGTCAGAGCCAATCTCCTTCTTGAGGCCATAGGACTTCAGGATCCAAGGACAGATCGCCAGCAAAATCTTGTCAGTCTTTAGCTTTGTCCAGGCCTTCCAGAAGTCTCCTTGGATATGGATAGGATGGTGAGGAGTTTCCTTAAGGCCCAAATGGAGTTGGGCTTGCTGCTATTCCCAGCCCATGTGGCTAAGGGACCCTCCCCATCCATGGGTCTCCACTGTCCTCTTCCAATCCAACAGGTTTTGGAATGTCAGGACCAGGAGATTTCTAGTGAGAGGTCGATGGTGTCGGGTATCCTCCCTTCTTGACACCATCAGGGTCCCTGACTAGCTCTGTAGCCCTCAGACCAGAGTCGGCCTCGTCTCCGAGGGGTCAGTGCGAGTTCCTGTAGGTGGGTTCTGATCTGGATTTTCCAGGCTGCTCCCTTCACTTGGGGCTTTGGCAATGGACAGCTTGGGGCTTATATCGTCTGGGGGCTCCAGTGCAGCATCCTTCTTCTCAAAGTCCTTCCCAGCCTTTCCTGGGATTGGATGCTGAGGCCTCATCATCCATCCAAGGTCAGCGCTCCCATGAGTGCCTTCAGATGGGCACTGCCCCACATGTGGTTCCCTTGTCTTCCGAGTCCTCCCCTGAGCCCACCACAGAGGAGCCCCCTCTAAAGAGACCATATAGGAGGAGGCACTTGAACTCCCACAGAGAGTCCCTCACCAAAGACAAGGAGTACTTTACAAGACTTAAAGTAATCCTGAAAACAGCATTGACACCTAGGAACAAGATCCACGCTACAAATCAATTTGCTCTTCCTGTCCTAACTTATAGTTTGGGAGTGACTGACTGGCCCCAAAAAGTGTTGGATAGATTGGATATTGAAACAAGAAGGATGCTTCATGCTCACCAAATGATTTATAAAAATCAGTGTATACCAAGATTATATATTCCCCATTCTGAAGGATGGATGGGCCTCCTTGAAATTGATTACATGTATAGATTTGCAATTGTGGAACTCCACACGTATCTTTACATGTATAGATTTGCAATTGTGGAACTCCACACGTATCTTTACATGTATAGATTTGCAATTGTGGAACTCCACACGTATCTGCTGACCTCACAAGATCCAAATGTGGTGAAAGTTTTGAAACATGAAGGGAATCAGTCTAAGACGACATCTCTGCTTAATTTAGCAGAAGCATATTGACGTCAAGCAGGAATGGAAATCAAAACAGAAGCAGATAAAAATCAAAGAAGCAACTGAATGTGCCTAAAAACAAAAGAACGAATATAATGTGAAGGACCAGGTAAGAAGGCAAGAAATGTGAAAAAAAAACATAAATGTAGTTGCAAGTATAGAAAGCTTCTTGAAGAGCCTCATGTTGATCAAGAACAGATGCAGGAATGGTTAATGAGAGGTGAATTTACATCAAGAAATGAAAGGTTAATATTGGCAGCCCAAGATAGTGGGCTACATACACGCTGGTTTACTAAGTCCATTGAACATGAAGAAACAGACATATCTGAAGTAGTTACTTCATTTGCTCTGCAACCTGTGGGTATCTGATCCGACCTCGGATCCGAGCCGGCAGCTTTCCGAGCTCCAAGCTCCAAGATCCGAGCTCCTAGCTCCTCCCCCCTACCAATAATCCCCTGCTACCAACCATATTACCTCGGATCGTTTTTTGCCGTGGCTGAAGAAGCTTTCCTTTTTGAAGAGCTCCTGGCTGGGTGAGATCGTTCGTGATTTATAAACTCTCTAGAATTTAAAATCTTATGTGTGTGGTATTAGCCCTTTTTTTTTCTATCCCTTTTTGTGCTAGTTTAATTTTTTGGTGCAGTTAATTAGCCTTTCTTTAGTCACTCCCCCTCCCCCCTTAGCATTTGGGTGTGTGTGTGAGTGCTAAGATGTCGGAAGGGCCTAAGGCCATTTTTTCTAAATGTACTGAGTGTGGCCACAAGCTTTCCCCAGCTGATGGCCACACTCAGTGCGTTTTGTGCCTGGGGGCAGCCCATCTATCAGAGGCCTGCCAGATCTGTGCGGCCTTTAACCCCCGGGCACATTGGGATAGGAAAAACAAGCTGATCCTGGCAGGAAAGCTTCACACTCCGGCTGCCTCGGCGGCCCCGGTGCCCTCTGTTCCCTTAGCTCAACCCGGGACTCAACCTCCCTCTTTGGGTTTGAGCTCTGAGGAAACTAGTGCCTCTTCTGCCAGGGAGAAGAGGCACAAGGATAAGGAGGGGTATAGATCCCATAAAAGGCGGGCTGAATCTCACCCCTCGGCTCCGCCAGCTAAAGCAGCTAAGTCTCCTTCTGGGGTCTCCGGATCCTCCTCCTCTCGTTCGCCTAGCTTCTCACCGGAGCTGGAGGAGGAGGATCGGTCTCCCTTGAGGTCGTCGAGGCGGCCCTCCCGGCCCGCCTCTACTACCTCTTCCAGGTCAACCAGAAGCATCTCTGGATTGGATGATGCGTTGGTTCTTGCAGACCCAAATGCAGATGGGGGTGCTCTTGCCTCCCCCCCCCCTCTGGGGGGGAGTGCGGCCCCCATGTTTGCCCCGATCACTCCTTCTCCGACTCATTTTCGGATCTTGGAGTCATCGGATCCGGGCCCCTTCGGACCCAGGGATTTGTCGGCGCCGATAGCGCTGGTCTCTTCGCTGACTATGCCCTCGAGCTTGTCGGGGCCGAGGGCTGAGCGTCGGATCCGAGGGAGTTATTGTGTCTTCGGAGCTGTTGGCTTCAGAATGCACCTCTCTCTCGGTGCCGACTGCATCGGCTCCGACCCTGATCCCTTCCTCGGAGCCGAGGAGATTGCTCTCGGAGGCTGGCGAGGGCGATTCCCCTTCGGCTTTTGAGGTAGTGGAGAGGGTACTGTCGAGGTCCCCGGTGCGGGCTATGGATCCACCCATACCGCCACTGTATGAGGGTCTGTCTTCTATCATCCGACCATCGGGACAGCCTGCCCAAGCCCTCCAGCTAGTTCCCGTGGAGGAACAACAACCCGTGGACGAGCCCTCTTCGGATAGTCCCACCGAGGAGGTTCCTCAGAAACGTCGGTGTAAAAGGAGGCACTTGGACTCCCCCGAGTCCATTACCACTGACACGGGCTTAGATGATAGGGAGGGTTCCCCGAGGTCACCCCCTGAAGATGTCTCCTTTGGAGACATCATGGAAATGTTGCATATTAGAGTGGGGTGGTCTGCCCAAAATCCTTCCCTTGATGAATCCGTGTTCCTGGAGGCGTTTGAGGCAGGCCCATCTACCTCCTGGGTGTCCCCTCCAGCCGACCCCCTGGTGGACTTAATTACCACCAGGGCATGGAAGGAGCCCGACACCGTGGAGCCAATCCCTAGGCATCCCGATAAAGTCTTAAGCCCCCCCACAGATAGACATTCATGGGCCAAAGGAACCCCTGTTGATGCCATGTTGGTGGAGGTGGCCACTAAGAAAGAACTCGCTCAGGAGAGTTCTTTGGTCCACCCGCCAGATAAAGAATCTCGAGCGTTGAATCGGATTGGGAAGCAGATGTTTGCTTCAGCGACATACCATCAGGCTACAGCAAGACTTGATCAAGGAATACGCTGCAGCCCCCCCAGAGTCCATGTAGGTCGGAGACAAGACTGTGTTTACGACACGAATGGCCACTCTGAAATCCATCTCTAATATGTCTATGCGGCTCCACTCCCATGCTTCGGAGGGAGCCGCTAGAGCCAGCGGAGCAGGGGTCGTCTTATGACGTCACCCCTGGCTCCGTCTTTGCGACTTTGCGGATCCCTTCAAGGCGTCCTTCACGAACACCCCCTTTGACGGTTCTGCTCTTTTTGGCAAGACCATTCGCGATACGCTGGTACAAAACGAAAAGGACGGGAAGATGCTGTCTGCCATCGGAGTCCGCTTCTCTAGTCCCCAAAGATCCTTCTCCAGGAATCAGAGGGGACAAAAGAAGCTGTGGTTCCGCAAGTCTCGGCAATCCCATCCAGCTGCAGACCACTCGTCCTCTAGAGGCAGAGGAGGACAAGGTGGACGCCGGCCCAGAGGCAGAGGGGGGCTGCGTAATTTCGGGTCTAGAGAACCTTTCTCAGACAGACCCGCTCAACAGCCCTGAGGGCTTGCCCGACTGTCCCTCTCTGGAAGCAGTCGGGGGGCGATTGACGGAGCACTTGTCAAACTGGGAGTCCCTTACAACGGATCAATGGGTGCTCCGTATCATTTCCAGAGGTTATTCCATTCCATTCCTAAATCTTCCCCCCAAAAGCAGACGCCTCCCTGATGTCCCACCCGATCAGAGGGAGGCAGCGGCTTCAGAGATTTTGAAGCTGCTAAGAAAAAGAGCCATCCAGCCCGTCCCCCCAGATCAGTCCGATTGGGTTATTACTCAAGGTTCTTTTTGGCGCCAAAGAAAACCGGGGACCTCAGACCCATCTTAGACCTTTCCGCTCTGAACCTGTTCATACCCAAGGAAAAGTTCCAGATGGTCACTCTTCAATCTATTCTCCCCCTTCTGTGGGAGAACGACTGGATGTGCTCCATAGACCTCAAGGATGCGTACTACCACATCTTGATGGACAGATGATCCAGGAGGTTTCTCCACTTCCGGCTCGGAGCCAGTCATTATCAATTCAGGGTTCTTCCATTCGGCCTCACCTCAGCCCCCAGAGTGTTCACCAAGGTCATGGCGGTGGTTGCAGCCCACCTTAGACTTCAGGGCATTCAGGTCTTCCCGTACCTAGACGACTGGCTCCTTACTGTGACCAACAGGCATCAACTCTCTGCGGCGAGAGATTACGCACTGACTCTAGCCCACAACCTAGGCATTTCAGTGAACCAGCAGAAGTCCTGCCTGTGCCCCACTCAAGCCCTAGAATTCATAGGGGCCAGGTTGGATACTCGAATCTCCCGAGCTACTCTAACGTCAGTCAGACTGAACAGCTTGTCGCATCAGGTGTTCGCCCTTCTCTGGAGTCCTTCTCCTCCAGCGGAGTTAGTCCTGAGGGCACTGGGGTCTGTCAGCAGCGATTGGTCTTTCCCTCCATGCCCGTCTGCGAATGAGAATATTACAATGGACCCTTCAAGTCCAATGGTCCCTCTCGTTCCACCCATTGAACACGCCGATACCGCTGAGCAGAGTTTGCAGGGACTCCCTTCTTTGGTGGTTACATGCGCGGGAACTCAGACAAGGGAGGCCTTTTGTGATTCCCCCGGTCGAAGCCACGTTGACCGCGGACGCTTCTCACCTCGGATGGGGGGGGGCATTGTTCAGGCAGATTCGTTCAAGGCACGTGGACTTCCCTAGAGACCGCATTGCATATTAGTGTCTTAGAGATGAGGGAGGTGCTTTTGGCGTTGCAAGCTCTCCATGACCTTCTTCCCCTGGGGACTATTGCGATCCAGACAGTAGTCTGGTATATAAACAAACAGGGATGAACCAGATCCTATCCACTGTGTCGAGAGGCCATGAGAGTTTGGGAATGGACGATCTCCACCAACCGCTTTCTGGTAGCAACGCACATCCCGGGACAGTCCAACATATTAGTGGACAAGCTAAGTCGGGTGCTTCTCGCCCCGTATGAGTGGTCTCTGAATCCATCTGTTGCGAAGCAGATCTTCCACAAATGGGGTCGGCCTCGCTGCGATATTTTTGCTTCTCCTTTAAACACAAAATGCAGCGAGTACTTCGCAATAATTCCCCCCAGAGGGGAGACCCCCAGAGATGTTCTAGTCCATGCTTGGCCTCCCGGGCTCCTTTATGCTTATTCCCCCCTTCCAATCATGATGAAATTCATTCAGAAAGCCTGTCGGTTGGGGAGCAGAGTTATCCTCATAGCCCCATTCTGGCCTCGACAGATCTGGTTCCCTTTTCTGCGGTCTCGCAGTGTGGCTCCTCCGTGGATTCTGGATCCCAGTCCAGACCTGATCTCACATCCTGCGGGTTGCCCAACCTTGAACCTGGTCAACCTCAAGCTTGCAGCTTGGCTGATCCAGTTCCAGTAATGGCTAGGACTCCCAGTATCTCATCTCCCGTTAAGGCCATTCTGGTTGCGGCTCATAAGCCGTCTACCAGAAAACTTTACAACAGTAAATGGAAACGTTTTTCCATTTGGGCCAAAGACAAGGGCTTGGACCCATTTACTGTCCCTATTCCGACCATTCTGGACTTCCTCTCATTGATTTTTCGGCAGGGAGCAAGTGCATCTACGGTTAAGGTGCAATTTGCGGCCATCTCCCATTTTCATGTGGGGGACGGCATAGGTTCCTTAGCATCTACAAAGTTGTGCAAAACCTTTTTATGAGACATCTTTCTTTTAAATCCGCCGATAAAGTCTGTGGTTCCCCCATGGGATCTCACTCTAGTCTTGCAAGCCTTGACGAGTCCACCTTTCGAACCTGCGGCCTCGGTTCCGTTGAAGTTCTTGTCATGGAAAACAGCCTTCTTAGTAGCTATTACTTCGGCCAAAAGGGTTTCAGAACTGCAAGCCTTGTGTATGAAACCTCCTTACCTTATCTTTCACAAAGATAGAGTGTCCCTCAGGACACTTCATAAGCAAATATAAATCAATCGATAAATCTACCAGTGTTTTTTCCAAAATTTCAAAACAAGGGAGAATACACATTGCATAAATTGGATGTACACAGACAGCTGCGCTTCTACTTGCATAGGACTAGAGAGTTTCGCAAGTCAGACCAGTTGTTTGTCTCTTATGCAAAATCGGCCATGGGCAAAGCCATTTCCAGTGACTGTAGCAAATTGGATCTGTCAGTGTATTATTCAGGGGTACATATCGTCTGGCAAGCCATCCCCAGTTGGTATCCGTGCTCATTCTACAAGATCTGTAGCCACCTCAACAGCCTTTTGTTCTAGGGTTCCAGTGGACGACATATGTTCAGCAGCTACTTGGTCCTCTTCTCATATGTTCATTTCTCATTATAAACTAGATTTGATTTCGAGGAGTAGGGCTTCTTTTGGCCCCACGGTGCTTCGGAATATCCTTCCGTAAGGACCACCTAGGTTCTTATAAGGTAGCTGGGGACTCTGTCCCACAGGTTGCAGAGCAAATGAAGTAACTACTTCAGATAAAGAAGTTATATACTCACCATAACGTTCCATCTGAGTAGGTACTTCATTTGTCTGCAACCGACCCCCCCTGCCATCCCCCGAACCTTTTGGGATTTTCTGATCACCTTTACAGTTGATTTTTGTGTTACCAGGTTGGTGAGGCAAAAAAAAAACGATCTGAGGTAATATGGTTGGTAGCAGGGGGTTATGGGTAGGGGGAGGAGCTCGGATCTTGGAGCTTGGAAAGCTGCCGGCTCGGATCCAAGGTCGGATCCGATACCCACAGGTTGCAGACAAATGAAGTACCTACTCAGATGGAACGTTATGGTGAGTACATAACTTCTTTATGTAGGTTTTGTGGAACCAAATTGGAAACAGTCACACACCTTATTGCTGGTTGTGACTCTCTAATGGCAGAGGGACTGTATACTGAAAGGCATAATAATGTGGCAGGATTGTTACACCGGAGATTCTGCAAACATTATGGTATCGAAGTGGCTGAAAAACACTGGAAACATGAGCCACAGAGAATCATAGAAAATGATGAAGTTTACATCACATGGGATCACCCAATACCAACAGTCCAAAAGACAGATGCTAGAAAACCGGATATAGTGGTCCAAGAAAAGAAGACAAAAGTAGCATTGATCATTGAAATTGCGACACCTAGTGACTAGAGTGTCTTGCGTACAGAGAGACACAAAGTAGTAAAATACCTTGATCTGCAGACAGAAAAGAGAGCCATGTGGAAGAAAGATACCCAGCCAGTTCCAATAGTAGTAGGAGCAACTGGTCTTATAAAAAAATAATTTACAATCTTATTTAGATATGTTACCAGTTCATGTAACCGTACAAATTTCAGGAGGCGTCATTACTGGGCACATTGCAGGTGCTGCGAAGAACACTTTTCGTTAACATCAAAGAGTGAAACAATACTAATTTCATGACCTTTAATCGTGCTTTGACTTAAGAATGGGGTCCATTCCCATCATGGTATTAGAAACCCAAAATACTTGGAGAAAGTAAAAAAGACAGATTTTGAGGAGGGAGACTGTTCCCCCAGACTTATGCTTGAGGAGGTTTCCTTCGGGGACATCCTGGAAGTTCTCAAAAAGAGAGGTGGATAGTCTTCCCCATCCCCGTCTTTGGAGGAGTCCGATTTCCGGAAGGTGTTTGGACCTTATTGCCAGCAGGGCTTGGAAGGAGCCAGACATGGTGGAAACTGTACCCAAGAAAGCAGATAAGTTCCTCACTCCTCCTAAGGATAGGTCTTTTTTAGAGCAAAGGGGTCCCTGTCAATGCCATCCTGGTGGCCGCTGCTACCGAAAAGGAGCTAGTTGAGCAAAGCTCCTCAGCCGATCCCCTGAACAGGGAGTCCAGGCAATTGATCATTTTGGAAAGCGTGTGTTTGCCTCAGCTACTTTTGGTCTGAGAGCAAATAATTACTTGGCCCACTTTACCCGACTTGAGAGGAATTTGGTTTCGGAGCTTACAACTTCCCTGTCAGAGTTGGTGCCTTCAGAGAGCCTCAAGTTAGTCTCTCTGAGGCTGTCCACTCTCACTTATTTAGCCAATGCATCTATGAGGCTGATCTCCAAAACTGTGGAGGCCACCTCTCAAGCGACAGGCATTAGCATTGCTATCAGATGGCATGCCTGGCTTTGCTTTTGCAGGTTTGTTGAACCCTTTAAGGCGTCCTTCACTAACTCCCCCTTTCACAGTTCTATTTTGTTTAGACCTTCTTTTAAGGAAACCTTAACCCAGAGTGAGCAGGAAGGTAAGCCTCTTTTTGCGGTAGGGATCAAGTTTTCTACTACCCAGAGGTCCTTTTCTAAGACCCAGATGGGAAGTAAGAAGCTTTGGTTCCAGTGGACTCTGCCTTCCTTTCAGGACACTCCACAGGAATCCTCTTCCATAGGCCAGGGCAGTGGGTTCAACAGTAGATGCCACCCTAGGGACAGAGGGGGTCCACAAAACCAGGGCTCCAGAGAGCCTTTCTTGGAGAAGCCCTTCCAGCTTTCAGAGATGCTGCCTGACTGTCCTGCCCTGGAGGCAGTTGGGAGTCATCTCTACCTTCACCCACTAGCCTGGGGAAGCCTCATATCCAATCAGTGGGTGCTAAAAATTATTTCCAGGGTTTACTCCATTCCCTTCTCTCCACCCCTTACAATTCAGAAATTTCTCCCAAATGTACCACCCTGTAAAAGGGAGTTGGCCTATCTCGAGGTGCAAGACCTCATTTGAAAAAAAGCCATTCAAGAGATCCCAACAGGACAAGAGGGTCCGGAACGCACTCTGTCTTCTTTTTGGTGCCAAAAAAGACCAGGGACCTGCATCTGATTCTGGACCACAGCGAGTTAAACCTTTCTGTCAAGAAGTCCAAGTTCCAGATGGTCACTGTACAGTCTATCCTGCATGTCTTGCGAAAGGACAATTTGATGAGCACAGTGGATCTCATTGATGCTTACTGTCATATAAAGATTGACAGACACTCCAGGAGACACTTGCGCTTTCGGTTAGCAGCCAGTCATTCCCTGCCCTTTGGACTCACCACCCCCCTGGGTGTTTACCAAATGTATGGCAGTGGTGGCAGCTGATCTCCAGCTGCAACGTTTCCAGGTTTTTCCATACCTGGATAATTGGCTTCTCACGGGTCCCACAAGGCATCAGCTAACACTGATGACCAGGTATGTCCTCAGTCTTTTCCAGCATCTAGGTATCACAGTGAATCTACCCAAGTCAAATCTAGTTCTGAGCCAAACCCTGGAATTTATCGGAGTCCTGCTGGACACTGTTTCAGAGACTGCAGCACTGCCTTCCTGCGGGATCCAGCTGATTTGGCATCAAGTCTCTCTCTTGTTGAATCTGGCAAGCCCATCTGTTCATTTGATTCTCAAAACGCTAGGCTCTATGGCTGCTGCCATTCAGTTGGTGCCTCTTGCCAGGTATCATATGCGAGTTCTCCAATAGACCCTGGCAGTCCAGTGGTCCATTCGGTCTCAGCCCATGTCTGCAACAATGAAGTTGCCAGAAGTGTGCAAGAATCATCTTGCTTGGGGGCCTCAGTCTCCGAACCTATTTCTAAGCAGGCCGTTTTGTCTACCCCCTCCCCAGCCCGCAGTGATAACGGAAACCTCCCTGTTGGGTTGGGGGTGGGGCATTTTTAGGTCAGGATGGTTTAAGGCATGTGGTCCCCCATAGAGACCAAATTGCACATAAACATCCTAGAGATGAGAGCAGTCCTTCTAATGTTGCAAGCCTTTCAGGAATGCCTCCGTTGGGGACCATAGCAATTCAGGTGGACAACGTGGCAGTTGTCTGGTATATCAACATGCAAGAGGGAACACAATCTTATCCTTTGTGCAGAGTGTGGGAGTAGGTGATGTCTTCCAGGTGCTTTCTTCTTGTAACTCATATTCTTGGGAGTTCCAATGTGCTGGCCGACAAACTCAGCAAGTCCTTCTTGAGTCCTCATGAGTGGTCCCTGAATCTGTCAGTGGCAAGGCAAATATTCAACTATTGGGGCCAACCATGCTGCAACCTTTTTGCTTCCCCAGTCAACCACAAATGCAGCAGTTACTTTGCCCTGATCCCGCCATCAGGGGAGTCACCCAAGGATGCTCTTTTTCACAATTGGCCTCCTGATCTCCTCTGTGCTTACCCTCCTATTCCCCTAATACCCAAAGTCTTACAGAAAGCTCATCTCCTGAAGACCTCTCCCATTCTCATTGCCCCTTTCTGGCCTCATCAGGCGTGGTTCTCCGTCCTAAGGTCTCATCTGCGGTATCCACCTTGGATACTAGCTCCCATTCTGGATCTCATTTCCCATCCCTCGGGGCTTCCACTTCCCAGTTTCCGGGCCCTTAATGTAACCGCATGGTTTCTCCAGTTCCAGTAATCCTTTTGCAGTCCATGCTTCCATCCCTGGTGAGGAGCATTATTTTGGCTTCTCAAAAGCTGCCTATAAAGATGCATTCCAGTAAGTGGAAAAGGTTTTCCATTTTTACCAAACAAATGAATCTAGATCCCTTTTCAACCCCTATTCCTGATATTTTGCTCCTCTTATCTTCTCTTTTTCAGGATGGCGTGAGTTTTTTTTTTTTTTTACCATTAAGCTCCAGTCGGCTGCCATGTCTAATTTCCATATCAACGATGAGCCTATCTTTTCTTCCAAATTGTGCAAAGCCTTTCTGAAAAGAGTTTTTCTTCTTAGACCTCCTATTAAGGATCCATCATCATCATGAGATTTGACTTTGGTGCTGCAGTCCCTGATGCAAAAACCTTTTGAACCAGCTTGTTCGTGTGATATTAAATTCCTTTCCTGGAAGACGGCCTTTTTAGTAGCCATTACTTCTGCTAAGAGGGTCTTGGAACTTCAGGCTCTGTGCATTAAGCCCCCATTCATGATCTTTCATAAGGACCGGGTGTCTCTCGGAACAAATCCTTCCTTTCTCCCTAAAGTAACTTCTGAAGCTAATCTCAGTCGATTCAACTACCTGTCTTCTTCCCTAATTACTCTAATAACAGAGAATATATCTTGCATTGTTTAGATGTCCACAGACAATTGCATTCTTATTTAAAAAGGACTGAGGAGTTTAGAAAGTCGGACCAATTCTTTGTGGCTTTCTCTCAGAACAGAAAGGGCCAGACAGTTTCCAAAGTGACTATTTCCAGGTGGATTGCTGGTTTTATTTCCTTCATTTATGCTAGTCAGCATTTAGAACTATTCAGACCATTTAAGGCATACTCTACTAGGTCTGTTGTTACGTCGTCAACCTTTTTGGCTAGACAATCCCTTGATGAGACTTTCAGTTTGCACTACAAATTTGACTTGCTATCTAGGAACAGGGCTTTCTTTGGTTCCTCCGTGCTCCGGCATATCCTTCCTTGAGGCCATCCAGGGTGCATAGTAGCTGGGGACATTTGACCCATCTGTGAGGAATAATAACATGGATAGCATCAGATAAAGAGTTATGTATTTACCATAACTTCGCATCTGTGCTATCCAGTGGCGTTATTCATCACATTCCCACCCTCCTTTCCCCTTCCTTCTGGGGGCTCTGGCAAGGCTGAAGTGGCTTGTATTTGGTGAGAAGTTTTTGGCTTCTGTTGCAGATTTTCTACGTTTCAGCTAAATTAGCAAACTCGATCTGAGGGCTAGAAGGTAGCAAGGGATTATGGGAAGGGGAGGAGCTTGAGCTTTGGATCTGTCTGAGAAGTTGCTGGCTTGAATCTGAGGTCAAATCTTAAACCTATCTGTGATGAATAACGCCAGTGGGTAGGCCAAGTTATGGTAAGTACATAACTCTTTTTAAAGACCTTTCATAAATTTTCTTAACTAGCTTAACAGAATTCTCTGGAAATGTGAAAGCTTTCTGTAGATTAATATGTATGTATGCCTTTAAGAAGCTTTCCAGGGGGGCTTGCACAAGTAAATACTGAGCACGTGCGAGCCTGACTGCCATATTGTAGTAAGCTATTGAAAGCTAAGCATGTATATCTGTATAATCTGTCAGTTGATCAGTTTGTTTATATTTTGTAATGCTTCTATCCATCCTGATGTGTATTTATGTAATAAAGCATATAGATGAACTACCCCGCCTGTTCATCATCTGTACTAGAGAGGGACAAGCGACATAGTGCCAAAATGGGATCCATTTTCTCCAGGTTTGAGACAGACACTCCGTTAAGATTGGAGGAATATAGAGGAGTGAATCATCCCTACTGCACGTATAACTCGCAAAACAGGTCAGAAGTGAATTTCAGATATTAAAACGTGCTCATATGATTTCTTATTCGCAGAATATGAAATGAAGCATTCAGAAAGCTCTAAATGAATTTCTAAGTAAAGGAAGTGTACAAAAGTGAGACATATTGATAGAAGTATTTGAATAAATAAGGAAAATGTTTGAAATAAAGTCCAAATTGCATAAAACGGATAAAGAAAATATTTTTTCACTAAGCACTAATTTTTTCGATTAATTAAAGCTATTCGAGATATCTGAAGTGTATGAAGTGTTTGCATGTTTGTATAGTAATACATTAGAGTTATTTCACAAAATACAGCGTTTTCAGAGCATATTTTGCAAAGTACAGTGTTTTGAAGAGTTTACTGTGCATTTGAATGTTATTACAAGCACACGTAGCTTGTTTGTGTATAATTACAAGGGCCATATTTTACAATGTGTTTGGCATAATTTGTTGGCATGGCAGACAGACTTCAAAAAACCAGGACCACTTGTGTTTGATACTAATATTGCAGAGAATTGGAGAGCGTTTGAGCAAACTTACAATATTTTCATACAGGCTGCATTTTCTGATACAGATGATTGTACAAAAGCATTTATTCTCAATTTAGCTAGTTCAGAAGCCATTGAAAGGGAGTATTCATTTATGTATGCACCTGCTGTATTTGCTGGAGAGGGGAAAACTGTCATATAGTTGTATCGGCTGAGTCAAGGGAAAAATCTGAGCGTTTAAAACATAAATTTATAGAAATGCGTAACCTGCCAAATGAATATTACAATGGAAAGGCACTTATTTTATACAAGGGATCAAAAGCCTGGTGAAACTTTTGCAGCATATATTACTGATTTGAGAAACAAGGCTAAAACGTGCAGATTTGATTTGATAAGACAGACGTGTGTGGTATTAAAGATGATGCTGTGAGAAAGATTTTGCTTCGTGACAGTGATTTAACTTTGAATAAGGCCATTGGGATTTGTCAGATATATGAGCTTACAGAAAAGCACACAAATATGCTTACAAATGAGAAATGCATGCTTGCAGTAACTTCTAAGGCCAATGTTGATAATATGCAGCACGTGGTTAAAAGAAACAGGCCCAAGCACATGTAAACCCTGCAACACTCACCTGGAAACCTCGGAGCTTTCTAGCAAATTCCAGAGTGTACACAGAATACGCACAGTCTCACTGAAGCACAAAAGTGAGTTAGCAAACTCAAAGAATGGGCCCAACCCAGTTTTATTGTTAACTGTAATGAACTGTGGTGGGAATCATGAGTCTAAAAGAGACAAGTGCTTGGCTTTTGGTCAACAATGCCACAAATGCACTAAGTAGAATAATTTCAAAAGGTTTTAAGAAACGAGTTGATGGTGTGTCCGTGCATAGTGAAACAGTCAGTACAGAAAATTTAAGGCAAAGAATGAAGTATTTTGTACTGTTAGGATTAATGGGTCTTTCATAGAGCTCAAAGTTGACACAGGTTCAAAGTGCAATGTCATTTGCTAGAGTATGTGCTGCTGCGAAGCTTGATTTGGCAAAGTGTGTGAAGCTTTTTGCTTATGGTGGTGAAGAAATTCAGACCAAAGGCTCAGTAGTGCTTTCACGTTACTCTGCTGGGAGAAGCTACGACTTAATATTCTATGTGGTCAAAAGGCACGTACAGTCATTATTAGGACTCAGAGACAGTTTGAAAATGGGACTGCTTTAATTTACTTAGGAAGTCCTCCACATTAGCTTAAAAGACCACTGTTCTAATTTTGCCTAGTATATTTTCTTTACCTATGCTGATCTCTTCGAAGACAAATTAGGCAAGCTTCCAGTTGTATACTCCATGAAGTTAGACCCAGATGTCAGCCCAGTTGTCAGGGCAACCCAAAAAGTTCCAGTAGCTATGCAGAACAGAGTCAAAGCCCAGCTACATAAAATGGTGCAACAAGGTGTGATTTGTCCAGTAGATGAACTGACTGAATGGGTATCCTCCATGGTGGTAGCTTATAAGAAAAACTCAGATGATATCAGAATATGTATTGATCCAAGAGATTTGAACAAGGCACTGAAAAGATCTCATCATCCAATGTGCACAGTTGAAGAAGTTGCAGCTTGTATGCCAAATGCCACTGTTTTTTCTGTCTTGGATCCAAAGAGTTCATTTTGACAAATTTTGCTTGACCAAAAATCTTCATTGCTAACCACTTTTAGTACTCCTTTTGGAAGTTACAGATTTTTGAGAATGCCATTTGGGATAAATTCTGCCAGTGAAGTCTTTTAATCTGCAATGGAGCAATTTTTTTCTGGGTATTCTAGTAGGCAGTAATGATGAAGTTGATCATGACAGAAACCTCAAGAAAGTTCTGGAAAGAGCTCATGAAGTGAGTCTTAAGTTGAATCCTCAGAATTGCAAATTCAGGTTATGAGAAGTCACTTATATTGGTCATTTGTTTACCTGTTTAGGGCAGTGTCACACATAACAACTACTGTGCTGTTACAGAGTTGAGTCAACTTTCTCCTTGATCTGGTGTGACATTAGATAAAGTTATGTTCTACAAAAATTCTCTACTGTTGCAGCCAGGAGGTGCCACTCATCCTCAACATTATTCCATCTGCTGTAACATTTTGAAACACAGATGGTCCCTCCAGGAGTTTGGTTACTTTAAAGTGACCTTGCATGTCTGACCCTTCATCATTGTCCTGTTAGATTTCATATCATAGGTAAGTATTAGGCTAACTGGCTAGCCGATTATCCCATTAGTTAAAATTACCAATACCTATTTACAAGGTCTCTATTTATATACTGCTAGATAATGACGAGTTCTGGGTGAGATAGTGATTATTAATAGAGAGTGCCATTGAGTGTTTGTAAGGGCCATATTGTAGGAAGAGCATTCTGGTACCACCTCTGTCCATAAGTAACACAGGGAGCAGTCCTGTGGTAAAGTTCCTCATTGCCATCTGGAGAGCCAGGTTACAGTTGAATATTGACAGAGATAATCTTTGGAACAAACTCCCCCTCCACATAAAGTAGAGTAGCATTAACCTCTCAGAGATGTACCTGTCTCTCCAAACTATTCTGCTTAAGTTTCAGAAGAGGTTTAGGTCCCAGGAACAAGTATTTCTGATACCAGTTGACTTGCAGTTGTGCAGTAGGTTTGTCACTATAGGGTCAGAGGATTCCTTTTAAGCCAGACACAGGTCCCCTGTCAGTAGTCTATAGGATACCGAATACAGTGATAGTGATTTGAGGTGGTCCATGTCGGACTTATCTTTTAGGTCCTGTATTCTCATTGTGAAGAAACCTCTGTGCGCATTCGAGGAGTTGTACATGCCTGGCCAGATACATGCCTAAAGCGGGCATTATACTTAATGATTTGCCTGATGAGAGCAAAGAAAAGGGGAGGCAATGACATCCCTGGACGAGGAAGCTATCCCTTTGCTTATAAGCTGCACAGTATATGAGGACTTTCTTACTGCTGTACACAAATGTTGGTCGAATGTAAGGTTACTGTCCATATATATTCCCAAAGTACAGGGTCATCTTTCAGAGCCATATTGACATTGTGGTAATTTCCTGGGATAGTCTGTTTCCCAGAGAATACATTAATGCACTTTTTGGCATTTAGTTTTAGTTCATGGCTCTGGCACCAGTTATTTGTTTGGGGCAAGCCTTTCTCCAGAATGTCTGAGTCATTTGAGAATTTGGTTACTGCTATTAACTTACAGTCATCTGCAAATTTTGTCAGCCAGAGACCTTTGATATTTTCCTTTACTTTAGAGAAGTGGATTTCAAATGCAAGTGCCAGTACTCAGCCCTGTGGGACTCCACTGGTGACTGGTCTTTTTGTGGAGGTAGTTTCCTCTCCCCTGACTACTTGATTGCTATCTGTGAGCCTGTTGTCAATCCAGCAGTTGACATAGGGGTTTAATCCCAGTTGAGTAAATTTTTCCACTATGCCCAATTGAGGTATTTTTTCAAGTTTTGACCAGATCTAAGTAGACAGTATGTACTGTCTTGCCTACATCCATTTCTTTGGTGACCTCTTCTGAGAAGTTTTCCAGGATGAGTAAGCAAAGCCTGCCTTTGACAAACATATGGGTTAGTAATTACCCAGGTCAGTGTGGCCCACAGGGATATAACCATTGATGTCCCCATTCACTTGCTCCAAAGCACTTGTGGAGGTTGAACTTGAACCAAGGTTATTAGGGGCACAGATAAATCATTTGTGTTATTAAGATGCATCCTGGGTTATTGTCATGGAACTTTGATGCAATGTTTTTGGCCTCTGTCAGTACATTCAGGAACTGGTCTTGTATGAAGGCAGGTGGGTATCAGTTACTGGGATATTGTGATATGATAGAAGTGAATTTATTATCAAGTAAGTCTATGTCTTCAGCTTCTCTTTCTCTGGTGATCACAATCAGCACGTCACTTTGTTGTGTGAGGGTGTGAACATAAGTAAAGAGGGTTTTATGGCTGTTCTTTGCATGGGTGCAATCTGTGCCTCAATCTTGGCTTTGGTGGTATTGACTAACTCCTGAGTTGCTTATTTATTTTTATGATGATGGATCTAGCTTGCTGTGAGTTACTCTACTGATATTTGCCTATGGTTCTCTTCCTTTCATATTAAAGCTTATTTATATTGTGAGGTTTAATTTGAAATTAGCTTGTTCCTACAGGGTACTGTTGCTTCTGTGCAGTTTTTGACATGCTGATACATGTTAGTGGGGTACATTTATGTATACTCAATAGAGTTTAACAGGTTTGGCGGGAGATTTGAAACTGCCAGGGTATCCCTCAGAAGTAGGAAGATTAACTTAGAAAAGTCCCTAAAGATTCTAGGGTCTGCTGTTATCCCAGGTTTCAATTTTATTTCCAGGGAAACTGTTTTGTAGTCTGACCTGATGAGTAAAGAATATACACATGAAGTGGAGCACAACTCAACCATATTAAAAAGGATAGGTTCAAGAGGGTTTTTGCCTCTAGTGGATACTTTTAGTAGTAGTTTGAGGGTTGAGGAATCTCTGTGCTTGTGGTGTAAATATTCCAGGCTATGGTTGGATAGTCAGTCACCCAGGAAAGTGGTGTTAGGCTTAATGCTGAGTGACTGTAGTATTTGTAAGTAGGTACTGTGACTATCTTTGCTCATAGAGGAAATTGGGTCTATATTAGAACACCGAAGAGGGGTTTAATCGAACGCCTCTTCGTCGACACATAAAGAGCAAATGCTCAAAACAGCGATTTCTTTCCCTGGGAAAGAAATCGCTTTGCCTTCCCCATGTGTTTGCCCCTTTCCCCACTGTAGTGCGATCTCGGAGTTGGTATATTTAGTTAGGGGGGGTGTGCGTTTGTGTGCGAGTGCTACCTATTTCTTTCAAAGGGAAAAAAATGGGTGTTCTGAGCATTCGCACTTTAGCACGTTCACTGTTTGTGTCGAAGAGGCGTTCGATTAAGCGCCTCTTCGGTGTTATGATATAGACCCGTGGAAATTCTGTAACCGTCTGTAATATGGTAAAGGACTCTACTGCTTATGAGTTAGACATGAAGTTCTATTGCATCCGGATGCTTAACTAGCTCAAATGTAAGACTCTTCCTGATAAACATATTGAGACATCTCCACCTTTCTTCCCTTCCTGCAATGTAGCTAGAATAAATGTGTGGATGGCATTATAGCTCTGAACAGCCCAAGCACACAGCGATGATTTAAACCATGTCTTGGTCACTATGCCAACATGTTTGTCCTCCAAGATGAGGAGGGCTTGCAGGTAGTGGAGGTTTTTTTTTTAGGCTCCGAGCATTGATCAGTAACACCTTCATATTATTCTTTGCTTGTACAATTATGTTGGCATTTATTAAAAAAGGCAGGATGGGGGTGGAGAATATCTTGGTCAGTATTCAAAAACAGAGGGGACAGGTGCAGACCATGGATTTGTGTCGATTTGCCAAAGATAATCTCAACGAATGAAACAAATTGAAAATAGTTTACTCAAACTACCTTTGGTGAACATTACATGTTATGTTGTCCTATCTCGCTATAATTCTTATTGATTGGGTTCGGACTGAGCATCGGTTCTGACTCGGCCTAATACAAAAGCTCGAGAGCTTCCACTGGCTTGAGGCTAGCCCCTATCCCATGATGCTTAGGGTAGAATACCAAGATCTCATTTGCCGCTCAAGCGATCGAGGTCTCTTCCGGCTGGCTCGTTGGCTAGGTAGTTCTTTTATTATATTCCTGTCAAATTTTCTTAACTTATAGGAAATCTCTTTTAGTGCCTTTTCTGTTGTGTGCGAATTGTCTTGTACAGTTTTTTTGGCTAGTTAGTGAAAGTTTCCTCATCTAGTTGTTAGGCCTACTGTCTTCGACAAGCTCATTTTTCTACAGAGCTTTCCCTGCTGTTGCGAACCCATTTAAGTTAGAGGGTTCCTAATGACCCATTTAACTTAGAGGGTCGCTCCCCTATCCCTGTGTGTTTTTCCTTTGGCTTAGGAGAATCCATTTTCGTTAGAGGATTCCTCCTCATCGTTTTCTTCTTTTTGTAGTGGTTAATATTTAGATATACATAATTACATGTGTGGTGTGTTCTTGTAGTTAGTAGGCTAGCTGTTCTTGGTTTAACCTGTAAAACACATTTCATAGCCGTTGTTGGTTAAAGCCATTTTTTGCAGTGTTTTTATGTTAAGTTTTGGCTTCTAGTTTTGAACAAGCTATTATCATAGTTGCTATCGGTAGTGCCCTTTTTGGTCTTAGGCATGTCTAAAGAGCAGAAAGAACCTAAGCAGTCGGGGTTCAAAAAATGTGATTGTTTTAGTCAAAAGATGTCGATTATGGATGGGCACATTAGCTGCATTTGTCTTGGTGCCATCCGTTTTCAAGATCCGTGTACCATTTGTCAAGGTTTCAGTAGCAGGGTTCTGCAAGAGTGTAAAAATAAACTTATTGTCAGGGGCTTATTGAAAGTTCCCTTTTCAGAAGCTTTAGAGGGATCCCAGAGCTCCAAATCATCATCTCCCTCTTCAAAATCTGACAAAATGGCTAAAAGACCTGCTGTCTCGGCTCCGGCTTCAGAGTCACCTAAAAAAGTGGTTGCTTCTGAACCAAGGGCTGTTGGCTCCGACACATCTAAATCTACCTCTTCAGCTCCATCTGTGACCACGGAACTGATAGAGTTGCTGACTAGGAGACTGTCTCCAATCTTGGAGCTGGTTACTCCCACTTTGAGATCACCCATTTTAGAAAGGGCAAGATCTCCTTCGTTATCCCTAACGTTCATCCAGGAGCTTATCTGATGACATGGAGCAGGTGGTGAAGAGACTGCTTCGAACACCGGTACTGGCAAAAATTTTATTGCCTCTGACCCCAAAGGAATTGAAACCATCCAAGGCACCATCCCCATCCTCAATTCCTCCTCCAACCCGACCTGTGGTTTCGGAGCCAGAGATCTTGGGTCCGATAGTAGTGGAGCCATCGGAGCCGAGACCTCCATTAGGTTCATCGGTTCTGACATCTGCTCTGACTTCCTCGGTTCCATCGGATGTCGAAGAGTCTAGGAGCTGACGTTCACCCATCGGGTCCGGGGAGGGAAGTCGGCGTAGACAGTTGTCCGATCCGACTCTACCCCTCGGTGCCTCAGCGAGGTTGAGCTTGGTTCCTACATCAGCTTCAGAGCCAACTGCTCTGCCTTGGAGTCAATCCCCTGTCTCTTCAGAGCAGAAGACCTCTTCAGAGCAGGGTGGAGGGGCTTTTGAACTGATGGAAAGAGTACCGTCACCCCAGACAGCTCCACTCTCTGGCCCAGGTTCTCTTCCCTCCCAGGTGCTAGTGTTGATCTCATCATCACCTTCTCCCCCAAGCATAGAGACCCAGAGCCCCAAGAAGCCCCTGTAGGTGGTATCATCTCTTCTGAAATGTCACCAGAGTACCCCTGTGAGGAAGACCCTTGAAAGAGATTGTGCAAGAGGAAGCACATAGACTCCCTTGAGACTGTCACCTCAGATACCGATCTGGATGATTTGAAAGGGTCCCCACTGTCGCCCTCTGAGGATGTCTCCTTTGCTGACATCCTTGAGATCCTTAAACAGAGGGGTGGCTGGAAACCACCAACCCTTCAGAGGGCGAGTCGGTATATCTCTGTATACCTAGAGGCTTTTGGGTCTCGCCCTTCCACCTCCTGGGTGTCTTCCCCCTTATGTCCAACTTATGAATGTAATATCTCATAAGGTATGGACTTCTCCAGATACAGTGGAGCCTGTTCCACGGAGGCCCAATAAATTCATAACAGCGCCTTCAGAAAAGGAATTTTGGACCAAAGGTGTCCCAGTAGATGCGATGGTGGTGGCAGCGGACACAAAAAGGAGTTGTCAGAGACCTCCCATCTGTCCATCCTCCAAGTAAAGAATCGCAGACTATGGACAGATATGGAAAGCGTGCTTTTCCCATAGGGGCCTTTACCCTGCGGTCGCTGAATTACTTGACCCATTTTACAAGACTTCAAAGAGATCTCCTAAAAGTGCTGGGAGATGCTCTTCAGGGTACTGTAGCTTCGGAGATTACAGATGAAGTTTCCTCACAGCTCCCCACCCTTAACTCCGTGATTAACTCCTCCATGCAACTGATTTCATATGGAGCGAGCAGGGCAGCAGCTACAGAAATTTCCTTGAGGAGACATTCCTGGATGCGTTTATGCATTTTTGCCGAACCCTTCAAGTCTTCCTTCATCTCAGTGCCTCCTTTGATGGTTCGTCCCTTTTCAACCAAAGGCGAAATAAACGTTGACCAGGTGTGAACAGGGAGGAAAAACCTTGTCTGCTGTGGGAGTCCATTTTTCCACCCCCTCTAGACCTTATCCCAAAGGCCAGAAAGGTGGGAAAATGTGGTTCTGCAAATCCCAAAAAGGTTTTTCCGACACACGTGGTGAAACTTCCCCCAGGGACAGATGGGGAAGTAACAATGGAAGATGCCGACCTCACCGCAGAGCGGTCTGCAAAATCAGGGCGATAGAGATACGAGATACGTTCTTTGACAGGCCCATCCAGGGTTCCTGAAAGGAGACCAACCTGCTCTTCTCTGGAGGCAGTCAGGGGATGCTTTTCACTGTACCCAAATACCTAGCTGGAAATCACTCAAGACAAATGGGAACAGACAATCATATCCAGAGGTTATTAGATTCCCTTTTCCAAACCCCTCCCATAAAGCAGTCCATTCCAGACATTCCACCCGGTCAGAGGGACGAGGCAATATCAGAGGTACACAAGTTGCTAGAAAAAAAGTCATCCAAGAGGTCTCCGCAGACCAAATTGGATCCAGAACTTACTCAAGGTTTTTTTTAGTTCCAAAAATGACAGGGGACTGGAGGACCATTTTGGATCTCAGTAGATTGAACGGGTCTGTAAAAAAAAATCAAAGTTCCAGATGGTGACACTGCAGTCTATATTCCCTTTTCTCGGGAAAGATGATTGGATGTGCTCAATAGATCTCCAGGATGCTTCCTACCATATAAAGATGGACAGGTGATCCAGGAGACACTTAAGCTTTCGGCTGAGAGCCAGTCATTACCAATTTCGAGCCCTGCCCTTTGGTCTCACTACAGCCCCCAGAAGTGTTCACCAAATGCATGGCAGTGGTTACGGCTCACTTGAGACGTATAGGATTCCATGTGTTTCCATATCTAGACGACTGGCTCCTGACTTCCACCACCAAGCATCTACTAGGCATTGCAATAAATTTCAAACAATCTGCCTTGTCGCCTTCACAGCATATTATTTTCTTAGGTGCAGAGTTGGATGCAAAGGAAATGGTGTCAAAACATACCCCAGAGAAAATTCAGTCCCTACACTGTCAAATCAGGATCTTGATGTCAAGAAGAAAGGCTCAGGTGAGGTTTGTGTTGCAGGTTCTGGATACCATGGCAGCGGCAGTTATTCTAGTTCCTCTAGCATGTCTGTACATGAGGGTCCTCCAGTGTTACTCTTTGCCCAATGGTCCATGCAAGATCTACCTCTGTCACATCAGATAAATATTACAGGTTCATGCAAGAAGGATCTTCTCTGGTGGCTTCAAACAGTCTATATTTCCCAGTTGTCCTTGTGCCGTTTGTATTCCCACAACTGACTGCTGTACTGACCACAAACGCTTCCCAGATTGGGTGGGGGGGCATTATCTGGGAGTGACTGTTCAAGGCTTATGGCGAGAGCAAGAGATGAGAGAGGTGCTCTGTGCATTGCAGGCATTCCAGGACTCTCTTCTGACAGGAACTATTGCAATTCAAACAGACATGTCAGTAGTGTGGTACATAAACAGGGAGGAACCAAATCATATCCCCTATGCTGAGAGGCACAACGGGTATGGCAATGGGCTGTCACTTTTCAACGTTTTCTGATAGGAACATACATCCTGGGCAAATCCAACGTGATAGCGGACAAACTCAGCAGAGCGATTCTGTTTCCTCATGCGTGGTACCTGAAACAAGGAGTTGCAGAAGAGATCTTCCAGAAATGGGGCTAGCCTTGCTGTGACCTTTTTGCCACTTGAATGCCAAATGCTGCAGCTACTTTGCCTTCACCTCCCCACCGGGGAAGTCACCAAGGGTTGCGCTCGTACACGATTGGTCCCCGAGACTTCTTTATGCCTTTCCACCCTTCCCCTTAATATCCAAATACTTCGGAAAGCCAGCACATTGAACAGCTCTGTGATACTCATTGCACCTTACTGGCCTCGACAAATTTGGTTCCCCATCCTCTGGAGGAACTGTGGAACCCGGTTCCAGATATTTTGACCCACTCATTGGGAATGTTCCATCTGTCCATCCAAACCCTCAAGCTGACAGCATGGCTGCTCCATTTCCACATTTAGCCAGGTGTTTTGATTTATTCTCTGCAGTTAAACATATCTTGATCTCTTCCCACAAACCTTCTACCAGAAAACTGTATTACAATAAATGGAAAAGATTTTCATACTGGGCCATTAAATACTATATAGATCCCTTTACAGCACCTAGCACAGCAGTTCTAGAATTTCTCTCCAAGCTCTTTGACGAGGGTGCAGCAGAAGCTACCATCAGAGTACAACTATATCTAGCTTCCATATTTTGGAAATGGGAATGTCTGTCATGTCCCATAAACTATGCAAGCCCTTTTTGAAAGGTACCTTTCTGCTGGGATCCCCAATCAGAACCTCCACCTGTTTGAGACCTAAATTTTGTCCTGTATGCCTTGATTTTGCCACCCTTCGTGCCTGCTTCATCTTGTGATGAAAAATTTTTGTCATGAAAAACTCTTTTGTGTGTACCCATTACCTCTGCCAAACAGGTGTCAGAACACCAAGCCCTCTCTATACGCCATTCTTATTTAGTTTTCCACAAAGACAGTATCGTTAAGAACTAATCCCTTTTTCTTACCAAAAGTTTGTTCAGAAAATAATTTAAATCAGTCTATTGAGTTGCCAGTGTTCTTTCCCAACTATAGCAACAAGGCAGAATTAAAATTGCATCAACTAGATGTACACAGACAGCTACGTTTCTATTTGCTTAGGACCAAACAGTTCAGGAAGTCAGACATTCAAAGGTTCATAGGTTAGTACTAAGCTAACTGCCCTTGCGAGCCATTTCTAAGCCTAGCCAATTATCCCTTGTGAGACTCAAACACTGCACCTTGTGTTTGTAAGGCAAACACCTTAACCATTAGGCCACCCTCCCAACCCCCAGATCTCTCTTTCCTTTTCAGATAAGAGGAAAGGATTGCTGGTTTCTTAAGTAACTCTGTCAAAATGGCTTACAGACTGCATTTCTTCTTCTTACAATATAACAACAGAAAGTTACCAGGCAAAGTGAGAGACCATTCCACAAGAGTGGTTGCAACTTCAGCGGCTTTCAAGGTAAACTTCCAATGGACTCTGTCTGTACGGCTGCCAAGTGGGCGAGTCCTCATACCTTTATTAAACATTACAAAGTAGATGTGGCCTCCTGGAACAAGTCTTCCTTTGGATCCACTATACTGAAGAGTCTGTTTTCCTGAGCCACCCAGGGATGAAGGTGCTAGGGACACTGTCCCAACCACAAGAATTACGGTGAGATAGGACAACATAACATTAAGAAGTTATGTACTCACCATAATGTTCCATGTTTGTTGCCCATCTCTGCTATATTCTTGTGTCCTGCCCTCCTTCCCCCTCCTTCACTCCTGGAGGATCGGGCAGATAATCATATATATATATATATATATATATATATATATATATATATATATATATATATATATATATATATATATATATATGTGTGTGTGTGTGTGGATATAAATACAGTTTTTTTTGGAGTCTCTGTTTTCCTCCTTCAGCTAGACAGGCTATGTGTATAAATATGTATAGATAATAGTACTGCTTTCACTTACAAACAAGATCTGAGTATTTTACTCTTAAGTATCATGGGATAGGGGTTAGCCTCGAGCTTTTGTATTAGGCCACTTCCCCCATGTGTGGGGAGCATCCACGGACTTGTATGCCAACTTCAAGGGTGCACAACACTGGGGGGGGGGATTCAAACTCTACTGTCAGCAGAAGTAGTTTTGTTGAACAGCACTCACTATTTTTCACCAAAACTGCATTCATCTAAATGATATGTTCCCCAGAGCTTGTTTAATTTATGTCCTCCCAGGCTGACAAATATTATACCTACTTTTTGAATGAGACCAAAAGCTAAGACAATTACTTAAGTCCGTCAGTTTTTGCTCATATTGCAAAGGTTGTCCTTTGAGACTGTGGAATGCTAC
Source organism: Protopterus annectens (assembly GCF_019279795.1). Classification (NCBI taxonomy): domain Eukaryota; kingdom Metazoa; phylum Chordata; order Ceratodontiformes; family Protopteridae; genus Protopterus; species Protopterus annectens. Next base: position 754,155,330 of record NC_056739.1, on the reverse strand, counting down.
TCAATGCTAGGCTCATACCTACCTGGGGCACACAGAGAAAGAATGAGGCATGTCTGTCCATATAGTCCAGGGAGGTACATCTCAATTCGTTAACACCCACATGTACTGTGACAGAGTCATACTGACACTTGATATTCAAGGATTTGAATGCATACAAGATATGACAGATCATGGCATCAGACAATCAGCTGACTGTCATCTTTTCCCTTCTCAGCCTGATAAGAGGTACATCTATATATCTTACAATAAAGTCTCCTATGTCTAGAATATTTGTTTGGGTAGATGTTTGCCTTATGGGTTTAGCATCTAAAACTTTGGGATTCCTGGTGCTGTGTGATGTGGTAGGCTTTGGAGTCAGAGTGTGCTGATGAAGGTGTTTTTAATGCCCATGTTACATTTTGGAGGTCTTTGCATTTATGCAATTGTATCTTAAAAACTTCAGCATATGATGGATTATGTTGTATGAGTGTTGCTGTGACTTGGGTTGTGTGTAGTGTACTGCTAAATATTCTGATGTCTTGGCTGTCTGTGTGTGACCTTTTGGCTTTCTAGGACATTATATATGTACGTTTCTCACACACAGAATTGCATGGTTTACATAATAGGTGATAGTCAGACAGCATGGACTGTTCTTGCACTGTCTGAAGATGCCCAGCTCAGTCAGTAGATGTTATGAGGAAGTGTCAGTTCATGGTAGTGACAGGGGCATCTATACTGTTGGAAGGAGGTAGGTGGTTTAGTTGCAGTCTGCAAGTGTGTAGGGTCCCAGCTTTCATTTCAGGTAGACAACTGAAATTTAGTTTTCTTAAATAAGGTGCAGTTTACTGCAGCTCACTGCATCTTAATTGCACTTGTAATGGATTACTGCAGCCACAAAATTAGATCACCGAGGCCAGTTTGATTTAGCAACGCTTCTTACAGAAAAAGCTCTTACTGAAATAACCCACCATAGAGCAAATCCAATGAAGGTGGTGCCTTTTCCTACCCTTTTTGTTGCAAAATGTTGTTTGGAAGTTTGGAGGATGCCAAAAATATGTGCGTGCAGACCTTTACTTAGTGTTCAGGTCTTTACGAGTGTTCAGTCTCGATTCAAAGACTCTGGGTGAGCGCATCGAAGTTAAGTTATAGGAGAAAAGCTGAGGGAGAAGAGCAATTATAAAGGCTAGGCTATAAACCTAAAACTAGTGGACTTCTGTATTAGATCCTGTAGCCAAACATAGTTCTCTCAATGTGAACAAAAAGACCTGGGTCTCAGGTGGGCTAGAATTACTACCAACTAGGAAACAATAGCAGGGAAGCCAGTAGCTATGTATCCACAGAAAGAAACCACAGAGGGGAATGGAGGCTATGTAATAAAGTGCAAGCAGGGATATGATATTAGATGTAATGCAGATAGCAAATTATCAGTTAAGCTGAGTTATTAAACTCTGGATATGAACAGCTGAAGGAAATACCAAACTTACAGTTAATCACAGTACTCCCACTATTGTGAATCAAGATATAAATCCATAGACCTATATCCAGATTTGCAATACTGGGAGTATTTCTCCAGCAGGCCAGACAAAAATCATCAGTAAATGTACTTCTAAGCAAAAATATCAGTAGTTTGTATGAGCACAGATCCTGTAGTTTAATCACTTATTGCAACACAGCTCCCGACCAAGTAGAAATACAAACAATTACTTTTCAGCTAAAACAAAAATATGCAGAAAATTATAGATATGTGTAGGAACACAGGTGACAATAAGTGCAACTGAAATAAGTGCTTTTTTCCTCTTCCCTTTTTATTGAAAAATACTATTTGGAATGCCTGGAGGATGACAAAAATCAATGCAGCTCTTTTCTCAATGACTAGAGCTTACCAGTTTGTTCAAAATCTTTACCCAAAGAGACAGCTTGAATGTCACTGACTTCTGGGTTCTTGTAGGATTATTGAAATCTCCGGTATAAGATATTATTTTGTTTTTCTTTTTTATTTTTAATCACCTACATGATCTCGGTGTCTGCTCTTTCTGTAGTAAATAGAGCTAGAACAGTAGGGCCATTTGCTCCTTCGTCAGAGTGAGAGCCAGCCAATTTGTCCCCTGGGTAGTTTGAGTGCTGTATGGCCCTAACATGCTCTGTGAGTCAGATGTTAAGGATTGGTCTAGCCTGATATAGTGCATAATCCCGTCCTTCACCTACCGAATCCATAGGCAACTTTGACTTCTGCCATTGCTGTTCATAGAAGGTGCATGCACCCACATATGCCAGCCCTTGCCACTGCACTGTAGAGTCACACTGCCTACTTAAACTATGGCCATACTTGCACATTTCTGCAAATGTTAGCCAAGCAGCAAGCTGTAATAGCCATACCCATAATTTCCATTTAACAAAACTATACCAGCTCCAATAGACAAGTTTAAATGACCCAAAAACCTACACTCTGGACTACTAGTATTGTTACTGCCATCTGTTTAAAACATTCATAAGAAGAGTGCTATCGCCTAAATACCTGATTTCTGTACTAATTAATTTGTTCTTCATCTAAGAGATGCATGTCCTGAAGATGTGCTATTTGAGGTCCCTCTCTTCTCAAATAAGCAAAGCCCTTTAGTATTTGCCAGGGGCGGCTCGTGGCATAGGGCTGCCGGACTGCAGCCCCCTCAAAAATAAAAAAAGAAATAAAAAAAAATATTTTTTTTTAATTCGCGGACTTCGCGCATGCGCATAGACCGAGTCCCGACTTATCGGTCTATGCGCATGCTCAAGGCAGCCCGGCCGTCCCCATAGGGGGACACAAGGAGATGTCTACGCGTCCGGACTGCAAGAGGAGCAGCAGGGACTCGGGACAGAGCCTTAGGGATCTCGTCGGCGTCGGGAAGGAGCATTGGGATCTCGCGGGTCTTCAGTATTGCGCGGGAAGGATGTATGTACGGACGTTAACTCTGGATGTATTCATTCAGGTAAGGTGCCTTTTAATTTACAATGTTTATTTTTATTGAGTTTGTGCTTTTTTTGTGTATGGTGCTTGTGCTTTTACTGGAGTTTGTGTATGGTGCTTGTGCTTTTACTGGAGTTTGTGTATGGTGCTTGTGCTTTACTGGATGGTGCTTGTGCTTTTACTGGAGTTTGTGTGTGTGTGTGTGTGTGTGTGTGTGTGTGTGTGTGTGTGTGTGTGTGTGTGTGTGTGTGTGAAAATGCCCCAGGTGCTTATGGTGGTGTGGTAGGGAATGCCTCAGGCTTGAACCCTGTACCCTGTATGCAGGTGTTAAAGACTTGAGTTCCCTACCCACCACCATTTGTAAAAAAATTTCAGATTTTTACCTCATATTCGATCTGATCTGTTCCTCATAATATCTGTGGTTTGTAAATGTTGCAATGCTTGATATTTGATGGTGTAGTAGTAGCATTGTTGCCTCACAGCTGCAGGTTCTTGGGTTTGATTCTTGGCTGGGGTTCCTTCTTTGTGGGGTCTGTATCTTCTCCCTGTGTTTGTGTGGGTTTGCTTTTGTGCCCTCCCATGTTACAAAGACATGTCTGCATTATTTCTTCCTGGGCCTCTGCTGAAAATTGTTTATTTGTTCCAAGTCAGACTGTCCTGATTAAAAATGTTAAATAAAATTGACAGGCATTTGAATTTCAGACTTAAGGGTTTCTGAATGTTTAATTCCTTGTGTATTTGATGGTGCAGTGGTAGTATTGTTGCCTCACAGCTATAGGTTTACTGGTTTGATTCTTGGTTGGGGTGGCTTCTGTGTGGAGTCTGCATCTCCTCCATGTGTTTGTGTGGATTTGCTCTGGTGCCCTGCCATTTTACAAAGATGTGTCTGCAGTTTTAATCCCTGCTGAAAATTGGTTTTGTTCTGTCCGCAGTAAAATTGACAGGCATTTGAATTTCAGACTTCAGGTTTCTGAATGTTTAATTCCTTGCATAATTGATGGTGCGGTGGTAGTATTGTTGCCTCACAGCTATAGGTTTTCTGGTTTGATTCTTGGTTGGGGTGGCTTCTGTTTGGAGTCTGCATCTCCTGCCTGTGTTTGTGTGGATTTGCTCTGGTGCCCTGCCATTTTACAAAGATGTGTCTGCAGTTTTAATCCCTCGTCTCTGCTGAAAATTGTTTTGTTCTGTCCGCAGTAAAATTGACAGGCATTTGAATTTCAGACTTCAGGTTTCTGAATGTTTAATTCCTTGTATAATTGATGGTGCAGTGATAGTATTGTTACCTCACAACTATAGGTTTTCTGGTTTGATTCTTGGTTGGGGTGGCTTCTGTCTGCATCTCCTCCCTGTATTTGTGTGGATTTGCTCTGGTGCCCTGCCATTTTACAAAGACGTGTCTGCAGTATTAATCCCTGCATCTCTGCTGAAAATTGTTTTGTTCTGTCCGCAGTAAAATTGACAGGCATTTGAATTTCAGACTTCAGGTTTCTGAATGTTTAATTCCTTGCAGATTTGATGGTGCAGTGGTAGTATTGTTGCCTCACAGCTATAGGTTTTCTGGTTTGATTCTTGGTTGGGGTGGCTTCTGTGTGGAGTCTGCATCTCCTCTCTGTGTTTGTGTGGATTTGCTCTGATGCCCTGCCATTTTACAAAGACGTGTCTGCAGTATTAATCCCTGCGTCTCTGCTGAAAATTGTTTTGTTCTGTCCGCAGTAAAATTGACCGCATTTGAATTTCAAACTTCATGTTCTTCAGAATACATAGTAGCACAACCTTTTTTCTAGCAATTTTCTAAGTTTATAAGATGAATATTTTAAATTTGTCCCTATTTTTGGGACTGTATTCCCCATTATTGGCTTCGTCCAGGTTTTGTGCTAAGGTTGACAGCTATGGCAAGAACTGAATTCACTGAATATGGACTGTAGAATTGTGCATATTTACTGATAAAGGTGCACTGTAGAATTGTGCATATTTACTGATAATGGTGGACTGTAGAATTGTGCATATTTACTAATAATGGTGGACTGTGGAATTGTGCATATTTACTAATAATGGTGGACTGTAGAATTGTGTATATTTACTAATAATGGTGGACTGTGGAAGTCTGAGTAGACTTTTTATGATAAATGTTCTCAACTGGGCAGTTTTGCCATTATGGGTGCATATGTTTTGTTTCATTGCTTACTGGAAAAATGTTCAAAACAAATTTAAAACACCCTCTAACAAGTGTACTGTATTGTACAAGGAATATAATTTTTAGTACAATGAGGAAGGTGTATCAAAGAGCACATGTATGTTTCATATGCAAGGGGCCTATGATTCAAAACAGCCCAAAATTAATCTTTATCTGCCACTGGCAAAATGTATTTTCTTTGAATGTGGGTTTCAATGCTGTTTCAATGAATGTGAGTTTCAAGGGCAGAGAAGTTTTAATGCTAAGTTTTCATTGTGAGACTGCATTGCTTTGTTTAACAGATGACTTAATGTTTGTGCTGTAAAATACAAAATAAAACTTTCAAATGAAGTCCAATCATTGAAGTAAAGCAGTATGCACATTAGTGTTTATGGTAAATGGAGTGAAATAGCCAAGTAATGGTTAATTGGAATGGCTGCAGAGGCTCCAGTTCAACCATTATTTTGTCAGGGGGAAGGGCAGCAAACTCAGACAGGCCCAGCTGAACTATACCTCCCAACTGTCCAGATTTTCAAAGAATGAATAGATTTTTGCTTCTTATTTTTGGTTTGTTGTTCATAAAATTTGTAGTTTTAATTCCTAAATGATTTGCCAGAAGTCACTAAATAATAAGTTTCAGACTTCATAACCTTCATAAAATGCATGTTAAAGTAAGAGCCGTTCTATCAACTGTCTCAATTTATACAAGAGCAATTTTTAGTACTGTTTATATGTGCCCCAATATATTTGGCCTTGTTCAGATTTACTGCATTAACAGGTTGAGAGGTACATGCAAATAAATTGCTTTATAGAATTAGGCATAGCCAACCTCTCAACTGTCCCCAATTTTGGCTCAAAATGTTGCTCTTCCCCTAATAATCCCTCCATAAAATAGCAATTTTGGAAGAAAACATGGAGGGTTTACAATTAAGAAATAACTGTAATAATCAAAGTTATAGATTACTTGAAATGCATGTAGATTCTTTTATTTTGTCAGCTGCTCAAGGTAGCAGTACTAATATTAAAGTGTCCCTTCTTTGACAGGTAGAAGCTGTATTGTGTGTCTATTTTATATTTTTGCATCACATTTTTGGTCCATTTTTCATAAAATTGTGTTTTTGGCAAATTAGTGACAAATCACTAAAGACTGAAGTTAGAAAATGACAGACATTTGAGTTTCAGATTTTATACCCTTCAGAAAATTCATACTAATGCAAGACCTATTCTATTATCTTTCTAAGTTTATTAGAGCAATATTTAAAAATTGTCCTTATTGTTGTGCCTTTGTCCCACTTCTGTGTATGGCTTTGTCCAGATTTCTTGCTCTTGAAGTTGAGAGGTATGACAAATGTGTCAGGGCCATCACAGTCAGCCAGAGAGATTTCAAATTGTGACATGCTTGTTGCACCCCACTCCCCCATGTAGTGACTCTGGATGTGTCCAAGCAAGGCAAGGAGTAGTTGTATCTACCTTGGATGGGGAGGACACACTGCATAAGTACTACAGTGGCTTTTCATCTGTCCTTGATTTTGCAGAATGGTCTGGTTTCTGTCATATTTTGTACTGTTGATTTATGCTTATTACTCAAAGTGCCTGTTGCTCTGTGTTTAAGTAGCAATGCTTTAATGACCATAAGGTAAGCTTGTCTGACATCGTAAGATGCAAGTAAGCTTTAATAAGCATACTGTTAAAGAATTGCCAACATTGAAAGCCTTTCTGTTGTTGCCATGCAGAGAATACTTGACTAGATAATGTATAAGCCTTGGGTATTAAAGGACAGGATTCCATTATTTTAAAAAAGCTCATTACACTTGTTGGAGACTTCCAGTCATCTCTACAGGCTTTACCCGTAAACTAAACAGAATACCAATCATGTGTGGTCCATAACCTGTACAGTAATCCTTTAAGCAATGTATCTTGAGCTTGTTTCTTGTTTGCTTTTCATTTTTTACTTTTATCATGTTTTCCCCATGAAACAAGTTGTCAGGCAGCAGGTCTTTTTTGGATAAGAAACATTTTTACAAGTGGGAGCATCACATAGATTTCTACTTTCAGCATGTTGCTTGGTACTTTAATAAAGCTGAATATATTATAATTAGAACTGCAGTGCAAGGAGAAGTGGTTTGAGTTGAGTGCTTCTGGTTTTTCTTATACTTGATTTTGACTGGCATTCCAGTAATGTATTTAAAAAGTAATTTATTTTTCATGCCTCACAACCTTTTGTTTCCATCTAGATATTAAGTAAGCTGTCATGCAGCCAATGCATTGAAATATTTTTATTCTTCTACACTTATTTTTGTCTTGATTGGACTTTCATAATGATGGTTTGCCACCCAGGGCAGCGTATTTAATTAAAGTTAGTTTTTTTGTGGTTTTGTGCATAGCTCCTCCCCTTTATGGTTGACCACACCCCTTCCATTTGACCCCGCCCATTCAGCGTCTCCTGCAGCCCCCCTGTGATTTGAAGTCACCAGCCACCACTGATATTTGCATCAAAAGGTAAATGTTAAAACTGCAAACTTCAAAACAAATGTTCTTGCTAAGGTTTGCATCTAACTATTATGATCAGCATTTAAACTGATATCAGAACCAAACATTTCCAGTGAACCTAGCCACTGTCCACATATCTTAAAAATGGAAGATGTGCATAAACCTCCATGTGTCTCTTGGCTGAGATGGTAATATAAATTCACAAGACTAACTCAAATCACATCCTCTGCTATGCCTTATATTCAGTTGAAGTCTTTTCTTCTGAAAACTGAAAATGACCTAGAATGATTATATAGTTATGTCCTGGTTAGATGCAAGGAAAGAACAACTTCTGTTGAATGAAAGTTGTTAAGGAAATGCAACTTTGTGCCCATTAAGAGCAGGTAACTTAAAATATGCATATGTCCACTCCCAATGCATAATGAAGACTTGTTTAGACACTAGGCCACTCCCAAGGCATAATGAAAGCTTGTTCAGACATATGATGCCATTCCTAGGGCATGGTGAAGAACACAGTGACATGCCCTACTGGGAAGGGAGATTTATGCTTAGGGAATGATCGTTGAATTTAAGTTTAGGGAGGGGGCTTACATTTTAAGTTTCGGGAGTTACTGGGGATTTTTGGTTTGGGGTGTGTGGAGTTTTAGGGTTAATAAATGATGAACTCTGGGTTAGGAGCTTAGTGAGAGTTTTAGGGTTAGAGTTGGGGCTTACAGTTCTGTTGTTTAATAGGGTGAAGCATTGGGAGGGCTAATTAGTTAAGTAAGATCAAGCCAGTGTGAGTGCACTTGCATTTCACAAGCAAGTGTCGGTGAGTAGTAACCCATGGGCACTTGCATTAGGCCCAGTAAAACACCATGTGTACACATTCAATTGGCAGTAAACTGTCTGGGTGCCCCATCCATTTAACAAGCAAATGTTGTATGCACTCCTCTGAGTTCCTTGTGTCTTCCTTCTTAGGATCGCCTACTAACTGAATATTCTTTTTCTTGATCTGTCAGCATAACCTCCAATTGTACGATTCTTGCCAGATTGCAAACAGATTGGGACTGAACTTGCTTGATATGCTAGAGAAAAATTGAAGCCTCAGAATGGTCTATTAAGGTGTGTTCTTCTGATCTTCTTATTTCTTTATATAAAGTTCTCCATCCTGTCTCTCAGAACTAGTTTGTTCATTATCTTAGTCAAGGATGGATACAGAACAGCTGTTCAGTTGGATGCCTGTTATGAGCCATTTCACTGGTCCGTTGTACACTGGAGGCTCTTCAACCGCTCTAATCTTGTTGAATGTTTGTCCATCGCTCAGCTCTTTTAAACCTTCGCTTTTAGTTTTTGGCTAACAGCAGCATTTAGAGTGAATTCTACAGCTATCTAAATACTCTGCCCTGTTTTATTTATTTATTGACATTTGATTACCAAGAAAGTCCGACTGGGTAGAAACTTCTTTTCATTGGAGGCCCAAGGAAAAAAGCTCCAAATTATTACAAACCATTTTAAGAACAATAATTTTGCAATCTTCAAAAATAAAATTAAAACATCTGCAGTTTAAATAAATATAACAAATTAGAGATAATATAAAAATATTAGCTAAGAATCAATAAAAGTTATATGACAGTAATTTAATTTGTATAGAAATTTTAGCTAGTTTGTAAAGAAATTAAAGGCAAGTTAGTCTAATACAAGCTAGAACTGCAGTATGAAGTGAAGGAAAAACAGGCTTATATTTATAGAGAAAGTCAGGGAAGAGAATCTGATAGAAGTAAGGAAGTAAGTTAAGAAGGGGAGGGTAAAACGATATAAGGAAGGAAAAGGTACTAGTTCACTGGTAGGGGATATAGTCTATACTTGTTTTGAACAAGAGCAAAGTCAGATTCTAGCTAGCAAGTCTTTCTGAGTAGTGTTGAAAGATGGGAGAGAGAGTATTGACCTGATGGATACATGTAAGGAGTTCCAGGCCTTAGCAACCTTGTACGAGTACATACAGTACCAAACAGATTTGATAGGTGCATAGACAGGCATGAGGTTTTGGTCAATGGATCGTAGTGACCGACTGGGAACATAGCTGTGTAGAATATTTTTTAGTGCTGAACAGCCAGGTGGATGCTTGATAATTGTATAGGTGGTAAGCTGTGTATATGTTAGTTGATGAGGCATTTCTAACCAATTTAGGCTTTTTAGTGCTATACAGTGGTGGGTTCTGAAAGGTGTATTTGCTGCAAATTTAGCAAACGTATTAAAAATGTTAGCGGAGAGGACCAATGATAGGGCCTTGTGGGTACACAGTGGTGACTGAGATGTAAGGCGAGAGCACGGAGTGCCATTTTACTGACTGATATCTATTGGACAGGTAGCTTTTGAACCACAGAAGGGTGAGCTGAGAGAGACCTAGTGAGGACATTTAAAGTAGAAGTTTGCTGTGACAAACTGTGTTGATGTATTTAAACAAGTCTAGAAGTAAGGAAGAAACTAGTTTCCTGTTATCTCTAGCTTTATTGACAGTATCTATATAAGTTAGAAGGGCAGTGCTAGTAATATGGGAAGCATGGAAGCCATGTTGTGTAGAGGCTAGACGTTCTTCCTGCAGGAGGTAGTCCAGCAATTGTTTTTGAATATTTTGGCATGGGAAGATAAGATTGCTTTAGGTCTAAAGTTATTAATGTCTTGAATTTTTCCTCCTTTGTGCAGAGGGATAATGTCTGACCTTTTCCAGGGAATGTGGGATTCCTGGATTGACCTATTTATAAGGATAGAGATGGGATATGCAATTTTATTGGCTGTTGTTTACGCACTCACTTGGCAGGTCTTCAGCTGAAGATGATCATGGCTTGTTTGTTTTGAATAGTTTTATATAGGATGTGGGCACAGTTTAAACATGAAAGTGGAGTTTGTGATATGTGGCTGTTGGGCAGGGTTATGATTAGATGTTGAGGAATCCTTGGTTTAGAGATCCTACACTATCTATAAAATGAGAGTTGAACTATATTGCATTTTCGAGTGGTGAGTTATCAGGAGATGGGTTTAGGCTGAAATATTTGGCCAGCGTGTAAGATTTCTTTATTGGATATCAAAAATATTTTAGGGTTGTGTTTAGTATTATTCTAAAAGTTGTTACAGTATATTTTTGTCTTAATTTATTTGCTTTTTAATATGATTGCAAAGCCTTATAAAGTTCTCAAGATATTGAGGTGTTTTATATTTTTGTCCTTCTTTGCATTCTTTTTCTCTGTCTTGCATTAGCATTCTACTCTTTTTGGATAGCCAAATTGTATTGTTTTTAGTCTCTTCCTTCTGGAAGGTGCAAGGATATTTAGAAAAGTTTTATAGAATAAATTTTCAGCATTGTCTGAGGGGAGGATTTTTAGGAAGTTCCAATTAATAGATGCTAGTGTAGTAATGAACATTTCGGGGTTAAACTTGGAAAGGTTGCTTGTTTTATAAATATGCTGTTTAATTGGACGTGTTAGATGTCTGGGTCGTATAGATTGGCAGATGATCACTGAGTGAGTCTGACATTGTACCTGTGGTGGTGTATTTACTAGAGTCTGATAGTAGGATCCAGTCTAATAGGGAATTTGATGTCTTGCTATAATGTGTGGGGCTATTAATTAGTTGTGTGAAACCATACAAGTTCATAGGTAGGTACTAGGCTATCGGCCCTAGGGCCCATACAAGCCTATCCCAAAAATGTACCCTGGCTTTCGCCACCCAAGAAAATTATTTTCCTGTGCCCCTGTCGAGCAGAGCCACAGAAGTGATCCCCGGGGTGAATTTCCCATCCAATCATCAAGATTTTTCTTGGAGTGCTAATGAGGAGCTCTGTTTGACATAGATATGTAGTCTGTTCCAGAGTATGGGAAGTCTCTGGGACAGGAATCTATCCCTCCAGCATGTTCTGTTTATTGTGTTGACAAGGTTAAGGTCCCTAGAGCATGTAGCTTGGAGGGATTGGGATTTCTTTAAGTGGAGCATGTCCAACAGCTCTGGGTTTGACATAGCTTTGTATGTTAGGCAGAGATCGCCCCTGAGTAGGCGATACGCGATGGAGTAAAGCTGTAGTTTTTTGAGACGGTCTGCATAGGGCATCTGTTTGAGGCCAGTAATCCTCTTCGTGAGGTAATTCTGTGGTCTTTCCAGTTGTTGTAGATGTCTTGTGAGGTACATACCAAAAGGTGCGTTGTACTCTATAATGGGTCTAATGAGTGATGAGTAGAGGGGAACAATGATCTCTTTTTTTCTGGATGAGAATCCTTTTGTGATGAGATGAGCCACATAGAAGGATTTCCTGACCACTGTGGTGATGTGATTATCAAAGGAGAGACTACTGTCCACCTGTGTCCCAAGGTCTCTTATCACATTTTCGGCATTAAGTAGACTACCAGCTATGTGGTAGTTCATGGGTACAGAGTTTTTACCAAAGGGGATGACAATACACTTTTTGGCATTGAGCTTCAGGCCATGGCTTTGACACCAGGTATCTGTTTCAGTGAGGCCCTTTTGTAGTTTGTCCACATTGTTATATGTTTCGATTATGGCTCCTAGTTTGCAGTCATCTGCAAACTTTGTTAGCCAAAGACCTTGTGTGTTGGCCTGCACTTCAGAGAAGTAGATACCAAACAGGAGAGGACCCAGGACTGAACCCTGTGGTACTCCACTTGTCACTGGTCTGATGTCGGATTTGGAATCCACTACTTTCACAGTGTGGGTTCTGTCCATGAGCCAGTTGGCAACCCATCTTGTGACATAGGGATTTATACCTAGTTTAGTGAGCTTATCTATAATTCCAGAGTCGGGGATGGTGTTGAAAGCCTTGGCGAGATCTAGATAAGCTGTGTGAACCATTTTACCCTCATCTATGGCTTTGGTGACTGCTTCAAAGAAGTCAATCAGGTTTAGGAGACATGATCTGCCTTTTACAAATCCAAACTGAGTAGGGTCCAGAGTTTGGAGATTACCAATGTCTTTGTTTATGAGTTCCACGATGATACGTTCCATGGCCTTGCAGACCAGGCTCGTCAGGCTAATGGGGTGTTAGTTCCCGGGGTCCGTCGTGGCTCCCCCTTTGTGGAGTGGGATAACTGTTGCGGTGCGCCATTCAGTGGGTACAAGGTCTGAGGTGAGGCTATGATTGAACATGGTACTTAGGTAGGGTACCAGTTCATTCTGTAGTTCATGTAGAACGCAGCCTGGGATATTGTCAGGTCCCATGGATGCTGTGTTCTTGGCTTTGGAGAGTGTGTTTTTTACCTCTGCAGCCGTGATTATAGGAACTTTGCATTCTTCCGGTATAGAGATGTGCCCTCTAGGGGGTGAGACGGGGGTAAAGTTAGCACTGAACCTATCTGCTAGGATGTTGGCAATATCAGTTGGTTCTGTATATTTAGTGACATTATGCTGTAACTCAGAGCAGATCTGAGCATTTAGATTCTTGACATAGCTATAGAATGCTTTGTGTTTGTCTTTAGAGTCAGTGGCAATTTTGTTTTCGTAACTATCTTTGGAGGATTTTTTGAGGGATCTCAGCTTCTTACTGAGGTTGACCAGGGAGTTCCTCCAGTCATGGGATTTTACTCTTTTTTGCAACAGTTTCTTTCTTCTGTTGTAGAGTTTGTTTATGGCAGAGGACCACCAGATTGGCTTCCTTTTTTTGGAGGATAACATATTGGTTCTATTAGGGATAGCGTGATCCATGCACTCGTGTAAGTGCTTATAAAGTGCATTTGTGTAGGATTCGGCAGTCATACCTCTATTGTCATGGGTGTCATGACGTTTGCCACTTCTGTCTTAAGAAGTGTGAAGTTGGCTTTTGAGAAGTTTTTTAAGATGGTTTCCCTAATTGGGGCTGGGGGTGGGATGTGGATGTCTAGGCTGATTAGCTTGTGGTCGGATCTGACCAACGGGGAATTGACCTCTGGTGTGGAACACCGGTTTCCCATGTTGGTAATGACCAGGTCTAGGATATTGCTGCCCCTGGTGGGGGTGTGAATAAGTTGATCCAAGACGATGGAATTTATGAATTCTAGAAAACGTTGAGCAGAAGAGTTGGTACGTGAGTAGTTTTCCCAGTTAATGGTGGGGTAGTTGAAATCGCCCATTATTAGGGTGTTGGGTTGTACCCTAATACTTTCCAGTGTATCAAGAAATGAGTGTGAATCCTGGGGCATGGTGGGGGGTCTGTAGCAAGCTACAATTTGGATTGCAGACTTGCCCAGAGTTAGTTGCACTTGGATAATCTCGGATGCATTATGCTGTGCAACTAGCCTGGAGGTGTGGATATCCTTAATGAATATGGACACACCTCCGCCTTTAGTGCTTCTTTCTGGGTTAGATGGCCGAAAGGTGTGGTATGAATTGAAGCCTGGTAATGCAGGGGTGCTCTCTGGAGCTTTGAACCAGGTCTCTGTCACTGCACAGATGTCAATGTTCTCCATTTTAAGGAGTGCCTCGAGTGAGTGCATTTTGAGGTTTAGACTTCTAGCATTGAGTAGCATTACCCTCAGATTTTGCTTGCTTGTACCTGTTACGGTGGTGAATTTTTCATGTGATCCTTGCCTAAAAAAGGCACTATAGGGGTGGCAAGAGCCTTAGACAGTATCCGGAATCTTAAGGGCGACAGGTGCAGGCCATCTCTGGCAAAGCATCGTGGACTGTCGATCATGTCATCCCAGGTAGACAAATACTGGATCCCCTTAGAATGACACCAGAAGCTTAGCCAATTGTTGAAGTCAATCATTTTGTCCTTGTACTGTGGTATCATTCTGGGTGATGGCAGGATGCTACTCAGGGTTAGGCTCATACCTGCCTGGGATACAAGATCGGAGAGCACCTCCATGTCTCTTTTCATGTAGTCCAGGGAGGTACGTCTCAGGTCATTCACACCAACATGGACAATGACAGTGTCATATTTGTACTTATTGTGGAGTGACCTGAGTGCATGCGTTATGTGGCAGATCCTGGCACCTGACAGGCAGCTGATGTTCATGCTAGATGTAGGGGAGTTAGAGTTTATGTCCAACCAATTCATATTACCTAATAGTAATTTTTCTTGTGGAAATGTTATGGATATCCAGGGTAGGATATCTTCCAGTATAGTTGTATCGTCACAAGGAGGGAAGAAAAGGACAGTTACACATATTTGTTTATAATTGTTTATTTTGAGGAAAGCAATAAGAAGTTCTGCTGAACTGAATTTTGATATTGGTTTGCTGTAAGGGGACCTGTAGTAGATGTTGGGAAATATTAAAGCAATTCCACCACCCACCACCTTTCCTCTCTATATGGTCATTGCAGACGATGTTATAGCCAGGAGGTATAATTCAGAGTCGTTTATGCTGGGTTTAAGCCAAGATGTTCTGTAGTCGTATCTCACCTTCATTCTTACACATGGGTTCAGGGCTGATCCTTGGCTCCGACTCGGCCTATTAAAAAGCTCAGAGTCTTCTAGTTGGCTCGTGGCTAGGTAGGTATCTCATGGTGCACCAGTATAATCCCAGATCTCGTTTACCACGTCAACGAGTTCAGATGTGCTTCTTCTTGGCCGTGGCTAAGTTTAACACATTTTGTTATTTTTTCTATATTACAGTTTAACTTTTCAAGTTATATAGCCTTTGCTAGTGTTTAACTATCATTAGAGTAGTTTCAGTCTTGCTGAAGCACCTTCTTTAATTTAGTTAATTATTGTTGAGAACTGGTTGGCCGTTGGCCTTGTTGTTCTCCTTGGTATCCTGTGTGCCAGTTTGTTCTAGGCGTTTTGCCCCTAGTTGTTGTTTGCTGTGCTATATTAGCTTAGAGAATTTTGTAGTTCATAAGTTTAATAATTAGTGCTTGCTGTTAAGGTGCGCGTTTGCACTCATTTTAACCTTTCCGTGTACAGTGTTCTTTAGTGTGCGGTGTTATTAGATGTGTGTGTGTTCAATCTCGCCGTTTGTTCTTACACCTGGGTTCGGAGCCGATCCTCGGCTCCGTGTCGGCCGCTTGGCAAAGCTGTGCATCGAGAAGAAGCTCGAGACCAACCTATCTCCCACAATTCCCCTCTGCCTTTACCTCAGATCTAGCTTGCCGCTGCAACGTTTGCATCATTTTTGATGAGCTCGGACCACCTGACAGCTAAGATTACTTTTATCTAACATTTTTAGATAATTTTTTTTCTTCTAGTTTACCTTTAAGTTTTGTGTGTGTGTGTGTGTAGTGAGTCGAGGGCTTTCTTCGAGTACGTATATATCTTTTATATATATATATAATAAGTTAGTTCCCTCGGGGCCTACCCCACCCTCTAAACTTATAAGACTTATAGAACTTTTATAAGTTATAAAACTTCTACTGGATTTGACATATTACCGGATTTGACTAATTTACTGGCTTTGACTTTATTGTTGGTACTGCCTGTCCAAGACTGTGTGCTATATAGTTTTACTGATTTTGACTTACTGTTATTATGTCTGAAAAAGCTAAGTCAGGCTTCAAATGGTGCCAATGTGGACAGAAAATGTCTGTCACAGACAACCATAGTTCCTGCGTCTACTGTCTTGGCCCTCTCCATCTGCGAGAAGACTGCTCCATTTGTCATTCTTTCAGTGGAAGGGTCATGACAGATAGGCGCAGGAAACTCATGGATAGAGGCCTTTTGAAGCCTGCTTTCCAAGAGGCTTTGGATGCATCGGACCAGACATCTAAATCCTCGAAGGAATCGAAGACGTCGGAGCCCATGTCATCGGCTCCGAGCTCTTCATTTAAAGTTCGCTCACCGGTTCCACAGACCTCGGGGCCAAGTATCGAACTTTTGTCTGTTACCGAGCCTCGAGTCTTGGAACCGGTGGCGGAGCTCCCACCTCCTGTGCTATTGAGGTCGGCTCCGTCTTCGATTCCTTCAACGCGTTCTTCTAGGCCCCTCTCCGACACCGATGTAGACCGCGTGGTGCAGAAATTAATGGAGAATACGGCCTTGTCCAAACTCATCTCAGTCTCTTCCCAGTTGGTGTCGAGACTCGAAGGCCTTCCCTTATCTCCATCTGTTCCTCCTCCGAGACCTATTCAGTCCTCGGAGCCGGGAGAGGCTGATCTGATGATTGTGGAGCCCTCGGTGCTGGAACTGTCTTTTTCTCGGTCGGCACCGTTCACCTCGACTCCGACGGACCCTTTACCGGAGTCTCAGAGCCGACGATCCATCCTTGGTTCGGGGACCGAGAGTCGGACCGATGTTTCGGTTCCGACTCTCCCTCTCGGTGCCTCGGCTCGGATCGACTCGGCTCCGTCCTCGGGGTCGATACCCTCGGTCCCCGTCTCGGGGATCCCTCCGCTTTCTTCGGAACCGAGGGATTCCTCGACTCGGGACCCGGGGGCCTTCGACCTCATGAGGAAGGTGTTGTCGACTCAGACAACCACTTCTGCAGAAACAGCTTCTCCTTCCCATAAGGGTCCGTTATCCTCCTCTGCACCCACGGCTACGTCAAAGCGTCGAGCACCGGTGTCTCAGCCGCCCCCAGAGGGAGCCCCCTCTTCCTCGGAGGCTTCATCGGATGCCCCCCCCCGAGGAAGTTCCTAGGATAAGGTTGTGTAAGAGGAGACACTTGGATTCTCCACAAGAATCCTTGACATCGGACACTGACTTAGATGAGTCAGAAGGATCCCCGAAATCACCCTCAGAGGATGTCTCCTTTTCTGACATCCTGGAGATCCTAAAACAGAGAGGTGATTGGCAAGCCCTACCCCCTTCTGAGGATGAGTCAGTCTTGCTGAAGGCATTCGGTGCTCGCCCTTCTTCCTCCTGGGTCACTCCGCCCTTCGATGAGTTGATGGAATTGATTGCTCGAAGGGCGTGGGAGACACCTGACACAGTGGAGCCAGACCCTAGAAAGCCTAATAAATATATTACTGCCCCTCAAGATAAGGCTTATCTCACAAAAGGAGTTCCAGTGGACGCTATGGTGGTGGCAGCGGCCACTAAAAAGGAGATGTCTGAATCTTCCTCATCTGTCCATCCGCCTAACAGAGATTCTAGGACTATGGACAGGTATGGGAAGCACATTTTTAGTTCAGCGGTTTTTTCCATGCGATCGCTGAACTATTTGACCCATTTCACACGGTTACAGAGGGATCTAATCAAAGAGTTGGGAGATACCCTCCAGGGTACCACAGATGCTGCTGTCTCAGAGAAAGTTACAGCACAACTCAATACCCTTACTTCTATTGTGAACTCATCCATGAGGCTCATTTCATATGCAGCCGAAGGATCGAGTAGGGCTGCGGCTTCAGCGATTGCTCTTCGCAGACAATCCTGGATGCGCTTATGTTCCTTTGCGGAAGCCTTCAAGTCTTCCTTTACTAATGCCCCATTTGACGGTGCCACTCTCTCTGGCCCTAAAGTAAAGGAGACCCTTACCCGGTGTGAGCAAGAGAGAAAGACTCTGTCTGCTGTCGGAGTCCATTTTTCCACCCCATTCAGACCGTACCCCAAAGGGCAACGTGGTGGTAAAATGTGGTTTCGAAAACCCCAAGGCTCTTTCCCAGGCACACAGGGTGATGCCCCCTCTAGAGGCAGAGGAGGGGGCAGAGGTGGAAGACGTCGCCCTGGTGGCAGAGGGGTCCGCAAAATCAAGGTGACAGGGATACACTCCCTGGGAAACCTTTCCATCACTCCTGAGAGGAGGCCTGACTGTCCTGCTCTGGAGGCAGTCGGGGGTCGCTTAGCTTTATACCCTCAGGCCTGGCAAAGTATAACATCAGACAATTGGGTAAAAAGCATTGTTACCAGAGGTTACAAAATTCCGTTCCTATTACACCCATTTCCGCAGAAAAGACTCCCAGATGTACCGCCCCATCTGCGAGACCCTGCAGCTATAGAAATTTCAAAGCTGCTAGAAAAAAAGAATCATCCAACCAGTCCCAGCGGACCAAAGAGGATTCCGAACTTACTCAAGGTTCTTTTTATTTCCAAAAAAGACAGGGGACTGGAGGCCAATTCTGGACCTAAGCAAACTCAATACCATCGTCAAGAAAGAAAAGTTCCGGATGGTCACGCTTCAATTGATCCTTCCATTCTCACAGAAGGACGACTGGATGTGCTCAATAGATCTAAAGGACGAGTACTACCACATCAAAATGGCCAGGGCATCCAGGGATCACTTGCGCTTCCGGCTGGGAGCCAGTCACTTTGTTTCGAGCCCTGCCCTTTGGTCTGACCTCAGCCCCCAGGGTTTTCACCAAATGTATGGCAGTGGTAGCGTCTCACTTGAGACGCCTAGGATTCCAGGTGTTTCCGTATCTGGACGACTGGCTCCTTACTGCCACCACCGAGCGTCGACTGATTCAGGCCAGGGATTACACACTAGAACTCTGTGTTCATCTCGGAATTTCCGTAAATTTCGAAAAATCTGTATTACAGCCATCACAGCATATCTCATTCATAGGAGCAGAATTGGATACGCGTTGCTTGATTCTAAGGCTTCCTCCAGAAAGAATAGCCTCTCTACAAAATCATATATCTCTTCTCCTGATGGCAAAGAAATCCCCAGCAAAACTGGTTCTGAAAGTGTTGGGTCTCATGGAAGCTTCCCTCATTGCAATACCCTTGGGAAGGCTGCACATGAGAGTTCTTCAATGGCTGCTATTTGCACAATGGTCGTTCCAACAATTACCCCTGACACACGAAATTCACATCACGAACATCTGCAAGTCACACCTGTCTTGGTGGCTTCAGACTTGCAATCTCTCCGGCGGCCGACCATTTGTACTACCCACGCCGACAGCTACGGTGACCACGGACGCTTCCCTGATAGGGTGGGGGGGCATCTTTCAGGGACAGACAGTCCAAGGCGAATGGACCAAATTGGAGTACAATCTGCACATCAATGTTCTAGAGCTGAGGGCAGTGTTTCTAGCGTTGCAACACTTTTCTCCCCTTCTACCTCTAGGGACCATTGCAGTTCAGTCGGACAACATGTCTGTAGTCTGGTACATAAACAAACAAGGGGGAACCAAGTCTTATCAACTATGCAGAGAGGCCATGAGAATTTGGCAATAGGCAGAGTCCATGGGTCGCTTTCTGATAGCAACGCATATCCCGGGGTTATCCAACGTCATAGCGGACAGGTTGAGCAGAGCCATCCTGTTACCACACGAGTGGTCCCTCAAACGAACAATTGCGGACAAGATATTTCGCAAGTGGGGCCAGCCTTGCTGCGATCTGTTTGCGTCTCCAATGAACGCCAAATGCAGAAGCTACTTTGCCCTATTACCCCCTCCAGGGGAAGTCCCCAGGGACGCTCTGAACTACGATTGGCCCCCAGGCCTCCTGTACGCCTTCCCTCCTATTCCTCTGATTGCAAAATTTCTACAGAAAGCCAGCAACCTGGAGAGGACAATAATCCTCATTGCCCCATTCTGGCATCGTCAAATTTGGTTTCCCTTTCTTCGAGCACACCAAATTTGGGAACCCTGGATCCTGGACCCGGAGCTGGACCTACTGACCCACTCGTCAGGGGCTCCCCACCCATCGCTTCTCTCCCTCAGACTAGCAGCTTGGCTGCTCCGCTTCCCTTCTTAGCCAGGTCTGATCTTCTTTCCCTTGTGGTTCAAAATATTCCAGTGGCTTCTCATAAGGCTTCCACTACAAAAATCTACCCTAGTAAGTGGAAGCGTTTTGTACACTGGGCAACTACACAACATTTGGATCCCATAATAGCCCCACTGAACAGAGTCTTGGAGTTTCTATCCGTACTATTTCACCAAGGAGCTTCTCCTTCCACTTTGAGAGTTCAGTTGGCTGCCATTTCAAACTTTCATGTGGGAGAAAATGGGGCGCCTATTATGGCTCATAGACTTTGTAAGGCCTTTCTAAAAGGGTCTTTCCATATCAGGCCACCAGTCAGAATTCCTACACCACCATGGAATTTGAACCTTCTATTGTCACAGCGAATGCTACCACCCTTTGAACCAGCCTCTTCCTGTTCTTTGAAGTTTTTGTCATGGAAAACCCTCTTTCTGGTAGCTATCACATCAGCCAGGCGGGTATCGGAACTTCAAGCTCTTTCCGTTAAACACCCATATTTGATCTTTCACCCTGATAGGGTATCTCTTCGCACTAATCCCTCCTTTCTTCCCAAAGTTTGCTCCGTCAATAACATTAATCAGTCCATTGAGCTCCCCACATTTTTCAAGAACCATTTCAGTAAGTTGGAATATATGTTACACAAGTTGGATGTTCATAGACAACTCAGATTTTACTTGGATAGAACAAAGGATCACAGAAAAACAGATCAGCTCTTTATAGCCTTTGCGGACAGCAGAAAGGGCATGGCAGTTACGAAACGAACCCTTTCCAAATGGCTATCCGATTGTATTGTTTTTGTTTATACTGCTTCTGAGCAGAGTTTACCTATCAAGCCCAAAGGACATTCTACTAGATCAATATCTACATCCCTGGCTCATGCGGCCCGCCTACCATTAGACACTATTTGTGCGGCTGCCACTTGGTCTAAACCACATACATTCATTACTCATTACAAAGTGGATAGGGTTTTCAGGGACAGGGCAACCTTTGGTTCCACTGTGCTCAGGAACATTCTTCCCTGAGTTTCTCAGGATCACGGAGCTAGGGACGCTACCCAGGTGTAAGAACAAACAGCGAGATTGAACACTCTCACATATAGAAGTTATGTCCTTACCATAACGTTCCATGTGGAGTGTTCATCTCGCCTTTGTTCTTACATTCCCACCCTCCCACCCTCAGGAAGAACGTCCAGTTTAGGTGTCTGGTTTGGTTCTCCCGCTTCTGTTTCTCTCAGTTGTTACGGCTGTTTTTCAGCTATGCTTTAGCATGTGTGTTGTATGTTCACTCCCGTTGGGTTCTGGTTTGTTTGCAAACTAGATCTGAGGTAAAGGCAGTGGGGAATTGTGGGAGATAGGTTGGTCTCGAGCTTCTTCTCAATGCAGAGCTTTGCCAAGCGGCCGACACGGAGCCGAGGATCGGCTCTGAACCCAGGTGTAAGAACAAAGGCGAGATGAACACTCCACATGGAATGTTATGGTAAGGACATAACTTCTATTTTTAGCTAGTTAGTATTAGATTATTTCCGCCTAGATATTAGTCTGATATTTAGCTTTAGTTGACAAGGGTTCTTGATATTTCTACCCTTTTGGTTCTATGTCATAGAATTTGAATAAAGTACCTCTCAGCAGTGGGACTTTTTTCTGGCTCATACTTTGTGTGTGTATGTGTATGTGCAGTATATTTGGTAGTTTCTGATCTTTAGTCTTCTCTTTTCTAGGTCTGTTTGAGTTAGAGGACCTAGTTTTCTCTCTTTTTTTTTTTCTACCCAGGGCTAGGCCCGTTTGAGTTGGAGGACCTAGTCCTCGTGGTGGTGTGACTGTTAGTGCAGTAAGGGCTAGGCCCGTTTAAGTTAGAGGACCTAGTCCTCTTTGTGTTTGGCTTGTGTCTTTTTGCTGCATCTCCATACCATGTCTAAAGAGGTAAAAGATCATAAACCCTCAGGGTTTAAGAAATGTGTGAAATGCTCTCAGAAGATGTCTATTACCAATGGCCACAGTAACTGTGTGTATTGCCTCGGAGCCATCCATCTGCAAAAAACATGTTTGTTTTGCCATTCTTTCAGTGCCAGAGTCTTACAGGAGTGGAAGAACAAACTAATATTAAAAGGTCTCCTTAAGCCTTCTTTCGGGGAGGACTTGGCCAGTTCATCTTCCTCCACCAAATCTCATGCATCTAAAAAAGAAAAGGCTAAACCTTCCAAGAGGCATTCCCTGGCAGCATCCGGTACTTCGGAACAGCCTTCTAAACTGTTGAAACCAGACAAGACTTCCCCCTCCTTGGCTCCACTGATCTTGGAACCAATAGAGGTCGTTGATCCTGACTCCAGTGTCGTTCCCATGCCTTTCAAAATCGACTCATGATAGCAAACATTGGAGCCGGTCCAGAGATCCATTGCCGGTCTCCCCAACTTTAAGGTCCCCTATCTTACAGAGGTCCAGAGCTCCCACACTGTCTTCCAGATCTTCCAGGAGTCTATCAGAAGAAGATGTGGAGAGAGTAGTGCTGAGACTCTTGAAGTCATCTGCCTTGCCAAAAATGCTGTTGGCTCCAACCGAGTCAGTCCCGGAGCCACTTGAGTCCATTTCCCCTTCTGTGGTTCTTCCTCCGTACTTGGCTTTCGGAGCCAGAGTGCTTGGTACCACTGGTTGTGGAACCATCGATTCCAGCTCCCCATGAGGCTGTCTGAGAGCCGGTTTCTGCTCTGGCACCTTCGGTGCCATCCGGGGTGTCTGAGCCGAAGCTCTCCAGTCTGCCCCGACAGGGACTCTTGGACCTGGACCTCTTCGGTTCCGAGTCTCCGTCTCGGTATGTCGGCTATGGTGAGCTCGGACCCTACATCTATTTCAAAGCTGATGGCTCGGAGCAGGAGAGGTTGGCCTTCGAGATGATGCGGAGTGTGCTGTCCCGGTCATCAGCTCCACCCAGGGGTACCGACACTCTTCCCCCTCAGCACCGACCTCCATCTCAGCACCTACTCCCTCTATAGACAGCAGAGACCCGCAGCCTCAGGAGCCCCCGGCTGGTGGCCCCCACTTTTCCAAGATCTACCCGGAATATCCTTCTGAGGAGCCCCTTCAGAAGAGGACATGCAAGAGGAAGCATGTAGACTCCCAGGATAAGTCTATTACCTCCGACTCTGACCTCGAGGAGTCAGAAGGTTCCCCCAAGTCGTCCTCTGATGATGTCTCCTTTGTAGACATCTTAGAGATCCTTAAGCAGAGGTGTGGCTGGCCCACTGTTACCCCTTCTGATGAGGAGTCGGTGTACCTGAAGGCTTTCGGGTCTCAACCTTCAACCTCTTTGGTGTCTCCACCTTTCGATGAACTTTTAGACCTCGTTGGTTGAAAGGTGTGGGAGACTCCTGATGCCGTGGAGCCAGTCCCCAGGGGACCTAATAAATTTTTGTCAGCCCATAAGGAGAAGGAATTTTTGTCCAAGGGCATTCCTGTAAATGCCATGGTGGTGGCAGCGGCCACTAAGGAGGAACTAGCACAGACTACTACTTCTGTCCATCCGCCGAAGGAGTCTTGAATGATGGACAGATACGGGAAGCGTATCTTTTCATCAGTGGCATTCACTCTCAGATCGCTGAACTACCTAACACATTTTACAAGGCTTCACAGAGATCTCCTTAAGGAGTTGGGAGAGACTCTACAAGGTACATCTACTGGAGGAGCCCCTGTTGAGGTGTCTGCTCAGTTGTCCACCTTGAATTCCATTGTTAACTCGTCCATGAGGCTGATTTCTTATGCAGCCAATGGAGCGAGCAGGGCAGCAGGTTCAGAAGTTTCCCTTAGGAGGCACTCCTGGATGCGCTTGTGTAATTTTGTGGAGCCATTCATGTCTACCTTTACCAACGTCCCCTTTGATGGTTCTTCCTTGTTTGGACCCAAGGTAAAAGACACACTCACCAGGTGCGAGCAGAAAGGGAAAATGCTCTCTGCCATGGGAGTATGTTTTGCCGTCCCCTCTAGACCATACTCCAAGGGTCAGAGAGGTGGTAAAGTGTGGTTCAAGTCGTCCCAGAGGTTTTTCCAGGATGCACAGGGTGACTCCTCCTTCAGAGGAAGAGGAGGAGGAGCAAATGGTAGAGGCAGGGGCGGACCGCAAAACCAGGGAGGCCGCAATTCATTTCGAGGCCCACCCTATTAGCGCTCCTGATATGGGGCCCGGCTATGCTTCTCTGGAGCCAGTCGGGGGTCGCATTTCCTTGTATCCAGAAGCCTGGCTAAGCACCACCCGAGACAAATGGGTACAAAGAATCATCACCAGAGGTTATTCCATACCCTTTTCTCTTCCACCTCATGTTCCCAAGAGGATCACAGGGATCAAGCAACTGTAGAAGTGAACAAGTTGCTCGCAAACAGAGTCATCCAAACCATCCCCACAAACCAGGTAGGATTTGGAACTTACTCCATATTCTTTTTAGTGCCAAAACGTACAGGCGACTGGAGGCCCATCTTGGACCTCAGCAAATTAAACAAATCCATAAAGAAGGACAAGTTCCGGATGGTGACACTGCATTCTGTACTCCGTCTATTAGGGAAAGACACTTGGATGTGCTCAATAGACCTCCAAAATGCATACTACCACATAAAAAATGGACAGAGCGTCGAGGAGCCATCTACACTTCCGGCTTGGAGCCAGTCACTACCAGTTTCATGCTCTGCCTTTTGGTCTCACCATAGCCCCCAGGGTGTTCACCAAGTGTATGGCAGTAGTGACAGCTCACCTGAGACGTCTAGGATTCCAAGTGTTTCCGTATCTGGACGACCGGCTCCTGACCGCCTCCACCAGACATCTACTTCTTCAAACCAAAGACTCCACTATCCAACTTTGTGCCCAGTTGGAGATTACTGTAAATTGGGATGTCTGCTAGATCGCCCTCTCAATTTCTGACTTTTATAGGCACAGAAATAGACACAGTCGCCATGTTGGCTCATCTTCCAGCAAGAAAGAGCACAGAACCTCATACAAGTCCTTTGTCTATTCCCCCTCCGGAAAGTCAAGGCAAAGACAGTGCTGAAACTTCTAGGGACCATGGCCTCCAACATATTGCTAGTCCCTCTTGCCAGATTACTCATGCGGATTCTTCAGTCGCTTCTATCGTCCCAGTGGTCCTTTCAACAACTGTCTCTATCCCACCACATTCTTTTAACAGAGTCTTGCAAAAAGGACCTCTGTTGGTGGATCCAACCCAACCAGCTAACAACAGGCACTCCATTCCTTCCTCGCCAACCCGTTGCTACTGTGACCACGGATGCCTCACAGATAAGGTGGGGGGGGCATTATCTAGGCAGGACTGTCCAAGGCACATGGCTAGATCATGAGGCCCACCTGCATATCAGTGTCCTAGAGATGAGGGTCTTGGCATTGCAAGCACTCCACGACCTTCTTCCTCTTGGGACGATAGCAATACAATCAGACAACATGTCAGTAGTACGGTATACAAACAAGGCAGAACCAGATAGTATCCCCTCTGTCAAGAGGCTATTCGTGTTTGGAAATGGGCGATATCTTCCCAGCACTTTCTAATGGCAGCGCACATCCTGGGGACAACCAATGTGATAGCCGACAAACTCAGCCAGGCAATCTTGATGCCTCACAAGTGGTCTCTGAAGCAGGAAATAGCGGAACAGATTTTCCGCAGATGAGGACAGCCTTGCTGCGATCTTTTCGCCCGTCCAATCAACTCCAAATGTAGCAGCTACTTTTCCCTTATCCCCCCTCTGGGGGAGTCACCGAGAGATGCACTTGTTCACGATTGGCCCCTGGGTCTCCTTTATGCTTTCCTGCCCTTCCCTCTCATATCCAAGGTGATTCATAAAGTGAAACTTTTGGGAAACAAATTGATTCTCATCACTCCTTACTGGCCTCATCAGGTTTGGTTCCCCTTTCTCGGGCCTCATCTACTAGATGACCCATGGACTCTGGACCCAGTGCCAGATCTACTGACGCACATGTCAGGCTGTCTTCATCCCAGTCTGCACACCCTCAATTTGACAGCTTGGCTGCTCCAGTTCCATCCCTAGTCAGGCTTCATGAGTTTTCACCCACTGTGACCCACATTCTCGCATCTTTTCACAAACCCTCCACTCGAAAGTTATACACCAGCAAATGGAGAAGGTTTTCTATCTGGGCTGCGGAAAGGAATGTTGGCCCTTACACCGCATCCATTTCAGTGGTTTTGTAATTCTTGTCTGAACTTTTTCACCAGGGTTCTGCTGCTGCCACAATTAGGGTTCAATTGGCAGTAATATCAAATTTTAATTTGGGTCAACATGAGTCTAATCTGATGTCACACAAATTGTGTAAAACCGTCCTTAAAGGTGCTATTTTGTTGAGATCTCCCTTTCAGGAACCAATAGCTTCATGGGCTCTAAACTTCGTCCTATCCAAATTAATGTCTACACTGTTTGAACATGCTCATTCGTGTTCATTGACATTTCTGTCTTGGAAGACTTTGTTTCTAGTGGCCATCACATCTGCTAGACGAGTATCAGAGTTAAAAGCACTGTCTATCAAGCCCCCTTATTTGATTTTCCACAAAGATAGAGTACTCTTCACACAAATCCATCTTTTGTCCCTAAGGTGTGCTCTGATAATAACTTGAACCAAACTATAGAGCTTCCGGTGTTCTTTCCTAATCATTCCAACACAGCAGAATACTGATTTCATCAGTTGGACGTTCACAGACAATTACAGTTCTATCTACACCGGACCAAGGAATTCAGGAAGTCAGATCAGTTGTTTGTTTCCTTCTCCAACTCCAGAGTAGGTCTCCCAGTTTCCAACGTGACCCTTTTGAATTGCATTTCCAGTTGTATATCCCACATTTATTCTTCCGATGGAAAGCTTTTACCATTCAACATTAAGCTCACTCTACAAGATCCCAGTCTACTTCTGCAGCCTTTCAAGCCAGGGTTCCAATTGATAATATTTGTGCAGCAGCAACCTGGGCTACCCCTCACACCTTTATTACTCATTACAAATTGGATTTGACTTCCAGGGTTAGAGCCTCCTTTGGTTCCACGGTACTCGGGAGTATTTTTCCGTGAGCCACCCAAGGATAAGGTGATAGGGACGCTGTCCATGTGTAAGAATGAAGGCGAGATAGGACTACAGAACATAAAGAAGTTATGTACTCACCATAACGTTCCATGTTTGTAGTCCATCTCGCCCTTCATTCTTATGAACCCACCCTCCTACCACCTTACTGGAAGGATCTGGAGACAGAAACATTTTTCATAACAGGTGGAGAATTTTTATTATTGTTCTTTCTGGATAGTTTTTATGTTGTGTCTTTCTATAGTTTAGTAGCAAACAAGATCTGGGGATTATACTGGTGCACCATGGGATACCTACCTAGCCACAAGCCAACTAGAAGACTTGGAGCTTCGTAATAGGCTGGGTTGGAGCCGAGGATCGGCTCTGAACCCATGTGTAAGAATGAAGGGCGAGATGGACTACAAACATGGAATGTTATGGTGAATACATAACTTTTTCAGTTAGAACTTCAGGCTTATATTGGGTGAATACAGAACAGACATGTTGTTCAACAATTTTTTTTCTTATGCTTCTAACATTTATTGCAGCAAAAATTAGATCACCAGCATTGGGAACTGGCTGTTGGGTTAGGGAAGTGTGAAAGAGAATTATTTTTGTGTTTGTTGTAATAGGTGGAGATAGGATTGGGGTGTATATCTTCTCTTAGTAGGATTTTAGTAAATTGGGGAATTATGCATACTTGTTTTTGGAAGAGGATTCTTGCAATTAATTTTGTTTTGGTGCGAACTGAAGTGCAATTAATCAGTCTGTATTTGCAATAAAGGTGAGGGGTAGTATTAAATAGGTTTGGTGCAATGTGTGGAGAGTGTAAAGAGGAGGGGTATACATAGGTGGTTGAGACAAGAGTTGGAGAGATGTTGACAGATATGGAGTCATAGTAGGATGAAAGATGACACACTAGGAAGTGAAGAATAAAGATAACCTGAAGAGTAGCATTATTAAGTACAGGAATCTGTATTTTATAAATGTCAGGTAGTGGGGAAGTAGCAATGAAGATGGAAACAAGAAGATGCAAAACAGTAGGAGATTCAGTGATGGTGGACTGTGAAAGCTGGTAGAGGATAGGTAAGGAGAGAAGTATTTTCTATAAAAGAAGAGACTTGGGCTGTCCTGGTATTCTCTCTGGAATATAAGGAATAGAGGGTATGAAAGGCTAGAGTGTACTGATGTAGTCAAAATAAGAAGTAATGAAGGTTTATTTGGGAAAAATAAAAGATACAATGTAGAATAGATTGGTCCTTTTAGGGAGGGTTGTGGTTATAAATCGATGTAGTGCAAAGCAATGTGGGAAAAAGTTGAGAATGGCGCTGAAGGAGATAGGAAGCAGGAAACAAGAAACAGATGTGTATGTATAGAGGTACTAAGTCATTTGGGGGGGGATTGGAAGAAGAGTCGCAAGTAAAATATTTATGCAGGAAGTATGATGATAGAGTAAGCGTTGGTGGGTTAAAATAACTTTGCTTCACTTTTCAGCTTCAGCTAGGTGGGACGGAGATAGTGTTGTGTGTAGACCACCTTCACTAGAAGTGCCTCAACCTACCACAGTTATGGACACATATATAATGGCCACTGATGAAATACCAGTTCTTCTTAAGATGTTTTTTGAGCCATGCTACTTTTGGACAACAGCATTCTAGGAGTATCCATGTTTTCCACCACAGACAATTATTTATTTTTTTTTTACTTTTATAGAGTAAATATTTAAAATGTTTGAATATAGATTTCTGGTAACTGAATACACAAATAAGATTTTTATGTTTGTTTTTTCTTTGATGAAAAACATTTGCAAAATGATTACATTTTAGGCCCTTATGCTTCTTTATATATGTGACTTGAAAGGGTCCTGGGGTTGTTCTTTGAAACGGCTGTTATTTTGACAAGTAAGTAAATTGGGTCCATATGTCCTCAGGTCCTGATGCTGAAGTGCTGTCACCACTACATGTTGGAGAAGTTTCACGTCTCCTTGGACTTTATCACCCCAGCTCTGATAAACCTACTCCTACTATTGAAGAACTTTTTGCTTATTTGCGTGATGTCAGCCTGCACAGGTAAGTCTGGCTTGATCCTTGTTTTTGAATTACACACAGCAGTGAGTTTGATTTTGTGGCCCAAGGATGACTGTATACGGAGCTGTGAAGAGTGATGATATAACAACATAGCCTAGAGTCAGCCTGACTGCCTTTCACACTGCATTGCATAGTACATAGTACCCTGCATGGCTCTCAGTTGGCATTGCTTTCCAAATTATATTCCATGTCTAGATTCAGGCATTTAGCCTTGTTCCTTAACTGCAAACTCCTGTCCACTAAATGTCCCTCTGTTCACCTTTTTTTTCTATTTCATAGCTAACATTCTTTCTTTTATTGGAAAGCCTGCCCATTCATTAGCTTTCATGCATTTCCTCAGTTATTTGTCAGGTTATCTCTTGAAGTAAGTCCATCCTTATTAATGTGTAATGTGTTGTTGTCAGTCTCGCCTTTATTCTCACTGATGGGTCAGATCCGATGTGTCAGATCCGTCTCAGTCTTTACAAAAGCTCAAGGACTTCAGCAAAGCTTGTGGGCACATTTCCCTACCCATAATGCAGTTCCCCAACTTCCTTGTATCTCGTTTGCTGTGCTGCAAGAAGGATCTTCTAGCAAGCTCTGGGCTAAGTTTTTTTATATGTTCTTGCTATTGCTTACCTCTTTCTGCTTTTAGTATTATTATTATTATTATTATTATCTTGCTAACGTATAGTTAAAGTTCTTCACCTTTTAGTACCTTCCGTGTTTTAGTATAAGTTTTTCCTTGTTAGTTTTTCCCCTTGGTGTTAGCATCCATTTAAGTTGGAGGGCATCTGTCTATACCTGTTTAAGTTAAAGGGTATTCTTTTACCTTTTCTTTTACCTGTATCTGCTGGTAGTATTGATAGTTATTACTCCCTCTTCCTTTCCGGTTACTGTCTGTTTTAGTTAGGCGGTGGTTAACCAAGTCTGTTTAGATTAGAGGACTTACCCCACCCCCTTTTCCCTGTTGTTGTTGCTATTAAAAAAAAAAAAGAGAGAGAGAGAGATCTTCTTTCTGTATTTTTAATTAGTTAAGGTGTGTGCTTCTGTTTTTGTTAACCAGTATGTCCCAAAAAAGAAAGCAAGCCCTTGGGATTTAAAAAAATGTCAGAAGTATAGTAAAAAGATGCCCCTCAGTGACTCTCACACTTTGTGTATACTGTTTAGGGCCTCATCATCTACAGGAGTCATTTTCCATATGCCATGCTTATAACCATAGGGCACTTATAGAACGGGTAAATAAGCTAATTTTGAAGGGGTTATTAAAACCCCAATTTTCTGATGCTATTTCTGTTGATCCTCTCCAAAATCGGATAAGCCTGACAGCAGGAAAATGGCCTTCCTCTGCTCCAAAATCTTCATCTGAGCTGAAAGCCAAACTGCTGAAAGAGTCTGCTCAGATAGCACCTATGGAGCAGACCTCAAACGCCGGAGCAGGGACTTCATCGGAGCAGAAAGCATCTTCGGCTCCAAAATCTTATGTTGATTCTTCGGCTCTGAAAGACCCCTTGCCTGCTGATTATGTTATCAGAGCCGATCTCCATCTTTGGAGCCTATTACTTCTAGTCTCCCTTCACTGTTCTTTTCCAGATCCAGATCCCCAACACTGTCTACCAGGGCAACTAGGAGCATCTCAGATGAAGATGTGGATAGAGTGGTGCAGAGGCCTCTCAAAACACCTGCCTTTGGCCAAGCTTCTTTTGGATCTGTCTCATCTTCCCCTTTCAGCACACATTCCTCCTCTGATCTGACCTTTGGTTTTAGAGCGGGAAGACTTCCAATAATCCAGATGGTGTCGGTATTGGGTCTGGGGCATGTTGGCTCCTCGGATCTGGTGTCTGCCTTGAGCGTCTCCATCTAGTCAGTGTAGAAGACCTCTGGGAGCTGACACTTGCTGGTCGGATCCTTGGAGCCGGCTGAGATCTCCTTGGATCCGACTCTGTCTCTCTGGGCCTCTGCTCAGATGGGTTTGACTTCCAATTCTTCTTCAGAGCTTCTGTCTTCTGCCCTGCAGGCTGCTTTGGCCCCAACATCTGCTTTGTCGGGTCCAGGAAGTTCTTTGGAGCAAGGACAGGGTGCTTTCAAAGTTATGAAGAGGGTGATGACTGCTCTCCAGTTTCAGGCCCAATCCTCCTTGGAGCTTCCTCCCTTGTCCTTACCTCCTCACCCCAATCCATAGGACTGCAGAGATCCCAGGCCTCAGGATGTTCCCCAGAGGACTCCCCCTCTTCTGAAACTTCTCCAGACTACCCTACTGGGGAAGTCCCTTGGAAGAGATCATGCAAGAGGAAGCATCTAGACTCCTCAGAGGAGTCCATCACTTCAGATGCCAACCTTGATGAAGCAGAAGGGTCCCAAAGGTCTCCTCCTGAGGACGTCTCCTTTGGAGGCATCCTAGAAATTTTGAAACAGAGATGTGACTGGCAGTCCTCTTCCCCTTTGGCCGAGGAGTCAGTATACCTGAAGGCCTTCGGATCTCACCAGTCAACCTTTTGGGTAACACTGCCTTTTGACGAGCTTATTCAGTTAATCTCTCAGAAGGCATGGGAGACCCCGGATTCCATAGCACCCACTTCTAGGAGGTCAAACAAGGATATTACAGCCCCAAGGACCAAACCTTCCTTACCAAAGGTGTAGCAGTTGATGCCATGGTCGTGGTGGCTGCCACAATAAAGGAATTTTCTGAGACCAGTTCCTCTATCCATCCTCCTAATAAGGATTCCAGAACCATGGATAGGTGTGGAAAGCCTGTCTTCTCTTCAGCTGCTTTTACATTACGATCGCTGAACTATCTCACTCATTTCACCAGACTTCAGTGGGACCTGTTGAAAGAGTTGTCAGACTCTTTCCAGGGAGCTATAGCTGATGCAGTAGCAGACAAGGTCAACGCACAGCTCACTACCCTCAATTCAGTGGTCAACTCATCTATGAGACTCATCACATATGCAGCAGATGTAGAGAGTAGGGCAAGTATGTTCAGGCATCTCTATTAGGGGGCAGGTTTGGGATACGTCTTTGTGATTTCGTGGAGCCCTTTAAGTCTTCCTTTGTTAATACTCTCTTCAATGACTCATTTCTCTTTGGGCCCAAATTTAAAGAAATGCTAACCCGGTGTGACCAGGAGGGTAAGTAATTGTCTGCCATTGCAGTGTGTTTTTCCACTCCTACCAGACCATTTCCAAAGAGTCAGAGAGGTAGTGGAAAGATGTGGTTCAGGAAATCACAAACATCCTACCAGGACACACAAGGTGATAGATGTTCTTCGTGTTTCACTGCTGCAGTCATTACATTTGGGTAATCTGCTGGTAGGTTGACCTCAGTCGGCCTGATTAACAAAGTCTTGGGTCCTGCATCGGATGCTGTCGTTTCTTCCATGACGTTAGGTCATCAGGGGTATAAAACATGCATCCGATGCCATTACATCAGTTTTTCTTGCTGTGCGGTGCCCGAAGCAGAAGCAGTTTGCAAGTGCCGGTCGGCCGACTTCTGAAATTTTCATTTTCGAGTTTCAGAATCGAAGTCTTCAACTTAAAGCTAAGTACCCCGTTGGGGAAACTTTTTCTTGCTCCTTACCAGTGTCCGTAAAAGTTAATAATTGCATTACTTGTGGAAAGCAAATACCTCACAAAGATTTTCATTCGTACTGTATTCCTTGCCTAGGCCCTGACCACAACGTACCTTGCTGTCAGTTTTGTGCTTTATTTAATCAGTGCACTATCCATCTTCGGTACATTTTTGCCTCTAAATATTTTGGTTCTCTGTTTAATTATCCAGAAATGTCGTCGGTTAGCCATCCGACTACCGGGATTCCGAAAAAATGCAAAAATATAGACAGAGACAGGCCGCCGAGGTCCGGTACTGCCGACAATGCTTCTCCTAAGCCAGTCGCTAGTTCGCCGGTACTTAGTGAGGTGCTTTCACAGCCCCTGATACCTGCTACTTCTGATTCGCAGGCCTCTACTGAGACCCATTCAGAGTCCGGTATGCCGTGAGAGGCTTCACCTATGGAACCCGTGGATGTCTCTACCTTGGATGGATCCAGAGCCGCTGTGCAGGCACCAGCTTCTGAGGGTGTATTCAGGCCTACAGACTTGCATATTAAATCAACTTCACCTTCATTACTAAGGCCTAAATCTCGATCTATGTCTAAAAAAAACGATGCCCAGGCGACATGTTCAGGCCCCTATGCGTAAAAAAGAAATGATCAAAATGGCTGAAGATCTAATTACTCTGATCAGGGGTAGTCAACCCCTCCTCTAAGAGGCCTAGGGCAAAGCTAGATTATGAATCTTCTGATAAGGTTTCTGTTTCTTCTGAATCTTCTAATGACCTGGATTTGTCCGTACCTACATATGAAGATTCTGATGCAGAGGATTCCATTCCCTGTTCTTTCCCTCCTGAGGAGTTTTCTTTTGGGGAAACTTTACATACCTTAAGGGAGCATTTCCACTGGGAAAGTCAGGAATTTTCTGATTCAGAAAAGAGGCTTAGGGATTTCCTCCTCCTACCTCAGCATAGGCCTTTGGCTATACCTCCTGTACTAGACATTGCTGATGATGTGTTTTCGGAATCCAGTATGGCCCCTGATTCTCTGCCTCCGGCTCCTAGTAAACCTGACAGATACTACAGGGTTCCTGAGTCCCACAAGTTCCTTTTCAAAAATCCTGTTGCAGATCCAGAAACCATTTCTCAGGGGCCTAAGAGCATTAAGGCTTCTACTGCTAAACATCCTACCCCTTCTAATAGAGACTCCAGGGCGCTGGATTGATGGGGTAAGAAGGTTATATACTTCTGCAACCTTGGCAATCAGGGCTTTAAACTGCCAGTTTCATATGTTAAAATATCAACAGCATATTATTGGACTGCTTAAACAAAAAAATTATGTTGATTCCTGACTGTGTGGAAAATAAAGATTTACAGGATTTATTGCATTCTGCTAAACAAGTTGGAAAACATGCTTAACAATGTGCTTTTGATTCTTTAGAGGCCTCCTGAAGGGCTGCTGTTACTGGGTCTGTGCTTAGAAGGCATGCTTGGTTTAAGGAGCAATCTTTGCCTGATCATGTTAAAGCAAAATTGTTGGATGCTCCTTTAAATCAGAACTGTCTGTTTGGCAATAAGGCTGAAGACGTTCTAAAAAAAAGATGGAAGATAAAGCTAAATCTATGCAAACTGTTAAAGATTTCTTACAAGTGCAACCTCCAAGATTTAGTAGGCATTGGCCTACTAAGAATTGGTCTTTTCCAGCTCCTTCCAGATCCTCTCAAGCCAAACCCAGACACACTAAAAGCACCAGGTTTCAGTCCCAGGGGACTCTCAGAACTAAGCAATGGGGGGCCTCCACTTCCAAATCTGAAAATAACAAGACACCCCCCTAAGGTAAACAGTCTCAGTGATTTCCTTTTAAAATTACCAAGCGCTTACCTTTTAGCCGCCCCTTTGGGGGGAAAGACTGCTCTTCATGCAAAGAACTGGGAATTCCTAACCCAGGACAAATGGGTTTTAAATATAGTGTCCCAGGGATACAGATTTCATTTCCACACATTCCCAACACCAAACGGGTGGCCAGACCTGCCCCCAAATCACTGGGCAGAGGCTCAAAAGCAAGTACTTTCCCTCTTAAACATGGGGGCTATTCAACCAGTACCAGAAGAGGAAAAGGGACAAGGTTTCTATTCCAGACTTTTTCTGGTACCCAGAAAAGACAAATCATGGCGTCCAGTTCTGGAGCTGTCTACTCTAAACACCTTTCTGGACATTCCAAAATTCAAGATGCTGACTCTTCAATTACTTCCTATGCTAGGCAAAGATGCCTGGTTGGCAACTCTAAATTTAAAAGAAGCATACCTGCACATCCCAATCAGGGAATCTTGCAGAAGATACCTATGCTTCAAAGCAGGCTACTTGCATTATCAGTTCTCTGCACTGCCCTTTGGCTTGTTTACTGTGCCCAGGGTATTCACAAAGTGCCTGGCTCCAGTCATTGCATTTTGCAGGTAAAGAAATATCTGGACAATTGTCTAATTCAGGCAGAAAGCCAGGGCATACTATTGAATCATCTGGCGTTTGTACAAAAAGTGCTAACATCTCTGGGGTACACCATAAATGAAAATAAATCACATCTGGTACCCTGCCAACAAATTGTATTCCTGGGAGCAAGCTTGAACACAACTTGCCAGATGGCTTCCCTCACTCCAGAGAAACAAGTTCATTTGACAGCTTACTTCACACTTATGGCCACAAAGACCCTGCTATCTGCAAGACAAATACTGCAAGCCTTGGGGTTCATGGCCTCCTGCATTCTTCTACTTCCATATGCAAGACTGCATATGAGGAAACTACAGTGGTATCTAAAAAGCCTATGGTGTCAACATTCTCAGGATCTAGAATCAATGATTCCTATCATACCTTGTCTACAGATGGAGTTCCTTTGGTGGGCAGAGGCCTGCCACCAGAACAAGGGACTACCCCCTACCGCCCAAACCCTAACAGATGCATCAGACTATGCATGGGGGGCTCACTTGCCAGGGCAGTGCATTCAGAGCTAATGGAACCCAAGTCAAATGCACCTGCATATCAGTCAAGAAGAAATGTTAGTTGTACAGTATGCTCTGACAGCCTTCAAGGACCACATTCTTCCAGGACAATTATTGGTAAAGTCGGACAACACCACTGTTATGTGGTACATAAACAAGCAGGGGGGTGGCCCACTCATACCCTCTCTGCAGGCTAGCTATGACTCTGTGGAACACAGCCTTGAGCCATCAAGTGCACCTACAGGCTCAATTCCTGCCAGGAAAGCTAAATGCACTGGCAGACCTAAGCAGAAATCTCATGGACCCACATGAGTGGAAGGTGCACCTACAGGCTCATTTCCTTCCAGGAAAACTAAATACACTGGCAGATGACCTAAGCAGAAATCTCATGGACCCACACGAGTGGAAACTGGAACCGAAGATATTCAACATGTTGAGAAACGGAGGAGCCCAGAGATAGACATGTTTGCCTCCCCTCAGAACTATCAATTGGACAAATTTTGCACAAGGACTCTCCACAAACAAGCTTGGAAAGTGGATGCCCTGTCGTTCACCTGGAAAAACTATCAGTTTAGGCCTTTCCCCCCTTCCTCTCCTCTCCAAGGTACTACTAAAGATCAAACAGGACAAACCAAGGACAATACTGATTGCACCAGACTGGCCAAACCAACACTGGTACCCCCTCTTGAGCAGTGTGTCACTGCTGGCACCTGCCTCAGACCCCTGCTCTGCTGTCTCAGCAGGAGGGCCAGATTCTGCACCCATAACTTCAAACCCTGAACTTGGCAGCCTGGCTAATTACCCAATCTCACCATTCCCATCCCTCAGTAAGCAAGTGATGGATGTCATTCTGGAGGCAAGGAGGCCTATCACTAGAAAATCCTGAAAAATGGAAAAGATTCTGTTCCTGGAGCCAAACTCATGGGATGGGCACAGCAGCGCCCAGTTTACCTCAGATTCTTCAATACTTAACTGAGATGCTTCAAAAGGGCCTTTCCTTTTCCTCCATCAAAATTCATGCCTCAGCCATTTCAGCTCATTACAATACAGAACCACCCCTCTTCTCTCATCCACTGCTGAAGCAATTCCTCAGAGGAGCCAAAAACTTAAGACCACCCAGGAGAGCCCCTACTCCAGCTTGGGACCTTAACTTTATATTGGAAAAGCTCACTCTACCTCCCTTCAACCCAGCTGCAAGTGCAGAGTTGAAATTCCTTTCTTGGAAAACAGCTTTCCTTTTAGCCATCACTTCAGCAAGAAGGGTGTCTGAATTACAGGCCCTCATGGCTGTGGAGTCTTTCATCATCTTTCATGTGGACAGGGTGTCCCTCAGGACCAATCTCTCCTTCATGCCCAAGGTGGTATCCAGTGTGGCCCTTAATCAGTCCATTCATTTGCCATCGTTCTTTTCTAATCCACAGAACAAAGGGGAACATGCACAGACAACTTAGATTTTACTTGGACAGGACTAAACCTCTCAGGAAATCTAAACAGCTGCTGGTTGCACTTGCTGCAGGGGTAGAGGGGAAAGCTATTTCAAAGCGAACCATTTCTAAGTGGATTGGCCATTGCATTAATTTCTGCTGTAAGCACCAATGAAAACCTACCCCACAGGGGATAAGACCACATTCAACTAGGGATGCATCTACCTCTACAGCCTTTCTCAGAGGTGTCCCTACCAGAGACATCCTAGAAGCTACTACCTGGAGTTCTGTACATACCTTCACCAAGCATTACCACTTGCCAGTTTTTTCTAAATCCAGAGCTGGCTTTGCCACTGCAGTCCTGCAGTGCCTTATAGCTGGTCCTAATGCTATCTAATTGCCTCCTCCCATCCTTAGCTTTGGGAACCTACCCAAATGTGATGACTGCAACAGTGAAACACGAAGAACATAGTACAGTTGTGTACACTTACCATAAATGTAGATGTTCGAGCGTATTCACTGTTGCAGTCCTGGTTACCCTCCCTCCAGCCCCTGACTTCTATTGTCTATACCTGTATTGTTGTTTACTATGCGTAAAGCTTTCTGATGTATTTGCTTTTTGTTGAAGGTGTAACCTTGTATATAATTGCTTCCCATTATGGGGGTACCTGACATTTGGGGCAAGAAAAACTGATAAAATGGCGTTGGCTGCATGCTTTATACCCTTGACGTCATGGACGATGAGACAGCAAACGACGCAGGACCCAAGACTTTGTTAATCAGGCCGACTGAGGGCTACTCCAAGCAGATAACCCAAATGTGATGACTGCAACAGTGAATACACTCGAACATCTACATTTATGGTAAGTGTACACAACTGTACTTTTTTTGCTAGATCACTATGCTTACTCTTCTTATTGTATTGTTTTGGCCACTGTGCCTACCAACCATCAAGCTTCTAAGGGAAGGTCATTCAGGCAGCCATGAGAGTACTTTGTAGTCTTGCTAGCATCCTGGCAGTGAGACCATTTTTCATGTCTGAAACTAGCCCCCCCCTCCCCCCCAGTTGTGGGCAGTCATATTAATGTGATGGTTGTTTGTGCCCTCAGTACATGCATGCATGCTCCCTCACATGTGCCAAAAGGGGTTACCATCACCGGCTTGGGCAGTCACACCCACATCCTCCTGACACAGCACCCATAGCATGATGAGTTCTCTTCTCAAGTAGACAAGAGCCATCACCCCCCCCCCGACACACACACACACACACACACACACACACACACACACACACACACACACACACACACACACACACACGATGGGCATGGCTGTCCTCCCTACCTGCAACATCAAGCCCCAAGCCTCTAATTGACCGCTAGTCACCAAGGCTGTAGTCATGGCTTTTTCCCTCTGTGCCACCAGCACAGACTTATCCAACCATACTTACTTGTAGCATATGTCTGTGCAGAAGGCATACACGTATTCAGGGCATCCATTCCAAGTTCTGGCTGTATGATGAGACTCAAACTGATGCTCTCAGTTGCCCATCTTATTTGAAGATTAACACAGCAACATTTAGTAGTGCAGTGTTCCTCACTGCTTTCCTTCAGCTGCAAGTTAAAGTGGAAGAGAAACTTTCCTCTGCAATATCTCCACTGAACCTGTATCTGTCCTTCATTGCTTAAACTTCTGTAATACAAGTTTTATGAGGTAAACCCTTTGTTTATAAGAGGAAAAGAAGGCTTCTCATGTTAAGGAGTATAGTCACCATTGAGAAAAGCATGCCATTTCCAGTGTCATGAGCATGAAATCCATGATTCAGGATTTGATTCCAGAATGATGATGGTAAAGAATTTAATGGCTGGCATTACTTTCTGAAAATGTTGAGCTGCTGCTTAATTAAATTGGTGACTAGTGTCTGAATATCGGAGTGGTTGAGGTATATTAATGCCAGCTCCTGCTCATTTTTACCCCAGAGGTCCAGGTTTCTCATCATCTAGTGAACCCTGACCTACATTGCTCTCTGACCTTTTCATAAAGTGTGGAACTGCTCAGGTGAGTCCTTATGTCTCATCCAGTGCCTGCTTGTGAACAGCTGTAGGTTAAACAGGAGGTATTCATACAACCTGGTGTCATAGTGTGGCAGCTGAAAACAGCCATATTCTTCCATGGCAGAAGTGGAGATTTTAGATTTTCTTGCTGTAGTTATCCGTCTGTACCTGACTTTTCATTGGTGGTCTCAGGACTTGAGCAACATCCTCAGTTAAGTCACATTCAGTGTAAGACTAACCACATTATAAAATAGCTTAAGAAATAAATCATTTAAAGTACGGCAACAAATTAAGTTTTAGATTCAGAAAATCAGGATTATTTCATTGAAGAAAACAAACATTAATATAAAAGCTGGCATTGCAAGTTGATAGAATTTAAAATAGTAATGAAATGTGTTAAGAGGTTAGTTGTGATCCCAAAATGCTCTTGGAAAAAATCTGTGTTTTGAGGC
Organism: Protopterus annectens; assembly: GCF_019279795.1. Lineage (NCBI taxonomy): Eukaryota > Metazoa > Chordata > Ceratodontiformes > Protopteridae > Protopterus > Protopterus annectens. The sequence goes on along the minus strand of NC_056739.1, from coordinate 754,115,618 downwards.
ATCTCTTAAATCAGAAGATATACTCAACAAGCTTTATTGTGTTCCTTAACTCTCAAGGATAGAAAGCAGAGCACTTGAATCCACGATTCAGATCTAAACATGGGAGTTATTAACACTCTTACAGTAAATAATCAATGCCCCCTAGAACTTATTATGACACTCATCAAGAAACCAATGTATGGAACACAGGAAGGGTTAACGTGGTTATAGCTATGTGTCTGTTAAGTGAGCCTAACAGCTGACAAACTTCACATTACTTAAGACCGAGGTGGGAAGTTTCAAAGCCCCTATGCTAAAGGATAACGCTGTCAACGCTGAAAAATCCTTTACTAATGCACTCTACAGCACCTACAAGAATGCATGGATCGTGCTATCCCAAACAAAACCAAGACTCACTTCTCCAAGAAAAGGAAACCAGTCTGGTGAACCCCTGCCATAAATAAGCTATACAATAGAAGGAGGAAACAAGTACAGAAAAGAGTAAAATCCCAAGAAGGGAAGACATCCCTGATCAGTATCAGCAAGAAACTACATTCCCTCATAAAATCATCCAAGGCTAGCTTCAAAAGAAAAATTGCCATGGACTCCAAAGATAACGACAAGGCATTCTTTAGCTATGTCAAGAATCTAAGGGGCAATTCTCAGATCTGCTCGGAGTTAGTGCAGAATGGCACAAAATACACTGAACTGACTGATATAGTCAACAATCCTGGCAGACAGGTTCATTGCAAACTTCACCCCCAAAAGGGATCATAACTATACCAGAAGAATGCAGTGCCCCTGAAATCACAGACAATCAGGTTGAAACAGCCCTCTCCAAAGCCAAAAACAGCACCAGTGGGACCAGACGGTGTACCAGGCTGCGTCCTTCATGAGCTCAAAGATGAACTAACCCCTCACCTAAACACACTGTTTAAACTCAGCCTCTCCACAGGCTACTTGCCCACAGAGTGACGCACAACAATGGTTATTCCGCTCCGCAAAGGTGGAGCCACAACGGACCCCAGGCTATAAGCCTGATTAGCTTGGTCTGCAAAGCTATGGAGCGCATCATCATGGATCTCATTAACAGAGACACTGGGAACCTCCAAACACTGGACCCTACCCAGTTCGGCTTTAAGGGCAGATCATGCCTCCTAAACCTGGTGGACTTCTTTGAGACAGTTACCAAGGCTATAGATGAGGGAAAGGTGGTCCACATAGCCTACCTATAACTCGCAAAGGCCTTTGACACCATTCCCCACTCAGGTATTATATACAAGCTCACCAGCCTGAACATAAACCCCCTACATCACAAGATTGGTTGCCAACTGGCTCTTGGACAGAACCCACATGGTAAGAGTTGCGGGAGCTAGGTCTGACTCTAAACCAGTTACAAGTGGCGTTCCACAGGGCTCAGTCCTAGGACGACTCCTGGTCGGCATATACTTCTCAGAGGTACAGGCAAACACAGGAGGACTATGGCTGACAAAGTTCACAGACGACTGCAAACTAGGGGCTATAATTGACTCTCCGGCTGACACAGACATCCTCCAAAAGGGTCTTTCTGAGACAGATACCTGGTATCAAAACCACGGCCTCAAGCTAAATGCCAAAAAGTGCATAGTCATCCCCTTTGGAAAAAGCAAAGTACCCAATAACTACCACATAGGTGGTAGCCCCCTAAATACGGAAGACCTAATAAGGGATCTGGGGACCCGAGTAGATAGTAACCTCTCCTTTGATGATCACATTGCCAAAGTGGTTAGAAAATCCTTCTATGTGGCCCACCTAAGCACAAAAGGGTTTGTATCCAGATTGAAAGTGGTCATTGGTCCCCTCTCCGCATCACTCATCAGACCCATCATAGAGTACCATGCCCCATTTGGGAAGTACCTTACAAGACACCTGCAACAACTGGAAAAACCACAGAAGTACCTCACCAAGAGGATCACTGGCTTCAAGCAGATGCCCTATGCAGCTCGACTGAAGAAACTCCAGCTGTACTCGGTTGCATACCACCTACTCAGAGGTGATCTCTACCTGACATTTTTAATTTTTTATTTATTTTACATTTGTTGACCGGGCTAGTCTAACTGGATACATGTCCATTTTCAGTAGAGGCCCGGGGAGAAAAGCTCCAGGAAAACATACAAAATTAATAGAGGATATAACAGAAACAATGTAAACAGCAGTAATTGTTACATAAAAACATTAAACTAAAAAATTGATTAAAAATATATTTTTTTAATAGAAGATGAACTACTCTTAGTAAATATAGCATAATCAAAATCTTTTAAGGGTAGTATACTAAAGAAGTTATACTTGTAAACATTGAATTTATATGCAAAACTTAATATATAGAAGCATTTTAGGAAGGTTGTAGTAGATGTAGGTTGAAAATTAGAGTCAAGAAAAAACATTAGTCAGGGTTGGTACAGGAGCATAACCAGTGGTTATTGAGAAATAGTTTTAGATTTCATTTAAAAAGTGGGAGTGAGGTCTGAGATGCGAGTTTGTATGTGACATACAAGGCCATGTCCAACCCAGAATTGATGGGCATGCTCCACCTAAAGAAAACCATATCCCCTCGAGCCACATGCTCCAGGGATCTAAACCTCACCACAACAATAAATAGGACGTGCTGGAGGGGTAGATTCCTCTCTCAGAGACTTCCCATGCTCTGGAACAAGATTCCAATCTACATTAGGCAGAGCTTCTCACTAACCCTCTTCAACAGAAACCTTGACAACTGGATGGGAAACAGAAAATTTACCTCAGGGATCACTTCAATGGCTTTGCTGGACAGAGGCACAGGAAACTAATCTAAGGGGGTGGCGAAAGCCAACACATTCCGGCTAGGCTTATTCAGGTAGATAGCCTAGTACCTACCTATGAACATCTGAACTCTATCCCCTGCCAAGCTCAAAGCTTGAAAGACTAAAGGACGCTGCAATAGACCAAATGAGGAATAACTAAAGCTTGTCCAGTCATTAATAAGTTTTCATATGGAATAAGATGCCTGATAACAGGTGATGATTCCTGGTTAATGCAAACAGCAGTGACACCTAGTCATGAAATGACAAAAATTTCTCAATAATCATGCCAAGATTATGCACCTTGGATAAAAACTGCAATGTTTAACCACCCTTCCCCATAAATTGTATCATGGTCAAGGACTAGAGCTGCAGAGGGCCTCTCAAAGTACACTAAAGTTCATAACAGTTTTAAAAGGATTGAGCTTGAGACTGTATGCTACACCCAAGAAACAGTGTACTATAGACTTCCCCAAGCTAACTTAATCTGCATGCATCTGGAGAAATGAAAAGCTAAGCCGAGTAGCATCAGTGAAACTTTGGTAAAGTAACCCCTTCACCCTCACTTATTCGTCTACAAAAGGCTTGTACACTGTAAAGAGAATAAACCCAAAATAGAACCCATAGGTCCCCACAAAAAAGAAGGATAGATAGGAGAGTTCATTCTAAAGACCCGTCTATGAATATTCCCTGACAGCTGTGGGACAAGCCATTCAAAACAATGCCAGGAATCCCACAGTTTTCAGATATTCCTTAACTATCAAATGATCAAATATATCCAAAGCAGCAGATAGTTCCAGGAGGATGAGTAGAGTATCATCTTTGGTCCCACTCTTTTGTGAAGTCATTAGTCACTCAAGTACAGACTCTCTGGAAGTACTGGGGCAGTCTCTGAACCCAGAGTCCAACAGATCCCATATCCCAAAGAAGTCAAGAACTGAAGCAAGCTGTTTCACATTTCTTCAGTAATCTTCCTGTTTAAAGGAAGATCAGAGAGTAGGGGAGGTAGCTGTCCAGATTATTCTAATCAAGAGCGGAGTTGCTGAGTCTTGGTAAGTTCAAAGCCTTCCTCAGTGAGACTTGCAAAAAAGGACCTTGGACGTCTAAGCAAGATGTAAGGAGTCCTGTTGGGTCAGAGCCAAGACTATGAGTAGTAGGATGGATATTAAACAGAATCTGCATACGGACTTCCACTTCTGACAGCAATGGAGTAGTAGCTTTCAGTAGTGTCACTCCCCTTCTTCCCAATTTGTTAGTGTGCTTTTTCAAGGCTTGAATTCTGGTTTGCACCTGTGGTTGAGAGAAGACCTAAAGGTGCTGAAGGATCATGGGAGTGAGCTGCCTTAAGATACAAAAAAATATATAAGAAAGCCAACAAAAGTCTCTTGACACTGGCCAAGCCTGCATGTGGAATTGTTTCTATGGTATCATCTTATTCTGAGACTGAGACAGCTTTCAATGGTAACATGGAGATCTCAAAAGTTTGATCTGCTGCTAGCTGAGATACAAAAGGTGAATCCTACATTAGCAGAACATAGCAGGACTAACTGTAAGTTGCAGGACATTGAAGGGGCATTGTCAGAACAGTCGGATACACTAGTAGCTTTGGTAATGCACTGCTGATCTCAGTCAGCATGTAGTGCAGCTCACCCTTGGGCTGGAGTACGTGGAAGCCAGGATAATTGACATGGAGGATTGTAGCCGTAGGAAGAATTTATGATTTGTGGGGCTTTCCAAAACTGCTGCCACAGAGAGTTACAAAAGGTTTTTTGGAGCAAAGACTGAATTAACAGATATTCCATCTTCAGAAATACTTATTGAAGAGCACCCAGAGTACGTCTTCCAGCAAATATACTGGGCTCTAAAACAGATCAATTCTGGTAGAGGTTGCTATTTATTTTTTAAAATAGTGGATTCTCTCTTTTCTTTGGGCACCAGGGAAATGGGTCTCATATTTAAATGACTACACACCTGAAACCAGAATTTATAGAACAGTCTGTCAACCTGCTATTAAGTTTTGTTGAGGAAAATAACTGGAAATTCCATTTTTTACGTCCAAAAGAATTAAAAGTTTGAATGCCAGGTACCCCCCATGTATTCCATACACCAGATGATGTCAAGACTATGCTGCATTAGTCTTCGACAACAGGGTCAGTGCACGCCAGTAGATCTGCTGGTCAGTTTCAATATGAGATGTAAAGAGAATCTCCTGACAACTCGGGAGAGGATTATCAAGCTCACCTGCACCATTCCTGTTATTTAAATGGAGAATGGTTTGTGCCAAAAAGCTGACTTGAGCTTTAAGGTCTACAGTATCCCTCCTGCTGTGGAAGAAGTCCAGAATTAAGCCACCAGTATAAACAGCTGATGGATCTCTATAGTGGTAATTTTTTGTTGGGCTCAATATTGTATTTGTTCACTTTAATTGTTTTACAATAGGTGGACATTTATGAGCATTTTTTTTACTTTTATTAAAATAGTCAGTGAATTTGTCCAGCTAGCAGCTGTACTTCTCATAGATATTTTCTAATCCTCAGTGTTTAAAGTGTTTGGTCTGCCAAGTTGAGATCTAAATTAGACATGGGGGGAGTGTTTATTTTAATGAGGAACCTGTAAGTGGGCTATACTCAACTTGCATTTGCCTGCATGATTGTGTAAGTATGTCTCATTATGTTGCTGTCTTAAGGGGATTTCATTTCAGAAGCACACAGTTTACCTTTATAAATAGTTACTTTTGGGGGGTTGATAGTTATTCTTTTTTTTTTTTGGTTTGTGTTGTATAGTGTGTGGAAGTATTATTATCCATAAGGTTTTTGGATAACAATCCACTTATTAGTGGGGAAAGTGGGTATGTAGTCTACCTTTTACTTTTGTTTCTTAACATAGATCTCCCATGTTTGATCCTATTTGAAAAAAGATGGGTCAGTTAAATATACATTCCTGGAATATTAATAGCTTCTCAAGTCCGATAAAATGTAAAAGTTTTTTTTCTTATATGCAGAAATTTAATTCTGATATCCTTACAGGAACCACATTATGACCAGCAGAAGCATTCCATATTATTGGGGAAATGACATATAGGTGCTTTTTGTTATTACCCAAGAGGTTGTAGGAAGGTTACTCTAATCCTTATCCTTAGATTTACCCCATTTGATATTATAGTTTGTTTTACTTCCCTTTAAGGTAGGTTTGTAGAGGTGAAGGGTTACTTTTCAGACATATTATTTTCCCTTTTTTTGGTACATATCCCAACAGGGACAACTAATAGTGAGCTGGCACATGTGGTCAGAGACTTTGGGGTGGGGACTAGAACGCTTTGTGCTCAGGTGATGAACTGACATCAGTCTTCGACGTAATCAAATCCCACCTTTAGGAAAATTTATTAATGGGTACTTTAAATCTTTAGGGATGGAGGAAGTCAATGCATTGCTTTGTTTTCCCAGTAAAATTTTCACTTACCTTTTATATAGATTCTCCACATTGTCTAGGCTGGATATGATATTTATCTCAACTGAATACTAACATTTGGAAGGACAGTTGCAATATTCCGCACTGGTGGTATCTCACAATGCTCCGTTGTTCCTGTCTCTTAATATTTATTCTTATAGGGCAGAAATTAGTAAATGTTTTTGCAGCGGAGAGCAATATGAACAATATGTTCAGACAAGTGTGACTTACCCTTTGTGGGACATGGGAGGTACAGTGGATTTGGTGTTAAGGAATGGGGCACTTTTTGTCAGCACATTACACCAGTATCTGAAGTCAAAATATAAGGAGGAGCAAAAGAAGCAGAAAAGTTTAACTTCTCAAATCTTTCTCATTCAAAATAGAATAATGACTGGGGAAGAAGCTAGTGAAGGAGATAGCTTAATGGGGTCTACTTCAGTAGACCGAAATACCACTTAACTGAAACCCATATAACCAAGACAAAAAGGCCTTCAGCACGAGAACACCGACATCCTGGAACACTGACTTACCACTCCAGGTAAGTAAATGCTTGGCCTGCCATGCAAAACAACAAAAGCAAACCCACCAATGTGGTGGGCTGTGCCCTCCACACCCCCCCCCTAACTAAATATACCAACTCTGACATCACACTATTGCGAGGGTACAGGGCAAAGTTCAGCAGGATGGCAAAATGTTTAGTTACCTGGAGTGGTACGTCAGTATTCTCGTGTTGTTGGTCTTTTCATCTTGGTTATAAGGGTTTCGGGTAAGTGGCATTTCAGTCTACTGAAGTAGACCCGCTTAATGACACTGTAAAAGAAGTTTATTGAGTCATTAGATTACAAAATAGATATAGAAAACACCAACATCCTGGAACACTGACTTACCACTCCAGGTAAGTAAATGCTTGGCCTGCCATACAAATACATATCTATGACTCCGTTGACCTGGGGGGGGGGTATTTTCATTTGGTCCACGGTAGGCTGCTGAATCGCTTACAAGGGAAGTTAAAGAAAAATATAAGAATTATTAAGTGGGTAGTTACAAAGACAGTAGTTGGTTTAAGGCTACCTACATTCACAATATTTACTTTAGGGCAGTCTTCACAGTAGTTCTTTAGCCCAATTTTAGCCGGCAGCTCCAGGGAAATGTCAGTGGTAATTGCAGGAGGTATTCCTTAGGTTTTTGAGGTAGGGAAGGAGCTTCGGGTGAGAAGAAATTCACAATATTTACTTTAGGGCAGTCTTCACAGTAGTTCTTTAGCCCAGTTTTACCCGGCAGCTCCAGGGAAATGTTAGAGGTAATTGCAGGAGGTATTCCTTAAATTTTTGAGGTAGGTAGGGAGCTTCTGGTGAGAGGAAATTCACAATATTTACTTTTAGTCTCCTGGTAAGTTTGGAACATTGTGGTTACCATGTTTTACTTAAAACTCATCATATCATGTAAGCTTGTTTGAATTACTTATATGCTCTTGTTTTAATGGCTTCGACATTGTTTATTGCTATCTACAGTTTTGTGTGTTCATAATAGCATTAGCCACTAAACTGTTTGCGATACTTTCTTGCGTTCGCATTTCGCTCACAGAACGGCGACTTTTGTTTCCTTTGCATAACCTTTTTCTCCCAATTGCTAGCATAACGCTAGTGTTATCTGGCAATGAGTATGAGGCTTACTGTTACTAATTGCGGAAACTTCATGCATTTTCTGATACAAGTTTATTGACCAAACTTTAAACTATGGATATTATTGAATTTATAAATGACATTAATAAGATATTTAGTTTTTAAATGGAGTGTTAGGCTGTCAAATATGAAATTTTGATGAATTTTATTCTAACAATGTGATTTTTGAATTAATTGAATAATTGTGCTTAATGAATTACTATAAAAGGCAATGGAAGTTTTTGTGAGATTGTAACCTGATGAAGCGCAATTCTATTGCGTGAAAGCGCTTAGCGCTTGTTCTTATTTTGTTTTTATCATTAAATGCTGTCTGATTTATTTCGTGGTGGTTTCAAGCAATTTCTTCAGTACTGCATAATGCTAGTGTTATCTTGTACACCATCCAAAGGGTGGTGCAATGACATAGGACTAAACAAACTCTAATTGAAGACGTTTGCTATGTTTGCTCTCCCTAACAGTCCATATTTCCCTACACGTGGACCTCATTTTACAGCATTGTTGTAGTCCAACAGAGTAAGGAACTTTTCCGATGCCTGGTGTTTGTCTACTTTCCTAAGGCATTGTGAATTAGGCTTGCTTACTCTGTCTATCCCCCTTATTATACTTAATCATTGTGTGATTCCATTCCTAACTTCTTCCTTTAGCGATACAAGCTATCCATGCTGAACACGCTAAGAACGCCACCAAAGTGAGTCGTAACATGCGTGCAAGTACTCACACACGTTGAGTGCAGTGATACTTGCTCGCGACTCATCCCTCTGGCCAGCATTCAAAACAACTCACCTAAAATGAATTTTTAGCGCTCGACCTCCTTACAGGGTACGCTCAGGTATTGCATATGGCTCCGTTTGTGTTTATCTAGACTTTCAATGCTTAGTCAGCCTTAGCCATAGCTTAGGCATGACACAGCCTCCCTCAGAATCCCTTTTATGGTACACTTAGGTAGCGCATATTGTTCCGCTTGGTTATGCATTCAGTCTTAATGCTTAGATAGCCTTGGCATATTACAATATTTTAGCTTGTTCTCTGTTATGCTATGTTTTATTTTTTGGTGCTGTGCATTGCCTCTTAATTGCTTTTGTAAGTGTTTATCTGCCTGTAACTGCTTAATCAAATGTTCTATCTACCTGACAAAGGGAAAAGGCATTATCATGTTCAGATACCATTTTGATATTTCTAGGTCGTGTTAATGACTTTTTAGATATGACTAGGTAGTGCTTAAGACTGTGTTTGGATATTTCTATGCTATTCTTGATGTCTAGATAGCTTTGGCAGAATATAATGCCCTAGTTTTCTCTGTAAAGTCAACTCTAGTTATAAGGTGCTCTGTATTATCATTTAAATAACCTGGCTAAGTGCATTATTTGCCTGGATTTGCTTTATTATTGCTATATCTGACTTAATATTCCTCTGTTTGTTAGTTCGCTACTTTTGTTAATTCCCCTATCCTCTTTACCTGATTGGGGTACTGTTGTAGAACTGTTTTTTGTAGAGTGACTGTATTATTAACCCTGTATCATTTCATAATTTAAACTGCAATATCCAATTACTGTACCTCTGCTGCCTTTTACTACTACTCTCCTACACTGCTCTCCCTTTATATTTTCCGTCCTTCTATGTCTATTCCTAGAGCTCTCTATCTTCCTACTATACTACCTCTACATCTATCCCTCAAGCTCTGTATTACCTATTACACTACTAGCATGCTGCTCCTCCTCTCCTGAATATCCACTTTGTACTCTTTCCTCTATTCACCTGCAACTATAACCTTTTATAGAACCTAATCCTAGATTGTCTCTCCTCTCATTTTACAGTTCCTGTCACCAGAAGCTCCCTCCAGAAGCTCCCTCCCTACCTCAGAAACCTAAGGAATACCTCCTGCAATTAACCTCTGACATTTCCCTGGAGCTGCCGGCTAAAATTGGGCTAAAGAACTACTGTGAAGACTGCCCTAAAGTAAATATTGTGAATGTAGGTAGCCTTAAACCAACTACTGTCTTTGTAACTACTATCTAAATAGCTTGGGTCGGTATTATCACTGTTAACAACCTGGTAATTTACCCCCTGTACAAAATTCCATAACTAAATTGAACTTATTATTTTCATTCCTGAAACTTATTTCTCCTTACCTAATTTTACATCTACTATATCTGCATACCTTTCTATCTCATTTGCAGTGGCTGATACTTTTTCTGCTGCTGTCTGTTTTTCTTTTTGTTCTTCCCCGCTCCGTTCACCCTACGGGCTCACTCCGCTCCCCTATCCTACCTATCCTACCTCCAATTCCCACCCACCCCCACTACGTCTACACTTATACCCACATAGCCACTCCTACTTCTGTTTCTACTACCCCTTCACAACTTCCTTTCACCACAAATCCCACTTCTTCCTCAGCCTTAGTCAATTCACCACATATATCACTTCATCCTTAGTGTTAACTATATAATTCTCAAAGAACCTAAACATGTCTTCAAAATATACATCCTTCTCAATTCAACTACTACTCTTACTGAACATAACCTACATCTACTATCTTACCCAGCCTAACACCTTAACTCACATCCCACTCTTTTACACAACTTGCACTCTCAACACACCTCACTCCTACACACTCATATCAATATCTCCTACACTTTATCCCATCAACCACAATCTATGCTTTCATTACAAGCTTATCTCTCCTTATAAAAACTCAACTCCCACTCTACCCGCCATAGCCCCCACAACTCCTTCTACAAACATTACTTATGAAAAAAAAAACCAAACACATCTACTACATAATCCAACTTCTAACATTCCTACTATTATCTGGAGATATACACCCTTACCCAGGCCCAAACACCTCCCCTCTACATCTAAATCCATCCTACTAGCATCCCTCAAAGCACAAAGCTTAGCTAACAAAATTCCAAACCTACAAGCCTAGCAACACCATAACAAACCAGACATCTTAGCCATATCTGAAACCTGGTTAAAACCTCATATAAAAGATGTGGAGATAGTACCACCTATCTACTCCATTATCAGAGCAGACAGAGCCAAAAAAAAGGTGGTGGAGTAGCTCTACTCTACTCATCCGCTCTATGCATTACTCCCTACAATAAAGCTATTCCCCAATTCAACAACGCAGAATTAATACTAGCTCAACTTCAATTAAATAAACACAAAAATATATGCATAGCCACCCTTTACATTCCCCCTAGTGACAATATCTCTCTACTTGAAGATATCCTGGTTTTCTACCAATATCTCTAATGAAACCATTATCATGGGAGACACCAACATTAATTGATCCTCCATTCAGTCCCCTACCCCCTCCCGTAACATCAGCCTGTATAACTACTCTCAACTCATCAACTCCACTACTAGGCCCTCTAAAGACTTCACTAATGGCAGTATTCTAGACTGGATCTTAGTCTCTCACCCCCACTACTACCCTGATAGTGGAACTCTTCCTGACTCCCTTAGCGACCACCTTCCCATCTTTGCTAGGCGTCTTTGTCTCCCTTACAAGTTACCCATAATTATGTCACTTCCAGATGCCAAAAAAACTTCAACCCAGAAGCCTTCTCTGACTCCCTAAAATCACTTAGCTGGTACCCCCTAAAAACTAATCATCATCTTCTTTCGGCTGTTCCCGTTAGGGGTCGCCACAGCAGATCACCTGTTTCCATTTCTTCCTGTCCTCTGCATCTTGCTCCGTCACACCAACCACTTGCATGTCCTCTCTCACCACATCCATAAACCTTATCTTAGGCCTTCCTCTTTTTCTGTTACCTGGTAGCTTCATCCTTAGCATCTTTTTCCCAATATACTCAGCATCCCCCCTTAGCACATGTCCAAACCAACGTAATCGTGTCTCTCTGGCTTTGTCTCCAAACCTTCCAACCTGGGCTGACCCTCTAATATACTTATTCTTAATCCTGTCCACCCTTGTCACACCCAGTGCAAATCTTAACATCTTTAATTTTGCCACATCCAGCTCAAACTCCTGACTTTTTGTCAGTGCCACTTTCTCCAACCCATATAACATAGCTGGTCTCACTACCCTCTTGTAGACCTTCCCTTTCACTCTTACAGGTACTCATCTGTCACAAATCACTCCTGACACTCTTCTCCACCCACTCCATCCTGCCTGTACTCTCTTCTTCACCTCTCTTCCACACTCACAGTTACTCTGAACTGCTGACCCCAAGTATTTAAATGTATCCACCTTCGCCACCTCTACTCCTTGCATCCTCACCATTCCTCTATCCTCCCTTTCATTCACACACATATATTCTGTCTTAGTCCTGCTGACCTTTATTCCTCTTCTCTCTAAAGCACATCTCCATCTCTCCAGGGTCTCCTCCACCTGTTCCCTACTCTCACTACAGATCTCAATGTCATCTGCAAACATCATAGTCCACGGGGACTCCTGTCTGATCTCGTCTGTCAACCTGTCCATCACCACTGCAAATAAGAAAGGGCTCAGATCTGATCCTTGATGTAACCGCACTTCCACTTTAAACGCATCTGTCACTCCCATCGCAGACCTCACCGCTGAAACACTACCCTCGTACATATCCTGTACCACTCTTGCATACTTCTCTGACACTCCTGACTTCCTCATACAATACCACAACTCCTCTCTGGGCACCCTGTCATATGCTTTCTCTAAGTCTACAAAAACACAGTGCAACTCCTTCTGACATTCTCTGTACTTCTCCATCAACACTCTGAGCAAAGATCGCATCTGTAGTGCTCTTTCCCGGCATGAAACCATACTGCTGATCACTAATTATCACGTCCCTTCTTAACCTTGCTTCCACTACTCTTTCCCATAACTTCATGCTGTGACTGATCAATTTAATCCCGCTGTAGTTACTACAGCTCTGCACATCACCTTATTCTTAGAAATCGGTACCAAAACACTTTTTCTCCATTCCTCAATCACCCTCTCACTTTCCAAGATTTCATTAAACAATCTGGTTAAAAACTCCACTGCCATTTCACCTAAACACCTCCATGCTTCCACAGGTATGTCATCTGGGCCAACAGCCTTTCCATTCTTCATTCTCTTCACAGCTATCCTTACTTCCTCCTTGCTAATCCATTGTACTTCATGATTCACTATCCCTACATCATCCAACATTCTCTCCCTCTCATTCTCTTCATTCATCAACCCCTCAAAGTACTCTTTCCATCTCCTCAACACACTCTCCTCGCTTGTGAGTATGTTTCCCTCATTATCCTTTATCACCTTTACCTGCTGCACATCTTTCCTAGCTCGGTCCCTCTGTCTAGCCAATTGGTACATCTTTCCATCTCTCCAGGGTCGTCTCCACCTGTTCCCTACTCTCAAAACTCTACCCCTAGAAAATGCTATCGCTCACTTTAATTATACTTTCCTAAATCTTTTAGATACTCATGCTCCCTTAAAAAACAGAAGAATAAAAAACAAAACTACCCCCTGGCTAACAAAAAGAACACTAACAACCATGTGACTTAGAGACAAAGCCTGGGCACGCTATCAAAAGCACAAATCTCCCACTACCCTCAATGAGTACAAAACTCTTCGTAACACGGTTAAAAAGCTTATCACAGCAGACCGTCACAATTACTTCTCACTTCAAAGTAAACATAAAACCGACCCACAAAGTTCTGGAAAGGTATAACCACCCTCTTAAAACCTGCTATAACTGAAAACCAAATTCCTAGCCCAAATGTACAAGACAATGATCTTGCCACCCAATTTAACTCTTTTTTCATTGACTGTATTTCCAAACTAACCTCTTCCTTCTCTAACAACTATCCACCTCCTACTTCTACTTGTCCTCTCCCAACGCCCCCCCATCTCTACTCTATCATTCTATAACCTCTCAACCCCCTACATTCTCTCTGAAACCAATCCCTACTTCTACCATAAAAAAACTCCTGCAGAGGCTAAAACCATGCACCAATGCCCCCGATAACATTCCCTCATATTTCCTCAGCATAGCTACTGAAGCCATCGCCCTCCCAATCAGTATCCTAATCAACCGCTCTATCCAAGAAGGTCTTGTTCCACAACTCTAGAAAAAGGCTTTTATCATTCCCCTTCACAAAGGAGATAACAATACTAACATTACCACCTTCCGGCCCATCGCCATCCTCTCTCCAATTTCAAAAATTGTAGAGAAATGTATCCATCTTCAACTCCTTCCCCATCTATTAGAGAACAACCTACTAACTCCTACTCAACATAGATTCCGACCCAATCATAGCACTATGACTGCCCTCCTATCGTTCCTTGAAACTGTGAATAAAGCTAGAGATTCTGGTCTCACTGTATCTACCATCCTACTCGATCTCTCTAAGGCCTTTGACGCTATCTCCCATAACCTACTACTTACTAAACATTATAGCCTAAACCTATCACCTTCAACTCTCAACTGGTTCACCAGCTATCTCTCCAACAGGCAACAAGCCGTCAAGTGGAAAAAAGCCACCTCCTCCTCCTTCCTTTAAACCTCCACAGGTGTCCCACAAGGTTCCATATTAGGCCCCCTCCTCTTCAATATATTCATTAATGATTATTACCACTCTATCCCCTATGCTAACATCATCCAATATGCTGATGATTCTACAGTCATCTGTGCTGCCTCTTCCATCCCAACTCTCCTAAAGCTGACTCAAGATGCCTTCTCCACCACAGAACAGTGGATAAAAGACAACCATCTTGCACTTAATGCAGCTAAATCAAAACTAATGGTATTTACCCCCTCTAAACCCAACACATTTGATAGACAACTATTCTCAATCACCAGTCAAAATAACACACCACTTGAACTGGTATCTGAAACCAAACTACTAGGAGTTCAAATCGATGACAAGCTTAAATTAGATTCCCTTCTACTACTAAACATTAAAAAAAACAGCAAAAACTTGGCCTGCTCTACCGACACAAGTGATACCTCACCTCAGCTACCATATTTCTCTTACCCTCCCTTCTCTATGGTGCCCCTCTTTAACAAACCTACAATCATCTCTCAAAACAAAACTATCCACTTGTTATAATAAAATAGCCAGATTCGCCACTAGCAACAAATCTACAACCCATCACTGTGCACCACTCCACAAACTAAATTGGCTTGAACTTCCCAACTACTTCTCCTATACTCAGCTCACCTATGCACACAAACTCATTTTTCAGCCATCTCTCTGTCCCTCCCTGTCCACTACCTTTAAAATACACCACACACAAAGACTTCTCAGATCTCCTAATCAAAACCTAATCGAAGTCTACAGACCCCTTTGTCCCCCAGGACAAAACCTCCTGTCCTTTTCCCTAGCACGCCTATGGAACTCCCTCCCTCCCTTTACCATCACTAGCCTCCCTACCTTTAAAAAATCACTCCACTCCCACCTAACATCCACATGGGAATGCTCCTGCTCCCACCCCACATAATCATTCTCCACTTTCTACAGTCTTCCATCTCATACATTCTTTATTGAAGCCAGTAATCAATTTCTTAATGATACCTACCAATCTGAAAGCCTTCTGCATCAATCTACTCACTTCCTAGTCCTACTTGAACAATGCTCTCCATAAAAAAAATTGTTTTTTTAGTATTTTTGATTGTAACCTCAGTATTTTGTTATGTCTTGTAATCAGAAATTGTTTGAAATATAAATCTCTGTAATCTTTGTGTAATCTGTGTTGGAGCTTTTCTCCCCAGGACTCCATTGAAAAGGGATTTTTTTGGCCCAATGGACTATCCTGGTTAACCAACTGCAAATAAATAAATTAAATAAATAAATATGATATACAGGATGATACAGCAAATGTCATTTGACATATCTTCAGTGTCCCTGAAGTATCTAGCTGTAAGGCTAAGGAATCCATATGTTACCAGGGTGATCACTAGAGTTAAGAAGACAGAATCATATCATGTAATCTGCTCCCTTGTGGAAATTCTAGAGGAATTTACTATATACTGGGATAACTTGTATAGCTCCAAGAATGATATGTCTGTGGTCTAAGAGGGAGGAATTAGATTTATCTTCACTTACCATTCTACAGTTGGCTGAAGCACAGAGAGACTCCCTACTCTCCACGGTTACCCCATTACAGGTAGAAGTAGTGTACAGGATTTATCTATAGATAAAACTCCTGGTTCAGTTGGGTTGATTACCCCTAGAAATATATACTAGTACAATGACTAATTTTTTTCAAATCTTTGTTAACTTAGTGAACTCTATTCAATCTATAGAAAATTTCCACATCTTGGACAACAGTCATTATCTCTATGATTCTAAAGCCCAAGAAAGATCCCCTACCGACTTCCTCATATCAGCCAATATCAGGGCTTAATCATGACTATAAACCATTCATGAAAATTGTGGCCAAGAGATTAGCAAGACCTTATGCCATTGTTAATAAATGCATACCAAACCGGTTTCATCACAGGCCGTTCAGTCACAGACCAGACTCTTGAAAGATTCTTTGATCTTGGAGCATGCAAATAAAACTACTTTTCCTCTTTTAACTAGTTTGGATATGGAAAAGACCTTTGATAGTCAACTGTGATTTTCTTTTTTTTGGTTTTGGATTGTATAGGTTTCCCAAACGTTTTTTCTTGACTAGTCTACAACTTATCTTGAGGTGCATCTTCTTTATCTAGATACTTTCAGATTTGTAAAGGCACAAAATAGGGTTACCCTTTCCCGACATTATTTGCCTTGTATATTGAGACACTGGCCATTTGTGTGAAAGAATCCAGACTCTAAAGTTTATCTACAAGCTGTGCATATCAGATTAAGAATGCAGATGATAGCTGATGACTGTACAGCTTGTTGGAAAGCGATCCTACTCTATAAGCTGGGTCATCCCAGTAAACTGGTTTGACATATTTAGAGCAACACAAAAATTTTTTCTCCTTGGCCTTTAAGGTAGTTTGATACATGAGCGATTATTTATCCCGGGCATCCTTAACTACACGGTGGAAGGAATTAGCTGCCATAGCAAGTTGAAGTAATTATTGTAGATTATTGCCTCAAGTTCAAAATCAGTTAAGATCTTGTACAGGTCTGCAATTCTGGATGCAACTGATCTTAAATAAAAATGTAATTTCATGGCAAGATTTTAAGTGGATTTGTAATCTTGATGAGTCCTATAGTGGCATATAAATATTAGATACTTCAATTAAGACATAATTGGGTAAATAAGACTAAAGAAAAAGACTACCTGAGGATTATTAAGTAGGTTTTAATTTCAATACCTTGTTTCCAGGGTAAAGGTTCTATTAGCAAGGCATATAAGTTTCTGCTAAGCATAATGTGTAACATTTTTGGCTACTATTGGAAAGGGATCTGGGATCTATCAATCCCTAAGAATGTAAATAAGTCTAGAAGGTTCTGATTTTTTTGTTTGCAATATCAGTTTAAATATAATATTTTTAGTCCCCATGCAGACTGCTTCAAATTTTTCTGACCACTTCTTTCACAAGCTGACATTGCTTTTGCCCAGAGCCTACTAATTAGAAGCTTATCTTCTGGGATTATCCATTGCAAAATCAGTTTAAAGAAGATTTGATTAATGTCATTCCACCCCCCTTGCATTGGCCATTCCTCTAACACCCATGGGCTTTTTAGTAGGTTTGACAGGGCATCAAGGATTATCTAAATGTCAGCTGGCACTATTTAATATGGTAATGTTCCCACTTAAGAACTATATTACTAACAAGTGGAACTCGAGAATTCCTTCTGCCTTGCTGGATCTTAAAGACTTAATGCAACAGCTTTATATTCTGAAACTGGAATCCCAACAATGGTCCAATAATGATTTCTTGTTTAAAAATGGAAGATAATTAAAAACTGGCTTGTCTTTTGACTTAAGAATAGTAAGAAAAACATTAATGGAAATCTGGTGGTATAACGAATTATTGAATTTGCTGGTCTTTACAATCTTCTGCAGTGGATGGCTAATACTGTTCTCTGATTTTCTGTAGTAATAGTGTTGTGAAGTTGATGTTACTCTCTTCAATAAACTGTTGATAGTTAAACAGAATCTGCATACAATTTTGTAAAAGTAAGGTAGTCAAACTCATCTCACGTCCAGTAAATCTTAGAAATGAGTCAGAGGTCATATTGGATGCTTCTGAGAGACTGCCTTGTGTATTGGAGTCCTGAATTCATCTCATCTATAAAGAGAGACAAAACCATTTCATAATCATTTGATTAGAAGGCCTTCCAGGTAGTCAGTCAGACTTGACTACTTAGCCTTTCAAAAATCTGGAAAAGCATAGTTGGACAATTTTTGTCAACAGAGATTTCCTTTCAAAGATAGTTCTTCGTTTGAGTGATTTTGTTGTGGTAATAAGTGGAATAGAGGTCCAATACCAGTTTGTCCTCCAGGCTTCTTGAACATCCCCATGGTGAGACATCTTTTGCATTTCTTTGTGTATGATATGAAGCTAAAAGTCATACTGTGTCTGTTTTACAGCTACAGAAATATGGAATGTAGTCACATGAGCAATAAAATTATGGGCAGTCATTACAAAAGTGGTGCCCTTGGTAAATGTCACATGGGCAATACAATTATGGGCAGTTATTACAAAGGTGGTGTACTTGGTAAATGTAGTCACATGGGCAATATAAATATGGGTAGTCATTACAAAGGTGGTGCACTTGTTAAAGGTAGTCACATGGGCATTACAATTATGGGCCATCATTACAAAGGTAAATGTAGTCACATGGGCAGTATAATTATGAGCAGTCATTACAATGGTGGCACACTTGGTAAATGTGGTCACATGGGCAATAAAAGTATGGGCACTCATTACAAAGGTGGTGAACTTGCTAAATGCTGTCATATGGGCAGTCATTACAAAGGTGGTGAACTTGGCCCTCACTAAAGTTTAAAAGTAGATTGTCAAGAGTAGGAAGCAGCTGAATATTGGTGACAAACAAATTCCTGAACTCAACCAACTCTGCATCAGAGGGACGTAAGGGCAGTTCAAGACTAAATCTGACCAAGTAGTGATCAGATCAAGAAGCAAACTCTACCCTTAAATCTGTGATAATGAGCCCATTTTTGAAGGTCAGTTTCCTGAATGGCCTTATATGTACATTGGAGAGGAGATTAGCCGAGCAAAACCACAACATAATACCTACACATCCATTTATAAGATTTAATGAGTGTTTATCAGCCCATGTGTTGAAATCACCATTACAAAACAGCTAAGGTCTTGTAACACAAGCAAAAGGAAATCTATAAACTTCTGGCTGTGTATACATTATTATTTATTTATTTTATTTTGTTTTACAGTTTGTTTACCAGGATAGTCCACTGGCCAGGAAGAGCCCATTTTCAGTGGTGTCCCAGGGAGAAAAGCTCCATGAACAACAATATACTATGAATACAATGCATTTACATTTATGTAATACTAATGAACGATGGTATTACACAACATGACAAAAATTCCACAATTGCAGTGAAAATACAATCAAAAAAGCAAAAGGTAAAATTACATACACACACATATAAGTCAATTAAAATAAGAAAAAAAAAACATTGGTGCGTATTCCTGTTAGATTTGTTACAATGTGAAATAACACAGGGTTGACATTACAGTTTTACATGAAATCTTAGCAGAGTTAAAGTCGGATAGGGGGTAAGAGGTGTTAATTGTTGAATCTAAGAAGGGTGGGACAATAAGAAAAAAGTAGAGCAAGAGTAGGAATAAATGACAGAAATGAAGATGGTAGTATCAGAGAAGCTCAGTATAATGAAGAGAAGAGAGAAGTGATGGAGTGTGAGAAATGGGGAAGAAAGAGGTGAGTCATGTGGGATGAGAGCAGGAACATTCCCAGAGGGTTCTGAGATGGGAATGAAACGGGGTCTTAAAGGTAGAGTAGTTGTCACTAGTACAAATAAGAGGTGACAGGGAGTTCCAGAGGTGACCTAGGGAAAAGGATAGTAGTTGTTTGCCTGGAGGATGAGCAGGCTTGTGCAGTTCAAGCAAATTCTGGTTATTGGATCTTAGAAGTCTTTTGGGTAGATGCATTTTGAAGGAGGAGGCAAGGGAGGGGCAGATCGAGGGATTTAAAGATGAGTTTATGGGCATGAGTAAGTTCAATGTAGGTAAGATGTTTGGAAAGTTTGAGCCAATTTAGTTTGTGTAGGACATTGCAGTGTTGGGAGGAGGCTTTATAGCCAGTAACAAACTTAGAAATGTTGTTATAATAGGAGGATAGCTTTGTTTTTAGAGAAGACTGAAGGTTGATAAGAAGGTGGGCACCATATAGGGGAGAGGGAATGAGGAAAGTGTTAGAGAGTACAAGTTGAGCAGTGGGAGTGATATAGCGGTTATGGCAGTAGAGCATGCCTAGTTTCTGGTGGGTTTTCTTAATTTGGCTAGTAGGTGGGTATCAAATGTTAACTGTTCATCAATAAGGACTCCTAGAAGCTTTGCATGGGATGCTACCTCGAGAGAGGTATTGTTTTGGCTAGTAATGGAGAATGAGTTCTTGTTTATAATGATACTTTTTGAAGGGGAAAAGAACATAATTTTATTTTTTGATGAGTTGAGTAATAGGTTGTTGCCCATAATCCATTTGGTATAAGAGGAAACATCCTGAGTTGGTTTTAAGAGAGTGGAGGTGGAAGTGGAGGAGCAGATTATCGTAGAGTCATCTGCGTATTGAATCAGATTAGCACTAGGAATGTTTTGGTGGAAGTCATTTATGAAAATGTTGAACAGTAGGGGACCCAATATGGAACCCTGGGGTACGCCTGTAGGAGTATTAAGGAAGGAGGAGGTGGATTTTTTCCATTTGACAGCCTGTTGTCTGTCGGAGAGATAACTACAAAACCAGTTTATAGAAGAGTGGGATAGGTTTACATTACAGAGTTTAGATAGGAGAAGGTTATGGGAGATAATGTCAAAGGCCTTGAATAAGTCTAGAAGCAGGGTGGACACTAGACAGCTGTAATACCGGGCTTTGTTGACAGTTTCGAAGAAGGAGAGGAGAGCAGTTGTGGTACTGTGGGTCAGATCTAAAACCATGTTGTGTAGCGGTAAGTAGGTGGTTGTCTGTGAGGTAGGGTAGAAGTTGAAGGTGGATGCACTTTTCTAGAACTTTTGAGATAGGGGATACGATAGCAATTGGCTGGAAATTGGGAATGCTGTTATTACCTCTTTTGTGAAGGGGAATGATATAGGCCTTTTTCCATAGTAGGGGTACACAGTTTTCTTGGATTGAGCAGTTTCTTAGTATGGAGATGGGAAAGGCGATGGCATCATCAGCAATTTTAATGAAGTAGGAAAGAAGGTCATCAGGGGCATTTCAGCATGGTTTCAGTTTCCAAAGGAGTTTTTTTATGGTGGAGATAGGAATGGGTTTGATAGTGAAGGAAGGGGGTTGGGAGGTGGTAGTGTTAGGAGAGGAAGCGATAGTAGGAGGTGGAAGTGAAGCTTTGTTGGGAAGGAAGTAGTTTGGCTACAGAATCACTAAAGGAGGAGTTAAATTAGGTGTCTAAGGAGAGGTCTGGGACATTTGGGTCAGGGCGCAGGTTGTCTCTTTTGCCAGGATTGAGGAGGGTGGTGATGCTATTCCAGAATTTTTTGGGGTTGGTCTTGTGGTTATTTTGAAGGGTGGAGAAGTAGAATTTGTGGTCGGACACAACAATTTTTTTTTAATTTGTTACGTAGTAGCTTATATTCACTCAGGGTGGTATGGGTTTTATTTTTTCTGGTAATGTTTCCAGGCTTTGTCACGAAGATGCATAATGGTTGTAGTTTCTTTGCTTAACCATGAGACAGTTTTACTTTTAATTCTTTTGGTTCTGGAGGGAGCAAGGATATTAAACAGGCCTAATAATGTAGTATTAAAGTAGGCTAATACATTATCTAGGGAGAGGGTTTTTAGAGGACTCCAGTTTGTGTGTTTTAGACAGCTGGAGAAGGTTTCAGGGTTGAAGTTTTTGAGAGACCGGGAGGAGATATAAGTGGTGGATAGTTGTAAGGAGGAGGAAAGACAACGAGCAAAAGAGGGAAGATGATCACTAAGAGTGTCCGGTAGGATACCGCTGTCAGAGATGTACTGGGGGTGGGAAACAAGAATCCAGTCAATAGTACCAGAGGAGAAGGGTTTTGAGGGCCTGGTGGTAGAGTTTATTAGCTGTTGCATACACAATTAGTGCTTTCATTTATAGCTTACCCATTGCAAATCCCCCTACTTAGTACCCCTTTTCATAAGATATAGAGAGTTCAGACTTGGAAGTTAATTTAGGAGTATCCATACACATATATAAGTTCTGTTATAAGAGATTTGGTGGGGGTACTTTGTTTAATGTAAAGGGAAAGTAGGCTAGATAGAAGTCTTCTTATGAAAAGAAAGTGCTCTCTGTGGCTCATGAAATGCAGTCCTTTGATTTTCTTAGTGAAAAAAAATGGGTTACTCAGATCGTGCACTTGGATAGACACATGCCCAAGAGATCATTATATTCTGTTAGTGGCTTAATAAGGAAGGAGTAGAAATGGAAAATATGTATTTGATAATTAGCTGGGCTAGGTGAAAGAGTTTTCTAATCACAGTAGGTATGTGGTGGTCAGAGGAGAGTTAATTATCTACAGATATGCGTAGATCCCTGACGTGTTGATTTTGATGGGGGAGTCATTTATATGGTGGGTGCACAGTCAGTCATGTTTTCAAACAGCAATGACACATTTTATAGCACTTAATTAGCTTTGTACTATGGTACTGGCACCATAGGTCTGTATGTGATAGGCCCTCTTGGATGATCTTAGTGCCTTCAGAGACTTGATAGTTGCAAGTTTGTAATCATCTGCAAACTTGATGAGCCAGAGACTATTGTCAACACCTTTCATCAATTTTGGCATCACATACCAAATAGGAGTGGCTGTAGTACCCTGCTTTTGGGTCCTTACTAACCATTTAGAGGACAGTGTGCCCTTAACCCAAAGTGTCTTTTGTGAGCCAACTTGCTGTCCAGAGGATTGCATAATTGTTTTCTTTTTTATTTGACTAATTTGTCAGTCGTGCCATATTACAGAAGGCTGTTGAAAGCCTTTGCCAAGGCAATGTAAGCATTATTCATAGTACTTATTAAGACATTGATCTGTGAGGATCTTAGGAAGACTAACCTTAAATTCCCATGGCATTTTTAGACCTTATATTTTGTGTAGAAATAACCCAGAGCCAGGCAAAACAACTCCTTAAAGGTCTAGTTCTCCCAGCTAAGTCAGCCATGTTTCTGATGGTTGCGTTGGTTAGTGCTGTAGATGCAGTTGGTGATGCATCTCTGAAGAACTTGTGTGTTGGACCAATGCTTTGGAGATTTTTGAGGCACAAAAGTTTTATTTTTTCTTTGTTTTTTGCCCCCATGCCTGTCAGCCATCAAACTACCCCCTGTAGCTTGTTGTTTCCTGAACTAGGGACATAACCACTATAGTTTGGGGCAAGCTGTCCAGAAGAGCTCATCGAGGCAGTTCTGATGGTTATTTGTTCTTCCACACACATCCCTGGTAGGATTTGAGCAATAGGGTAAATTTTAGTTTAAGCTCTAACCCCGCTGCTGGTGGTGTTGTAAACACCTGTATCATTGCAGAGAATACCAGTTTGAGCATTTACACTCCTTCACATATTCAAAGGCTGCCATCACTAGCTTGGTCTAGTATTAGATCACATCTCAACTGATACCATATCCTGCTTTCTGTGCTCCTGGACCACCAGCAATAGCCAGGGAAGGGTAGTAGAGCTCGTCTGGAAACCACAGTAACGTTCCTCAGGATGGGCAAATCATAGCCACTCATTTTCCATCCTTCCCAATCCTAGATCTTCAACACCTGAGCTGCTATTTGAACTTTGGTCAGCTCGGGAGGCAGTCTGGTCTTTATCCCTCTGTGGTACATAAGGCTTATGTTGTGATGAGTAGCATGCTGTTTTGAAGTGGGTGAGGTACTTGCAGTATGTTTCGATGAGCTCCCTATTGAAATGTTAACACTCGTAATGTTGAGTGCCAACAAACTTGGGGGGGGGGTGTAAAATCCTCATCTCCTTTAAACTCCTCTTTTTTTTTTTTTTTGCTGGGGAACAAGCCGCCTGCACCCTGTAAATGTATATATACCATTTCCAAGATCACCATACCTTAGAGAAAAGGAAATATTCCTGGAAGTGGCCTTCTCGGACTTAGTATATGCAAGTCTGTTTTTTCAGCTTTTATGTCTTCATGTTTTGGGACTCGTAGTGGGTCCCGACATTTTCAGTGTCAGAAATACCCACTGTGAAGGACATTACTCCAGTCTTACTACTTTCTCTCTCTTGTAATACAGGAATAGGAGATAGATGAACCCCTTAAAGCTGTAGAATATTCTTCCAGGTGGAAGAAGAGATTGCTGTTCCTTTTCTACAGACACGAATATGAATTTCTGACATGGTGTATACCATAATCTTATGCCATCACATGTATTTCCTTTCCATCTCTAGACTCTAATCTAGATGACCCTACTTTTATAGACCAGCAGGTGGCTCACTACGGCTGTAGAAGAACTGGCCTTGGCCAGGGGGGGGGGGGTCTGTGAATAATCTCAATTATATCTTGTAATGATTGTCTCCAGTTCCATAAAGCAACATGAGCCAAAGATTCAGGACGGGGACTCAAACCCAATTTGCAATCAGTGCATCTTTCTCAAATAGCTGCACTTAATGCTGAGGTTACCCTATGTTAGGGCAAGTGATGTCAGTCTCAAATAGCTGTACCTAATGCTGAGGTTATCGTATGTTAGGACAAGTGATGTCATGTGGGTGAGGAACAAATTATTTTCTAAGTTCACATGTTCGATCCATTTGACTTCACAAAACTGTGCTACCACCTCAACACTTAAATTCCTTCCATTATATTGTTAACAGGCACTGATACCACTGAGAGATTCTGCTACTGTTTCCTAATTTGGGAAAACCAGATTTTCTGTTCAATGATTTTGTTCCATTCCATGGAGAGACCAAATTTTGTTGCCTGACCAAAAGGTTTGGTCATTTCACAAAACATTATCTTTGGATGACATCATGTATTATCACCAACAAGTAATTCAGAGTTATTGAACACAGGTCACCTAGCAAGACAGAATCAAAGGCTTTTGAGAAACTCTGAAAGAGTGGCTTTATAGAAGTCATGTTTCTGATCAACGTTTTCAGTTGTTTTCACCACATTATTAACTTTCTGAGATCACTGTTTAATTAAGAAGTTTGATTGCTGTTAAGGTAAATGAGAAGCTTTTAAGTTTTCTCAGCTCCCGAAATCTAGCAAAGTGAAACAGCCTAAAAGAGTGAATTGGTTTTTCAGACCGTTTTCAGTGCTCTTGATATGCTGAATGGCTCCTGCCACACCTGGCTGCTTCAAACCAATTTGTCAAGGCCTCTATTATCAGCATGTTCCCTTTACAGAACATGCATTGATTGCTAATAACCATTCAGCTGACAGTTATAGTACAGTGGAGAAGGGTTAAGGAGGCCTTTGAAGGACTGGTAGAAACAAGATTAAGATCTCTCTTTTGCACCATGAACCTGTTTGAGAGTGCAACAGACACTCTAGGGCTGTGCCTCACACATTTTCTGTGTGCCCAAGAATCACACCCACAGGCTAAAAAAACATGTTTATTTTGTCATGGTTTGGTGTTGCCTACATTTTAACACCGCTCTGGGAATATTTACGGACTATTAAATATTTTTATATGTAATTGTGAGTCTAACCACATGGGGTCTGGCATCTTGAAGTAATTCTGATTGTCTTGTCTGCCTCTAGATATCCCAGAATGCAGTGCTTCCCTGTAAATAATTACATCACACAGGCCTCTTTCTTCCTAAAGCTCCTGTTAATGCATTGATTTTGCATGCATACCCTGCTGTCTTTCAGTCAATTAGTTTTAAGTAACATTTCATGCCGTTCAATGACTACTTAAAACACAAACAGTGCAAATGCCACAGAAAAAAATTTCAAAGTGTTTTTTGTGACGCCTGAATTGTACTGCTTTGACTCATCTCCCACCCCCCTTCACACCTAACTTCTCTAGCTGTCAAAGTGCTAAGATTAATTTGAGCTGTTACCTGCTGTGATTGACAGCTCACAGCATGAGATTTCCTTGTTCTCTAGCCTTTACTTTCTGTATGGGTAGGGGAAGGACCAGGGAGCTGTGACATCACAGCCTGGGTGAGTTTTTAGGACAGTCATGGTGTTGTCAGTTTGGAGAGAGACCTGGCCAGAAAACTACCTCTACTCACTGGCCTTGATGACATCAATGAATTGGAGACTGCAGCAAGCTTTTCCAGGGAGGAATAAAAGTTTTTTGAAAGTGAAACCACCACAGTACAGTAAGGTACTGTTCTAGTGGAGATGAACAGTAGATATAAAATATTTTAAATGCTGACAGAGGGGTTTGGTTCTGACCTCTCGGAACCAACTCGGCTGTTATACAGCTCGCATCAGCCATAAAATCTCAAGCTAAGGCTCTAGCCACAATGCCCCCTCTCTCCATTACCTCAGATCTCGTTTGCCACTCTGAAAAGTAGACGCATCAGCCAATACTCTTAGCTAAGTGCTTTAATTATTTTATCTATTTAGCGATTTTTGCTAAAAAATGAGTATTTTTGACACTTTCTCCTATTCCCTTGAGTGTGTAAGTGCATTCCGTGTAATCTACCCACCCTTTTACCTAATGGTGTTTCTCGTTACCATCATTGGTAACTTTTTCCCCCTATCTCCCTTTTACCTTTTGGTAACTCTTAGATGCCATTGTTGGTATCCTTTCTCTTTCCTTTCCTTACCTTTTTAGGTAGTCCTTGTAAACCATTGTTGGTAGATTTTTTTTTTTTTTTTTTGTTACAATTAAAATATTTTCTCTGCCTTCTTCATCTGTGTGTGTGTTTGTTTGTCAGTCTTCATTGGTACCGACAGTTACTGCACTGATACTGGCTACTTCGGCACCGACCATTGCTTCGGTGCCAACGACTTCTTTGGCACCAATAATTTCTTCTACAACAGCTTCAGTCACCTCTCATTCGATTCCAGCTTCCCCCTCTGCACAGCAACCTACGGTGCTGAAAGTCGAGACATTTAGGCCTCCCAGGACTACGTATTCCCCCTCTGTGGATCCATTGTTTGGTCAACTCTCCAGCTCTTTCATTGATGAGCCAGAGTCTCCCTCAGGAATGTTGATCCATTCATCCAGAAGTCTTTCTGAAGTGGATGTCGTTAGATTGGTGGATCAGGTTTTGGCGGCCAGGGGTCTTTCCGCACATACGCAGACCTCTGTCCCTCCCGGAGCTGAGGCATATTCTCCAGGGATTCCACCAGACTTTCCTCTTTTAACCTCCTTCCAAGGTTTGGAGTCCACCACTTTGACTGTCTTGGTACCAGCTGTCTTGGTGCTGATGATAGACCCTACCTCGGCACCGGAGTCATCTCTGATGTCTTCGCCACCATTGTATCCATTGCACACCTGGGAACATGATTTTTCTGTCGGTTCCGGGAGCTTCTGTATGGTTCCAGTTGTTTCTATGGTGACATCTTTGACTGCCAGAACCATGGCGGTTTCAAACCCTCCCCCCAGCTCCTGTTCTGGAGGGTGGCTCATTGGAGCAAGGTGTGACCCCAGTTCCGAGGTTGTCTTTCTTGGTTCCGTACTCCCATCCCTCTTCAGGTGTGTCTGCCTTCCATTTCATGGAGAGAGCTTTAGCCTCAGCAGGCTCCCAGCTGGTTCCTTCTACATCGGAGTGTCACATTTTTGTATTATCTGGCTCGCAGCTGTCACAATCTATCACATCAGGGCAGTGGGCACAGGAGCTGCAAGACATCCCTGTTCAGGGTCCCTCCTCTTCGGAATCTTCCTCAAAAATCCACACTGAGGAGCTACCCTGTAAAAGACTTGCAAGAGGAAGCATCTAGATTATCCAGAAGAATATGTTGCAGAAGACACAGATTACAATGAAGGGGAGGGTTCACCCGTCACCCCCTGAAGATGACTCCTTTGAATGCATCCTAGAAATTCTAAAACAGGGGGGTGATTGGAAGCCCTCAAACCCATCCTTTGAGGAATCTGTGTTCTTGCAAGATTTTCGTGCCCACCCATCTACTTCCTGGGTGACCACACCTGTTGACGATCTAATTAAGCTGATTGTTCTGTGGGTGTGGAAGGCTCCTGATTCCATAGAGCCCATTTGCAGGAGACCAGATAAAATTTTGACAGCCCCAGAAGACCACCCTCATTGGACAAAGGGTCTAACAGTAAATGCCATGGTGGTGACGGTGGCCACCAAAAAGGAACTCGCTGAGGAGAGTTCTGCTGTCCATCATCCTAACTGAGCATATAGGACAATGGACAGGTTTGGGAAGTGGGTATTTGTGTCATCGACCATCAGTAGTAGGTCCTTGAATTTCATGGCACACTTCACTAGACTCCAAAGGGATCTGATAACTGAGCTTTCAGACACCCTTGCAGGAGCTGTGTCTGACGAGGTTTGGAATAAGGTTGCCTTTCAGCTTGCCACCTGGAGTCTATCTCAAACTCGTCCATGCGGCTCATTGCTCATACAGCCAAAGAGATGTCTAGGGCAGCACGTACAGGTGTCTCCATAAGGCACCATGCCTGGATTCACTTGTGTGACTTTGTGCAGCCTTTCAAATCTTCCTTCGTCGATGCTGCTGTTGACTGTTCCACTTGTTTGACCCTAAAGTTAGAGAGACACTAGCCAGATATGAAAAAGACAGAAAAACCCTTTCTGCTGTGGGCATTCATTTTTCTACTCCTCAATTATCCTAGTCTAGAAATTAGAGGAGTGAGAAAATGTGGTTTAAGAAATCTCAAGGGCCTTTTCGAGACACGCAGAGTGGAAGATGCCCTCCCCGTGGCAGAGGGGATCCGCATAATCAGTGCTGCAGAGATTCTTTTTCCAGACAACTCTACCAGCTCTCCTGAATGGAAGCCCAATTGTTTACCTCTGGAAGCAGTCGGGGGGGGGGGGATTTCACTGCACCAAACAGCCTGGCTCATGATAACCTCAGATACTTGAGTGCAGAGAATTATCACCAGAGGTTACCAGATTCCCTTCAATCTTTACCAAAGTTCCAAAAGTGAATCCCCAATGCTCCACCCATTCTGAGAGATCTAGCAACAGTAGAAATTCACAAGCTGCTGTTAGAGAGTCATCCAAGAAGTCCCACCAGACCAAATAGGATCTGGATTTTACTTGAGATTCTTTTTAGTGCCAAAAAAGACAGGGGACTAGAGACCAATTCTAGATCTCAGCCTAATGAACAAATTTGTACAACAGACAAAATTCCAGATGGTCACAGTTCAGTCTATCTTTATCTTTCTGGAGAAGAACGATTGGATGTGCTCTATAGACCTTCAGGACACGTATTACCACATAAAGATGGACAAATGCTCCAGAAGATATCTCCGCTTCCGGCTGGGAGCCAGCCATTACCAATTCTGAGCACTGCCTTCGGTCTCACCACAGCTCCCAGGGTGTTCACGAAATGCAAGGCAGTGGTAACACCTCACTTGAGACTATGAAGATTCCAAGTGCTTCCATACCTAGATGACTGGCTCCTCACCGCCCCCTCCAGGCATCTACTGCTTTATGTCACAGACTTTGTGCTACACCTCAGCGAGCCGTTAGGCATTTCAATCAACAAGGAAAAGTCACAGTTGATTACTACACAGGATCTAGAGTTCTTAGGACCAAGACTAAATACAGTTTCTTGTGTAGCTTCCCTCCCCTCCACAGGCTGATAAAGCTAAGAACCTAAGTTCAAGCAATCATTTCCCAAAACAAGGTTCCTGCTCATCTGGTACTTCAAACTCTGGGAACTATGACAGCGACTATAACCTTAGTACCCCTGGCAAGGTATCACATTTATTTATTTTTGAGGCTGCTTCAATGGCTCTTGGCGTCACAATGGCTGATTCTAACTCATCCGATGTCATCCAATTCTGATAAATCGCTGCAAAAAAGATTTATCCTGGTGGATGAAGTCAGAAGAAAATCGATGGGGTCGCTCTTTTTCCTCCTGTCTGCCCGAAGCCATAGTGACTATGGACGCTTCCCAGATGGGGTTGGGGGGTCGTTATCGAGGAAGCACTATTTAAGGCACTTGGCCTCCGCAAGAGGCCAATTTGCACATCAACATCCCACAACTGAGGGCAGTGCTTTTAATGTTGCAAGTGTTCTGTTCCATTCTGTCCTTCCTTCGGGGACAGTTGCAATCCAATCAGACACCATGTCTGTAGTCTGGTACATCAACAAGCAGGGAAGAACAAGATCCTACCCACTATGTCGGGAAGCCCTCAGGATTTGGCAATGGACTATCGCTTCCAACCACTTTCTTATAGCAAGGCATATCCTGGGAAACTCCAACGTGATTGCGGACAAAGTGAGCATATGCATCCTCCTGCCTCATGAGTGATCTCTCAACCACAACATAGCGATGAAGATCTTTCATCGTTGGGGCCAGCCTTGCTGAGATCTTTTCACCTCTCCGATAAACAAAAAATGCAGCAGCTACTTTACCCTAATTCTCCCTCATTTGAGTCCCCAAGAGATGCACTTCTCCTCAATTGGCCCCCAGGACTGCTTTATGGCTTTTCCTCTACTCCACTGATCCCCCAGTTTTTGAGGAAAGTCCAAAGGATGAGAAGCAAGGTAATTCTCATTGCACCCTATTGGGCCTGCCAAGTCTGTTTCCTCTTTCTTTGGCCTCATCTGGTTCACCGCCCTTGGATTCTGGACCCAGTTCTGGACCTGCTCTCTCACCCACAGGGCTTGGTGCATCCCAATCTCCAAAATCTCAAGCTGATGGCTTGATATCTCCAATTCCAGTAATTGCCAGGCAGAATAACTTACCCTCTTCAGTACAAAAGGTTCTTCTGGCTTCCCATAAACCATCCACTAGGAAACTTTACTTTTGCAAATGGAAAAGATTTTCAATTTGGGCCTGTAACATAGACCCCTTTTCTGCATCAGTTGATAAGGTCCTGAAGTATTTAGCATCCTTATTTGAATGGGAGCCTCTACTTCCACAATTAAGGTTCAATTAGCTATTTTCAATTTTCATAAAGGATTTGATGATCATTCCTTGATGTCTTATCATTTATGCAAAACTTTTCTTAAAGGTGCTTTACATCTAAGCCCCCCCCCCATTCAAAGATCCTGTAGCGTCATGGGCTTTGACTTTAGTTTTGCAGTGCCTAGTTGGACAGCCCTTTGAGCCAGCAGCTACTTGTGACCTCAGATTTTTGTCTTCGAAAACCGTCTTCCTGGTGTCTAATCACGTCTGCCAAGAGAATTTCCGAATTACAAGCTTTGTGTGTGAAGCATCTTTGTATCATTTTTCACAAGGAGAGAGTGTTGCTAAGAACCAACCTGTCCTTCCTCTCCAAAGTGGCATCAGAATCTAATATCAGCCAGTCTATAGACTTGCCAGTCTTCTTTCCAGATTTTTCAAACAAAGATGAATACTGCTTACATCTGCTGGATGTCCACAGATAATTACATTTTTACCTGGACAGAACAAAATCTGATAGAAAATCAGACCAATTATTTGTATCCTATTCAGGACCTGGATTGGGTAAACTGGTGTCAAAAGTTACCATCTGATGATGTTAATCTTCATTTAATCCTTACTCTTGGGATTTTTTTCAAGCTCACGTCAGCCACAAACCTCTCAAGCTAAGATTTTACCCATCATGCCCTTCTCCTTGTTACCTCAGATCTAGTTTGCCACGTTGCTGTTCAACCGTGTCGAGCCATTCCTCTCCAGCTAAGTGTATATTTTGATAATTTTCAATTTTTTTCTCTCTCAGAATTTTCAACTTTATTAAGTCGTATATTCTTTTTCTTTATTACCTGTACCTTTTTGGTATCTTCTACTACCTTTGTTGGTAGTCTTTCCTCGCCCTCACTTGGGCCTTGCTACAGTGTGTCTATGCCTAGTTTTTGAATATTTTGTGGATATGTCTGATAAGAAAGGGAGTTCAGGCTTTAAGAGGTGTTCGGAGTTCACAAACTGCTACACTCTGACACGCATAATTTGTGTGTTTACTGTTTGGGCGTGCCTCATCTCACATTGAAGCCGCCCTGTCAGATTTGTAAAGGTTTTTCTGACAGGACTTTGAACGAACGTAAAAATAAATTCGTACTAAAGGGTCTCCTTAAGACCTTTCTGCGAGGCCATTTCTGTGTCGCAGTAATCTTCTCCTTTCAAACAACATAAAAGTTCTAAGTCTCTTCCATCATTTCCCTCTGGAGACCCTAAGGAATTGAAACATAAAAAGGCTAAATTGTCAGAGTCGTCCGTGCCAATGGCTGCTTTGGCACCAACTCACTTGACTCTGTCTCCGATTATGTCTGCTGGTCCCTCTACACTGTTGATTTCGACGCAGACTTCAGCCTTCATGGTGCAGACTACTACGGCACCAACTAGTTCAATGCAGACTTTCTCGGCACCGATTGGTATATCGGCGCAGTCATCTTTGGCACCGACTGAAGTCTCGGTGCAGACTCCGCCACCGTCCAATTTCTTGGTGCAGACATCTTCGGCGCTGACAGTTTTCTCGGTGCAGACGCCTTCAGTACCGACAGTTTTTTCAGCCCAGACCCCCCTTGGCACCGACAATTTCTTCGGTGCAGGCTTTTTTGGCACTGATGGATGTCCTTCAAGAATGCAACTGCAGTCATAACATATGGGTTGTCCTGCCTCAGGCAGCCCTCGGTCATCCGAATTCCAAAGTCTGGGTCCGGCGTCGGCTGGTGTCACCTCCTCTCCGACGTCACAACGGCTGGAGTATAAAGGCATCGGCCGACGCCATCTTCTTCAGTCTTTCTTGCCACGCGGTGCCCGAAGCAGAAGCAGTTCGCAAGTGCCGGTCGGTCAGCTCCTGTGTTTTCAGTACCGAAGTCATCTAAAAGCTAAGTACCCCATTGGGGAACATTTATTCTTGCCTCAGCCGATGTCAGAACAAATTGAGAAAGTTAATAATTGTTTGTCTTGTGGTAAACAAATACCTCATAAGGACTTCCATTCTCTCTGCCTGGGCCCAGACCACGACGTCTCGGCCTGTTCTGTTTGATGTAATTATTTAAATATGGTGGTTGTTAAGTGTAAACCGACTATGATGATGCCTTTTAAGGTGAAAGCGCTTAGTCGGTGGATGTGTGGATATTAAATTACATTCTTTATAGTTTTGCTGGTCCTGAGTATCTTTGGGCAGTTGTTGCTGTTATTACTGTGGTTGTTATACTTGAGCGTTGCCCTTTCGTGGGGTTGCATTTTTTCTGTGGTCTCGGCCTGTTCTGCCTGTGCCTGCTTTAATAAGCGCACTCTCAGGCGCCGGGCAGAATTCGCCGAGGACTTCTTTGGTGAATCTTTTGCGTATATCATGCCGTCGGAACAACCGACAACCCAATCTGCTAAAAACACAAGGACCGGGGCTGACATCCTCGGCCCGCGTCTACTACCGATGTTTCTCCTAAACCCTCTACTAGCGCTCCGGCTCCTTCGGAAGTGGTAAATCTACCGCTCCAGGCCGACACAGTGCTAACACGACCTTCGGTCTCAGAGACCTCTCCGGTGCCGGTTGTTGATTTTCCTCCGGAAACCGAAGTTCTGGATCTACCCGACACCATTCCTGTGGACAAGGTAATGCCTGCACATGGGGCTGCTAGGCCTCCTGTTTCCATGTCCATCAAGGCCTTTGCACGTGCTAAGGCTGCCAGTCAGGCCAAGGCCCATCCTAAACCTGCCCAGGCCCCTTCCTCTGATAAGCAGATCATGTCTCTGGCTGCAGATCTTATTTCCCTTATCAGGGGGTCTCAGCCTCATCCGGACAGGGGTTCTCCGCCACCTGCAGAGAAAAGGCCTAGAACTGAGCAGGCGGACGACCTCTCCTCAGATGAAGCCTCTGGGGATTCTGAGCACTCTGACACTCAAGAAGAACCCTTCCAGGCCTACGAGGACTCTGATGCTGAGGAATCTATTCCCTCTGCCTCCCCTCCAGAGGATTTCTCATTTGGGGAAGTTCTGCATTCCATGAGGGAACATTTTCAATGGCAGGGTCAGGAATTCTCCGACTCCAGGAAAAGGCTTCGTACTTTCCTCAAGCTCCCCCAGCACAGACCTCTGGCTTATCCCTCCAGTTATGGATGTTTTGGATGATGTTTTCTCTGACTCCAGTGCCAACCCTGACTCTCTTCCTCCTGCTCCTGTCAAGCCGGACAGATATTATAGGGTCCCTGACACTCACAAGCACCTTTTTAAGGCCCACTCTGTGGATCTAGAAACTATTTCACAGGGCCCCAAGGGAGTGGCTTCCTCCTCTGCCAAAAACCCACTGCCAGCTGACAGAGAAGCAAGGTCCCTGGAGAGATGGGTAAAAAGTACACACCTCTACTACCCTAGCCATGAGGTCTCTTAACTGCCTTCTTCACATGTTTCAGTACCAAGATTTTCTCCTGGATGATTTACAGAAAAAGGTAGCCTCTTCTGAGCCTATTGATAAAAAGGCACTGCAGGATCATATACATAGCACTCAGCAGGTTAATAACCATTTTCTGCAGTGTGGTTATGATGCACTGGAAGCTTCATGTAGGGCAGCTATGACTGGGGCTGTAATACGTAGACATGCTTGGTTGAAGGATCAATCTTTGCCTGACCATGTTAAAGTAAAGTTACTGGATGCACCTTTGGAGAAACAAAAGCTTTTTGGTGCTACTGCACAAGATGTATTGAAATCCATAGAGGAAAAAGCAAAGTCAGTACAGACGGTAAAGGATTTCCTTCAGGTTCAGCCACCCAGATTCAGCAGAAACTGTCCCTCAAAGAATTGGTCCTTCCCCGGCTCTGACAAGTTTCAAAGGGGAAAAAGCAGACGAGCCAGGGGTAGAGGACAACACCGAGGATCTTACAGGGGCCGCCAATGGCAACCTCCAAATCAATAGAAGTGGTGCAGACAGTTCAGCTGCACCACAGGGGCAATCACAATGACTTCACTTTCGTACCGCCTACAAAGGTTCAAAGAGAAGCACCTTTGGGCGGAAAATTAGCCTTATTCTCACAAAACTGGCATATCTTAACCAAAGACAATTGGATTCTGGATTTGATAAACAAAGGCTACAGATTCCACTTCCACACATTACGAATAAGACAAGGCATGCCAAACCTGCCACATCATCAAAGGGCAGAGGCACTCTCTCAAGTTTCCAAGCTATTAAGTATAAAAGCAATAGAAAGGGTTCCTACTCAGGAGCAAGGCCAGGGATTTTATTCAAGACTGTTCCTTGTTCCAAGAAAAGAAAACAAATGGAGACCCATACTGGACTTGTCAAATCTAAACACTTTCCTCATTGTGCCAAAGTTCAAAATGCTGATGTTGCAGCAGCTTCTTCCCATGCTGGGCAAGGGGTCTTGGCTGGTCACTCTGGACCTCAAGGAGGCATACCTGCATGTCCCAATCAGACAAAGCTGCAGAAGATACCTCAGATTTCCTGCAGGAACAGAGCATTATCAATTCTCAGCATTGCCGTTTGGTTTGTCTACTGCGCCCAGAGTGTTCACGAAATGCCTGGCATCAGTAGTGGCACACTGCAGACAGCAGGGGATTCAAATATACCCCTACTTGGACGAATGCCTCATACAAGCAGACAACAAACGAACCTTAAAAGGGAATTTGGACTATGTCATGCATCTGCTGCAGGCCTTGGGATACACAGTCAACATTCAAAAGTCAAAATTACTACCATCCCAACAGATTACATTCCTAGGAGCCAAACTGGACACGGAAACACAAATGGCCTACCTCACAGAGGAAAAACAGCAGCATTTACCAGAGTACTTCAAAGGCCTAGCAAGGCTTTCCCAGCTGACTGCAAGGAAAATCCTGCAGGCCCTGGGTTTCATAGCATCTTGTATTCTTCTGATACCTTTGGCAAGACTTCATATGAGAAAGCTGCAATGGTATTTAAAAAACTTATGGTCTCAACACAGCAACAGCCTAGAGGACATAATCCCACTTATTCCATGCCTGCAGAAGGAATTTCTATGGTGGGCTCCAGCCAGTCAGCTAAACAAAGGCATGTCTTTCAACAGACCTCAAGCAGGCCAAATAATCACAACAGACGCCTCAGACCATGGATGGGGGGGCGCACATGGAGGGCAGATGCATTCAAGGTCTATGGACACCAAAGGAAAGACATCTGCACATAAATCAAAAGGAGATGTTGGCAGTGATACATGCCATCGAGACTTTCGAAAAATCACTACAAGAAGGACATTTGCTAATAAGGACAGACAACACCACTGTCATGTGGTACATAAACAAGCAGGGAGGCACTCATTCTTATCCCCTCTGCAGACTAACAATGCTTCTCTGGGAAAAATCCCTGAGCCTGAAGATACACTTACAATCCCAGTTTGTACCAGGCAAGGACAATGTACTGACGGACAATCTGAGCAGAAACTTCATGGATCCACACGAACGGATGTTGCACCCTCACATTTTCTCTCAACTGACAAGGACATGGGGAATACCGGGCCTAGATCTTTTTGCTTCCCACCTAAATCATCACCTGGAAAAGTTCTGCACAAGGACTCATCACCCTCTAGCTTGGAAAACGGATGCTCTCTCCTTCAGCTGGAATTCTCTAAAAATTTTTGCATTTCCTCCTCTGCCTCTGCTGACCAAGGTGATACTGAAAATAAAGGCAGAACAACCAACAGGCATCTTGATAGCGCCAGACTGGCCAAGGCAACACTGGTACCCACTGCTATTGGCCATAACTCGGACCAAACCATGGCCTCTGACCCTATGGCCCCTGCTCCTAACGCAACACAATTACAGGACTGTACATCAAGACCTGAAAACATTGCATCTGACAGCCTGGAGACTTCCATGACTTCAACACCTAACTCTCTTTCCAAACCTGTTCAAGAGATCTTGCTGGAAGCACGCAGACCTTCCACCAGAAAAACCTATTCAGCCAAGTGGAAAAGATTCAGCATCTGGAATGCCAAAAAGGGTCAGGACACAGAACTACTGAGTATTCCTCAGATATTGGAATACTTGGCAGAACTGTTTCATACTGGACTCTCATACTCCTCAATAAAGATTCATGCCTCAGCAATCTCAGCGAAATACAACTGTGACCCTCCAGTGTTTTCGCATCCTCTGCTAAGACAGTTTTTAAGAGGGATAAAGAATATCAAACCTCCCAGAAAACAGCCAGTACCTGCATGGGACCTCAACTACGTGTTGGAAAAACTAACTCTTCCTCCCTTTGAGCCAGCAGCATCCTCAGAAATGCAATTTCTTTCATGGAAGACAGCCTTCTTATTGGCAGTTACTTCTGCAAGAAGAGTTTCGGAGATACAGGCACTCATGGCAGTGCCCCCCTTCCTCATTTTTCATCAAGACAGAGTCTCCCTAAGAACCAATCCTACATTCATGCCAAAAGTTATTTCCAGGGTGTCTCTAAATCATGCTATTCATCTGCCTACATTCTTCCCCAATCCTCAAAATAGGGGGGAAAAACTACTGCATACTTTGGACATACACAGACAATTACGCTACTACTTGGACAGAACTAAGACCACCAGAAAGTCTGACCAGCTGTTTGTAGCTTATGCTGCTGGAGTACAGGGGAAGGCAATCTCCAAACAAACAATTTCAAAATGGATTAGACATTGCATCAGATTTTGCTACTCTTTTCATGGAAAAGGTGTGCCAGCCAATATTAGGCCACACTCCACCAGAACTATAGCCACTTCCACAGCTTTCCTAAGAGGAGTGGCAACAAAGGACATTTTAGAGGCTGCTACATGTAGCTTCGTGCATACATTTACCAAGCACTACCACCTGCCATTTTACTCCAGATCCCGAGCAGGCTTTGCTTCGGCAGTCCTGCAGGGGATTATAGCTACACCATCCTCATCATAGATCCTTCCACCCCCAGCTTGGCTATGGTATTCAACCCATATGTTATGACTGCAGTTGCATTCTTGAAGGACATAGTACAGTTTTGTACCTACCATAAATGTAGATGTCTGATAGATATGCAACTGCAGTCTGATTTTCCCACCCTCCTACCCCTCTGTATCCTTCTTTTTGGGGTGATTACCCCTATTCCCTTCAGCTGGGGGTATCTTCTATGGTGTATCTGTTTATTACTGTTGTGCATGCTTGGGATTATTTTTTATCCATTTACAAAATTTAGCCTTCCTAAGTGGGCACCTGACATCTGGGGCAAGAAACACTGAAGAAGATGGTGTCGGCCGATGCCTTTATACTCCAGCCGTTGTGACGTCGGAGAGGAGGCGACACCAGCCGACACCGGACCCAGACTTTGGAATTCGGCTGACCGAGGGCTGCCTGAGGCAGGACAACCCATATGTTATGACTGCAGTTGCATATCTATCGGACATCTACATTTATGGTAGGTACAAAACTGTATTTTTTGGTGCAGACAACTCCAATTTTGACAACACCGTTCTTGGTGCAGGAATCTTCCACACTGTTGATTTCGGTGCATCTGCGCCGGCTTTAGTGGAGCAGACTATGCAAACACCTTCAGTTTTGGTGCAGACATTACCTATTCAGAAACCTTTTTCAGTGGTCGTGCTAGCCCTTTTTTGGACAGGCCCAAATCATCTTTAGGGCTTTCAATGAGGTCTACCAGAAGCCTTTCTGAGCATGATCTGGTGTGTCTTATAGACCAGCTGCTTTTGGCCAGAGGAATTAATGCCCTTTCAAAAGTGCCTCTCCCCTCTGGAGTTGATCACCTTTCTCCACAGACTCCTGCCTATACTCCTTCAACCTCTCTGGAGGTTTTGAGGCATCCCTCCTCGGGTGGGCCAACCTTCCTGGCCTTGGAGAGGACACTGACCTCTGCTTCTCGGCCGCCTCTGTCGGATACTACTACTTCCTCAGAGCCTCAGCTGTAACAAGTCGCAACCCCCGGACTCCTGGCACAAGAGTCTCGGGCTATTCTCCCCATGGAGACACTGTCCTTGCAGCCTTCCCCAGAGTCTCCCACTGAGGAGGTCCACTGCAAAACTACGTGTAAGAGGAAGCACATGGACTCCACGGAAGAGTCAGTGACCGAAGACACAGATTACGATGACGGGGAGGTGTCCCCATGTTCACCTTCTGATGAGGTTTCCTTTGGTGACATCCTCGAAATTTTAAAGCAGAGGTGAATGGAAGTCCTCTAACAATTCCTCAGAGGAGTCTGTGTTCCTGCAGGCTATTCATGCCCGGCCCCCTACCTCCTGGGTTACCCAACCTGCCAATGAGCTCGTCAAGCTCATCGTGCAGCGTGCTTGGAAGGCACCGGACTCTGTGGAGGCCATACCTCATAGGCCGGACAAAATCCTTTCTCCCCCAGAAGAGTGCCTCCATTGGTC
The DNA here is from genome assembly GCF_019279795.1 of Protopterus annectens. Taxonomy (NCBI): domain Eukaryota; kingdom Metazoa; phylum Chordata; order Ceratodontiformes; family Protopteridae; genus Protopterus; species Protopterus annectens. Next base: position 754,076,256 of record NC_056739.1, on the reverse strand, counting down.
TCCCAGTAGACGCCATGGTGGTGGCTGCCGCTACAAAGAAGGAACTGGCAGAAGAGAGCCAGGCTGTTCACCCACCCAATAAGGATTCCAGGGCGGTGGACAGATTAGGGAAGTGAGTCTTCGCATCATCGACCTTTGCTGTTAGGTACTTGAACTACCTGCCACATTTCACAAGGCTACAGAGAAACCTGGTGTCCGAACTCTGAGACCTTGGCAGGAGCAGTTTCTGATGAAGTCCAAGACAAGGTGGCCTCGCAGCGATCCTAGAATTGCTTTCCAATTCCTCAATGCATTTGATATCACACGTTACTGAGGGAGCAGTGAGAGCTGCGGGTGCAGGCATATTCGTGAAATGCCACGCCTGGATGCACCTTTGTGACTTTGCAGATCCCTTCAAGGCTTCCTTCCTTAACACCACTATTGAGATTGCTATTTTGTTTGGCTCCAGGGTAAAAGATACATTGGCCAGATGTGAACAGGAAGGTAAGACCCTATCTGCTGTGGGTATCCGTTTATCTTCTCCTCAGTGGTACTATTCTAGGAATCAGAAGAGTGGGAAAATGTGGCACAAAAAGTCCCAGGGTCCTTTCTGTGATTCTCAAGCCAAGTTTTCCCCTAGAGGCGGGGGGAGGGATTCTAACAGAAGATGCCCCTTTCGGGGCAGGGGAGGTCCGCGAATCCAGGTTTCCAGGGCATCTTTCTCTGTACATCCCTATCAGCACTCCTGAGGAGCAGCCCGATTGCTTTCCTCTGGAAGCAGTCGGGGGTCTTTTTTCCTTGTACCCTTCTGCCTGGCAAACCATAAACATAGATGCTTGTGTACAAAGAATCATCACCACAGGATACCATATTCCTTTCTTATTCACTCCCCCCTTACCCAGAAGTTTACCCAACGTACCACCCAGTCAAAGGAAAGCCGCAGCTATAGAGATATCCGCTGCTTTGAAAAAGAGTCCTCGAAACAGTCCCCCCAGACCAGACAGGAACTGGCTTCTATTCAAGATTATTTTTGGTGCCAAAAAAGACAGGAGACTGGAGACCAATTCTGAATCTCAGCCCCTAAACAAATTCGTAAAGACAGAAAAAATCCGGATGGTCACGGTTCAGTCTGTACTTCCACTTTTGGAAAAAGACGATTGGATGTGCTCCATAGATCTTCAAGACGTGTACTACCACATAAAGGTGGAAAGGTGCTGAAGAAGATATCTTCACTTCCAGGCTTGAACCAGTCATTACCAGTTTTGCGTACTGCCCTTCGGACTCTCTACAGCCCCCAGAGTGTTCACAATGTGCATGGTAGTAGTCACAGCTCACCTGCGGCTTCAAGGATTCCAGATGTTTCCCTACCTAGATGACTGGCTCATTACTGCCCCAACAAGAAGTCTACTGGATCAGGCCTCGACTTTCACCCTACACACCACACAGCAGCTCGGAATATCGATAAACTGGAAGAAGTCAAACCTTACTCCGAGTCACTCATTAGAGTATATTGGAGTGATTCTGGACACATTGACTTTACAACCTCTCTACCAGATCATAGACTTTAGAGTTACAAAGAAAAAGTCCAGGCAATACTTTTGCAAAATCTAGCCTCAGCTCGATATGTCCTTCAACTGCTGGGATCGATGGCAGCCTCCATCACCATAGTCCCTCTAGCAAGGCTACACATGAGGCTTCTTCAGTGGCTGCTTCTTACTCAGTGGTACCCATCCCAACACCCCTTATCTTTTCCGATTCGAATAACCAAGATTTGCAAACAAGACTTGCTCTAGTGGATGTCAAACAACCTTCACCAGTGGTCTCGCCCCTTCAACCCTCATCAGCCCAACACCACAGTGACCACGGACGCCTCCCTGATGGGGTGAGAGGGGCTGTTTCACGGAAAGACAGTCCAAGGCACTTGGTCACAGACAGAGGCCCATCTGCAAATCAATGTCCTAGAACTGAAGGCGGTGCTACTAGCGTTGCAAGCATTCCAATCGATCCTTCCGTCGGGGGCTATTGCAATTCAGTCAGACAACATGGCAGTAGTCTGGTACATCAACAAACAAGAGGGAACCAGATCATACCCACTCTGTCGAGAGGCCATGAGAATATGGCAATGGTGATAGCCTCCAACTGTTTCCTGATAGCGATGCACATTCCGGGGAGCACCAACGTGATAGTGGACAGGTTGAGCAGATGCATTCTACAGCCTCACGAGTGGCCTCTCAATCCTTTAGTGCTGCGAAGATTTTCGACCACTGGGGCCGGCCTTGCTGCGACCTATTTACGTCCCCATCCAATCACAAGTGCAGCAACTACATTGCCCTAATTCCCCCTTCGGGGACAGTCACCAAGAAATGCTCTAGTCCATGATTGGCCCTCAGGTCTGCTATATGCCTATACTCCGATACACCTCGTTCCCCTGTTCCTCAAGAAAGCACATCTGTTGAAGAGCAAAGTGATCCTCATTGCTCCATATTGGCTAGACAAGTTTGGTTTCCCTTCCTGTGGCTTCATCTGCTAGATCGACCATGGATTCTCAATCCAACTCCAGAGTTGATCTCTCACCTGCAGAATCTGGTTCATCCAAACCTATCCAGCCTGAAACTGTTTGGTTTATCCACTTCCAATGATAGGTAATTACTTTTGGATGCAAATAGTGTGTGTGTGTGTGTGTGTGTGTGTGTGTGTGTGTGTGTGTGTGTGTGTGTGTGTGTGTGATTCTAGAGTTACATTTGGTAGTATAGTGAGAGGTGATTACTTTTGAATGCAAAGTGTGTGCATGTGTGTGTTTGTGTGTGTGATTCTAGCATTACATTTTGGAGCAGAGTGACAGGTGATTACTTTTAGATGCACAAAGTGGATGTGTGTGTGTGTGTGTGTGTGACTGTAGAGATACATTAGGAAGCATGGTGATAAGTGATTACTTTTGGATGCAGTGTAAGCGTGTGTGTGTGTGTGTTTGATTCTAGAGTTACATATGGAAGAGAGTGACAGGTGATTTCTTTTGGATGCACTGTGTGTGCATGTGTGTGCGTGTGTGTGTGTGTGTGTGTGTGTGTGTGTGTGTGTGTGTGTGTGTGTGTGTGTGTGTGTGTGTGTGTGTGTGTGTAATTGTAGAGTCAATTTGGGAGCTTAAATCACAGTGATAGGTTATTACTTTTGGTTGCACATTGTATGTGTGTATCCATGTGTCTGTGTGTGATTCTAGAGTTACATCTGGAAGTATAGTGATAAATGATTACTTTTGGATGCAAAGAGTTGAGTGTGTGTGTGTGTGTGCTTGTGTGCGTAATTTTAGAGTCAATTTTGTGAGCTTAAATTATAGTGATAGGTTATTACTTTTGGTTGCACCGTGCGTGCGTGTGTGTGTGTGTGTGTGTGTGTGTGTGTGATTCTAGAGTTCTACTTGGGAGTATATTGATAGGTGATTACTTTTGGATGCAAAGTGTGTGTGTGTGTGTATGTCTTTAGAGTTACATTTTGTGTGACATCCTGATTGCCTCTCATAGATCATTCATCAGACTACTCTACTGCAGCAAATGGAAGAGGTTTTCTCTCTGGCTACAAGATAAACATATGGACCCTTTTACAGCCTGTTTCTATTATGCTAGAATATCTTTCAGACCTTTTTAAATTGGGGGTAGCAGCCTCCACAGTTCGTGTTCATTTGGCTGCGATTTCTAATTTTCATAATGGCTTCCAGGGCTCTTCCTTAATGTCACACAGACTTTGTAAGACCTTTCTGAAGAGCATAACCCAACTAAAGCCTCCATTCAAAGAACCTGTTCAACCTTGGGACCTGGCTTTAGTTCTTTAAGGGTTGACAACTTCTCCCTTTGAGCCTGCATCTACCTGTGATCTAAAGTATCTGTCATGGAAAATGCTTTTCTTAGTTGCTATTACTTCTACCAGAAGTATTTCTGAATTACAGGCCTTGTCTATCAAACACCCCTACCTCATCTTTCATAAGGACAGAGTTTCATTAAAGACCAATCCGACCTTCTTGCCCAAGGTCATTTCTACGTTATCGGTTGTCCAGTTTCAAAAGTTACTTTAGCCACTTGGTTGAGAAATTGTATTACTTTCATTTATGGCAAGAATGGTACCCCTTTACCTGCCAGAGTAAAGGCCCATTCTACAAGATCAGTGTCAACTTCTGCAGCCTTCCATGCGAGAACTGGGATAGGCCTCATACCTTCATTGTTCATTACAAGTTGGACTTGGCCTCTAGAGGCAGAGCTTCTTTCGGTTCTGTGGTGCTCCGGAATGTCCTTCCATACGGCCACCTAGGGAACAAGATAGCTGGGGACTCTGGTCCCAAGAGTAAGAAATAAATGAAGATTAACAATATCAGATGAAGAAGTTATGTCTTGCCATAACGTTCCAGCTGAGTTGTTTCATCTTCGTTTATTCATTACGGCCCACCCGCCTTCCCCCTCCGAAGGTTTCTGGTGGATCTCTGTTGTCCTCCTTTCCAGTTGTTACGTCACGTCTGACCAGAGGTAGCCTCGGCTTCATTTTTCCAACTTGCAAACTAGATCTGAGGTAACAGGGAGAAGGGCGTGATGGGTAAAATCTTAGCTCGAGAAGTTTTTGGCTGACGCGAGCTTGAAAAAAAGGCTGGCTCAGTTCCGAGGTCTGAACTGAATCCTAAGAGTAATGAATAAACAAAGATGAAACAACTCAGATGGAACGTTATGGTAACTCGCAACTTCTTTTTATCAAGATGGCTTAGAGATTGTGTTACCTTTGTCTACAGTCACAATAAATTCAAACTACCTGCTTCAATTAGAGCATATTCCACCAGATCTGTTTCCACTTCAGCTGTCTTTCATTCCATGGCCTCCATGGAAGAAATATGTGCAGCTGCAATGTGGGCTATCCCTCGTACCTTTATCACTCATTACAAATTAGATATGGTCTTCAGGGGAAGAGCATCCTTTGGCTCTTTAGTATACAGGAATATCTATCCTTAGGGCCGCCCAAGATCTAAAATAGCTGGGGGACTCTGTCCCATCTGCCAAGAATGAATGAAGATTGACAACATCAGATAAAGAAGTTGTCCTTACCATAACGTTCCATCTGTGTTGTCGAATTTCATTCATTCTTGACATCCCACCCTCCTGCCCGTAACCAAAGACTTCTAGAGGATTGGACCTTGTTGTGGGAGGTTATAGGATTCTACCTTAGACAAGGCTTCTGTCTTTTGTATACTAGGCTGCAAACTGTATCTGAGGTAACAGACAGAGGGGCATTGTGGGTAGAGCCTTAGCTTGAGAGTTTTTCCCTGGCGCGAGCTGTATAATCGCAGAGTCAGTTCCAAGAGGTCAGAACCGAACCCATCTGTCAAGAATGAATGAAGGTCGACAACACAGATGGAATGTTATGGTAAGGACATAACTTCTTTTTTATTGTTTATTCATAGCCAGGACAGTAAATAGGGAGAAAAAGGACAGAGAAGTTGAGCATTTAATAATAGATTCCCATTGTTGTCCTTTAATTACCAAAGATAGGATAGGAACAGCAATTTCAAAAAACAGCAGCCTTTTTTCAGGGGGTGATTCCTTTCCTACACTTACCTCAAGGTGTGACAAAAATAGCAACAAAAAGACCAGCATTTTCTGCACTTTCTCTCTGTTGCACTTCAACAAAACATCTATTTCTGTTAAGAGTGAGAGGAATAAAAAAAAACAGATTAGTCTGCATGCTCCCTCTAGGACATGATCTGCCTAAATAGTTCAGGGTTATAAACTTAGACTCAAGACAAAAAAAGGACAGGTTTACAGCTTCTGTGCACAGAATATGTATCTTTAATTTTCATGTTAAGTTCCTGTCTTACATACTACAAAAGTAATATGTTTAGTAATCAGTTTTATCTCATGAAAAATTATAGCCAATAAAACTAGCCACCATTTTTTTAAGCATAGACCATCAACCCTTGTTTCCACACCAAAGACAGTAATGGACTCAAATTTCATCCTTTTAACAAGGAAAAGCCCCTTTTTCTGAAGTTTTGTCGCTACAATCAAATATCTGTACATTTGTTTTCCTCTTAAAAATATATACAGATATACCTGATTTGGGGATCATAAAGTGATAGAAAATGAAATATTTAATAGTCTTAGACTTTTGACAGACTTTCCATATTCCTTTAAAAGAAGATGCCTCAACAGTCCAAAATTTATTCTGGACTAAGCGCATTTATACTTTTCTTATCTAAAAGAAAAGTCCAAACTGCATTCCTGTAGCTAGTTATTCTGGCTTCCTCCTCAACATTTATGTGAAGGAAAAAGTAAATGTTATGTCCTACCTCATGGCTAAAACAATCTTTGTAGTTTTGAAGTTGTAGCAAACTGCTTGCTACAACTTATAACACACACAAAAAGATGAAGTGTTTCAGTCCTGACTGCAAAATCAGTATTGGCATTCATTCTGAATGCTATTACTGCACTACCGATTGATTGACATCTGCAGATTGCACCCTGCAACATCTTGCACCTGGGGAGACTGCCCTCTTTGTCCCACTTTAGCTATGCCTCTGCCAAACTGCAGTAGATCTCAGTTTTTTAATATTCAGCAGAACATCCTGTTGTCGGTCTCCCTCTTGTTTTTCTGTCCCCTATTACATGATCTTCTGGTCGTATTCTGGTGAGGGAAGTCCAGTGACTCTAGGGGCTTGATTAGGAATAAGCGTCATTTCAGTTCTTTGATAACACCTGAGTCAGGTCCCTCCCCCAGTACTTAAAAAAATGGTGTCTTGAAGTGCTGAATATCACAAATTCCAGTAAATAAATAAAAATAAAAGGAAGACAAAACAAATATGATAATAATATACATATATTGTAGTACAATCATCCTAAAACAAATTGTACAACTCTAACTTATACGTGCATGTGCATTGACAACTTCTTATTGTCTTTCACTTTACAGATGTCAGTAAATTTTAACTATATATTTTGCCATTTGTACTTACTATCTTTAACTGTGATATCATATGCATCTAAAAGAAAGTGTGACTGGGTACAGTCACTTCTGTATCGCCTATTTTGCCTCGGGAGTTCCAACAGGTTTGTCTGATGGCAACACACTACTTCATCTTTTTAGTCACTGCTGTCTTGCCTTCTAGGGTTAGTCAACTCTGTATTCTCCATTCTTCCCTTCACCATACCACATACAATGGGATATAAGTTTGTAAGTTCTGTTTAAAGCACTCAGGCCTTTTGGCCAACAAGGAATACTGATTACTCAAAACACGGTTCATATATCTATACTTCTATGGATTCATCTAATCTTTTATTAAAAGTTATTAGAAATTCAGACAGTCTTATGGTTGTCTGTTCCATAAATTTGAAATTTTTTTTTGTGTGATATAGGGTCCTCATAAGTCAGTGCTGAGACTTTCTTGTACCTGGTATTCTTATGTCTTAATGTTTTTATATTGTGATTTATTGCTTGTGACATATCAACCCTAAAAAGCCTTATTGGCCAAAATTAGTTTGTCTCTGAAATGATAGGAGATTGTAAAAAGCTTTAACTTCTGACACCTTTCATTATAATTATAGATGTTAAGTTGTCAATCTCGCCTTCATTCTTGCTGGATGGGTTCGGAGCCGAACCTCGGCTCCGACTCGGCCACTACTAAAGTAATTTTACCGGCTTGAGGCAAACCTATATCCCATGATGCTAGGCGGTAACTCCCCAGATCTCGTTTGCCGCTTTCGCTAGCGAGGTGCTTTTTTACCGGCTCCTGGTAAGTGTTAGATTTTGTTTCAAAATCGCTCTCTTCTGCTTGGCCTTCCCACCCCTTTTTTCTTAGTATAGCTTAGTCTAACGGTTAAACTAAAAATTTTTCCCCGTTAGTGTTATTTTTTGTCCCCTTATCCCAATTATTCTTCCCTTCCACTAGGTTAGGCCTTAGGCCCTGCTCCTTTCCTAGTCTTCTCACAGGGATTCTGTGCTGTGGGTGTGGTCTGTGTGTGTACCCCTGTATCCCCGTATCCCTGTCTGTTTGGATTTTGTGTGTGTGTTGTTTAAATTCTTTACTTCTACAGCATTATGTCGAAGGATACAAAGGTCTCAGGCTTCAAGAAGTGTGGCTCATGCTGTCAGAAGATGACTCTGACAGACGGTCACACTTGCGTTTACTGCCTGGGACCCCTGCACCTGCAGGACTCTTGTTCTCTGTGCCATGCATTCAGTCCAAGAGTCCTGCAGGAGCGCAGGAATAAACTAATCTTAAGGGGCTTATTGAAGCCCGAGGGTTCCCCGGATAAGTCCTTGTCGGGGAAGCCCTCGAAGCCAACCAAACCGTCGGCTCCGAGTTCTAAGCCTTCGGCTGGTGGCTCTCCATCTGCCACTCCATCGGCTCCGGCTGGAGCTGATGCGTCGGCATCGCAGCTTCTTGCATCGGCTCCACCTCTGAGGTTCAACTTTCACAGTCGGCTCCGGCTCCATCGGCTCCACCCATCTCGATACCCTCTACTCGAAAGAGGTCCAGATCCCCATGGTTAGAATCCATCCATTCGGCTCTGAGGTCACCCTTGCTCTCAGAATGGAGCCGTCGGAGCCGTTCTTCTCGGTCGTCCAGGCTTTCCAACCATGACCTTGAGAAGAGTGGTCAGTAGACTTTTAAAGTCTCAGGCACTGGCCCAAATGCTTCACAGCCCGTCTCATCAGACAGCGGCTATATCAGCTCCACCTACTATTCCTCCTTTGACTCTCCACCAGAGTTCGGAGCCGGAGCTCCTTGGAGCTGTGACCATTGCGGCATCGGAGCCGATACCTCCCCCTTCGGCTCCATCGTCCTCTGCTCCGATCTCCTCCATGGTGCCTTCATTGGAGGGTTCCGGGCACCTGAACTCTCTCGCCGGCTCCGAGGGGGCGAGTGGCATCGGACCCTTGTCTGACCCCGTTCTCCCTCTCGGAGCATCGGCGCTGGTGAGCTCGGCCCCAACATCGGCTTCGGAGCCATCCCTGTCGGTGCGGTCCGGGGTTCCTAATTCTTTGGAGCAGGAGCCCTTTGGCCTGCCTGATAGAGGAGCCTTCGAAGTGATGAGGAGCGTACTAGCCCCAGTGCCTGGTCAACGGTCAGCTCCATCAGCTCCTCCCACTACAGTTCCTGCTGACGTCTCTTCCCACTCTCTTGCTCCCGGACCCAGAGATCCAACGCCTCAGGTTTCCTCACTGGAAATTTTTTCCTCTTCCGAGGCTTCTCCTGACCCGTCAGGTGAACCTCCGCACAAGAGTAAGCATGTGGACTCCCCTGAGTCCATTACATCAGATACCGACTTGGATGAGTCTGAAGGATCCCCAAGGTCCCCCTCTGAGGATGTCTCTTTCACAGACATCCTTGAAATCCTTAAACAGGGGGGGGGGACTGGTCTTCCCTTAATCCTTCCGAGGACGAGTCGGTTTACCTGGAAGTGTTTGGTTCTCGACCCTCCACCTCCTGGGTGTCTCTGCCCTTCGACCCCCCCTTATGGAAGTGGTGGCACGGAAGGCGTGGATGGCCCCTGATTCGGTGGAACCCACCCCACGGAGGCCTTCCAAATTTATAACAGCTCCATCTGATAAACAATTTTTAAGCAAAGGTGTCCCGGTTGATGCCATGGTGGTGGCTGCAGCCACCAAGAATGAACTAGCCGATCCTTCAGTGCCTATCCATCCTCCTAACAAGGAATCTAGGACTATGGATAGGTACGGTAAGCGGATGTTTTCATCAGCGACCTTTGCCATGCGGTCGCTGAATTATTTGTGTCACTTCACCCGCCTTCAGAGAGATGTTCTCAAAGAGCTTGGTGAGGTTTTACAGGATCCGTCAGCTGCTGGGTCCCAGGACAAAATCAACTCACAGCTAGGAACCCTAAACTCCATTGTTAACTCCTCCATGCGGCTCATTTCCTATGCAGCCGATGGAGCGAGTAGGGCCGCAGGCACAGGTGTAGCCTTAAGGTGTCACGCCTGGATGTGGCTTTGCAATTTTGCGGACCCCTTCAAGGCTTCCTTCACTAACTCCCCTTTTGATGGTTCGGCGTTGTTTGGGCCTCAAGTGAAAGAGACCTTGACCAGATGCGAGCAAGATGGCAAAACTCTTTCTGCCGTAGGAGTCCGTTTCTCCACCCCTTCTAGACCATACCCTAAGGGTCAAAAGGATGGAAAAATGTGGTTCCGCAAAGCTCAAGGAGTCCCGCCTGACGCAAGAGGTCAGTTTCCCCCTAGAGGCAGGGGGGTAACAACAACAGACACCGCCCAAGAGGCAGAGGGGGTCCGCGGAATCAGGGCAGCAGAGAGCCTCTGTCTGACAAACTCTTCCAGCATCCCTGAGGTGTTGCCCGACTGTCCACCTTCGGAGGCAGTCGGGGGAAGATTGTCGCTGTACCCCCAAGCCTGGCTCTCCCTTACTCAAGACAAATGGGTACAGTCGATCATATCCGAGGGCTACAAAATTCCCTTTATCAAAACCCCAACTCGGAGAAAGGGGCCCCTTCCAGATGTTCCACCCAGTCTAAGGGAACAAGCAGGACTGGAAATATCAAAACTGCTAACAAAGAGAGCCATCCAACCAGTCCCAGCAGACCAACTAGGATCTAGAGTCTACTCAAAGTTCTTTTTGGTCCCAAAAAAAACAGGGGACTGGGGGCCAATATTGGATCTCAGCAAACTAAACAAGTTTGTAAAGAAAACGAAATTCCGGATGGTCATGCTACAGTCCATTCTTCCTCTTTTGAGCAAGGACAATTGGATGTGTTCAGTAGACCTTCAGGATGCGTACTATCACATAAAAATCCACGGACGATCCAGAAGGTTTCTCCGCTTTCAGCTGGGGGCCAGTCATTACCAATTCAGAGCCCTGCCCTTTGGTCTCACTACAGCCCCCAGAGTGTTCACCAAATGTATGGCAGCGGTTACAGCTCACCTGAGACGTCAAGGATTCCAGGTGTTTCCATATCTAGATGCCACCACCAGGCGTCAACTTCTTCAGGCCAGGGATTACACCATTCACATTTGCAAAGAGCTAGGAATTTCCATAAATTTCGAAAAGTCTGCTTTGTCGCCTTGTCAGTCTATTACCTTTATAGGCACCAACCTGGACACTGTGCAGCTCTCAGCAAGGCTAACAGAGCAAAGGGTCTTAAATATTCAAAATCATGTCCATCTCCTTCTTCAGATCAACAAAATTCAGGCCAGGTATGTTCTGAAAGTATTAGGTCTCATGGCGGCTGCCATCACACTCCTTCCTCTTGCCCGTTTTCACATGTGTCTCCTTCAGTGGATGCTTTTCGCCCAGTGGTCTTTCCAACAACTCCCTATGACTCACAAGATCATGATAACTCCAGCTTGCAAAAATCATCTGTCTTGGTGGATGGTGTCCCCTCAAGTCCACCAAGGCAGACCCTTTATTCCCCCCTCCCCGGTCGTCATGGTCACATCAGACGCCTCCCAAATCGGGTGGGGGGGGGGCATTTTCAGGGCAGGACAGTCGATGGCACATGGCAACCCTTCGAATGCCACCTGCACATAAATGTCCTGGAGATGAGAGCAGTGCTTTTGACGTTGCAAGCCCTCCACGCCTCTCTTCCCCTGGGGACTATTGCAATCCAAACGGACAATATGTTCGTAGTGTGGTATATCAACAAGCAGGGCGGAACCAAGTCCTATCCCCTGTGTCGAGAAGCACTCAGACTTTGGCAATGGGCGATCTCTTCTCAGTGGTTTCTGATAGCAACGCATATCCCCAGGAAGTCCAACATCATAGCGGACAGGTTGAGCAGAGCTATTCTCATGCCACACTAGTGGTCTCTCAAACAATCTGTGACGGAAGAGATTTTTCAGAAGTGGGGCCTTCCCTGCTGCGATCTGTTTGCTACACCTCAAAACAGCAAATGACCCGACTTCCTCACCCTCTTCCCCCTTCCAGGCCTTCCCCCCAGAGACGCTCTAGTCCACGATTGGCCTCGGGGACTTCTTTACGCCTTTCCCCCCTTTCCGTTAATAACACAAGTTATTCAGAAAGCAACAGCCTTGAGAGCAAAGATGATTTTCATTGCCCCTTATTGGCCTCGACAGGTATGGTTTCCGTTCCTGCATCGTTATCTCTTGGAGCAGCCTTGGCATCTGGATCCAGTGCCAGATCTTTTGACCCATCCATCGGGGCAACTGCACCAATCCCATCATTCTCTCAACCTCACTGCTTGGTTGCTCCTCTTCCATCCCTAGCCAGGCTTCCTATGATTTCAAATCCCGTACGGGATATTATAGTAGCTTCCCTTAAATCTTCCACTAGAAGGATCTACGCTAGTAAATGGCAACGTTTTTCCTTCTGGGCAAAGGCTAGAAATATAGATGTTCTTCATCTCACATTGCTGCAGTCATAACCTGTGGGTAGTCCGCTGTCCTCGGTCGGCCCGAATACCAAAGTGTTAGGCTGGCGTCGGTCATGGTCGCTCAGAGCTGACGTCAGTACGCAGTAGTACTTAAGCGCATGACCGACGCCATATCCCCAGACTTTCTTGCCGCGTGGTCCGAAGCAGAAGCAACGTTTGCAAGTGCCGTTCGGCATCCTGAAATTTTCATTTTACGAGTTTCAGACCGAAGACCAAGTTGGGCTAAGTACCCCATTGGGGAATATTTTTGTCTTTTCTTGCCTCAGTTAATCCGGATGTCAGAAAAAGTTAATAATTGTATTTCTTGTGGGAAACAGATACCTCATAGGGACTATCACTCTCTCTGTATTCATTGCTTGGGGCCTGTGCACGACGTAGTCGGGTGTCGCTTTTGCGCTAGATTTAATAAGCGCACCATTAAACGCAGATTAAACTGTGCTAGGCTTGTTTTCGGTAAGCGGTGTAACTACAACATGCCGTCGGATCCTCCGACGCCCGCTACCGCAAAAAAGCGAAAAGATAAATCATTAAAGTCTAAGCAGGATGAGTCGTCCGTTGCGGATGCCGGTTCTATGGAATCTACGGTTGAATCTGTGGATCAAGCCAAGGTCTCGGCTGAATCACAGGGGGAACCTTTAATATTACAGGAATTGGCCTCTCAGGAGTTAGGTCAGGCCGAGGGGGCTTCTCAAGTTTCTGTGGTTCCATCCTTACAAAAGGTTATTAGGCCTTCTACTTCTGTCACTAAAGGCCCTGCTAAAGCTAGACCTGGTCTTTCTGGTACAGGCATCAGCCCAAGTTCTTCGGGCTCTGTTCCTAAAAAACATATGTTAAAAATGGCAGAGGATTTGATTACTTTAATCAGGGGTTCTATGCCCCCTCCAGAGAAGAGGCCTAGGGTGGAGACAGATTGAGTCTTCAGCTGAGGATATTCAGGATTTTCCTCCCTATTCTGATTCGGATGCAGAGGATTCCTGTCCTTCTGCTTCTCCAAAGAGGATTTTTCCTTTTCTGAAACCTTGCACTCCATGAGGGAGCATTTCAAGTGGGATGGTCAGGATTTTTCAGATTCTCGTAAGAGGCTTAGGGAATTTTTGTTTTTGCCACAGCATAGACCTTTGGCTATTCCCCCTGTTTTAGATGTTGTTCAGGATGTTTTTTCTGAAGCTTCCCTTAATCCTGATTCCTTACCCCCTGCCCCTGTCAAGCCAGACAGGTATTACAGAGTTCCAGAGGCTCATAAATATTTGTATAAGAGTCCTAGAGCTGACCCGGAAACTATTATTCAAGGACCTAAGGGTGTCAGGGCTTCTGTAGTTAAGAATCCAGTACCTCTGGATAAAGATTCTAGAGCTTTGGATAGGTGGGGTAAAAAAGTGTATACCTCCTCCACGCTAGCTATGAGGGCTTTAAATTGCCAGTTTCATATGCTGAAGTATCAGAACTTTCTGTTAGGTCAGTTGAAATCTAAGGTAGATGCTTTAGCTGAGGGTATAGAGTGTAAGGAATTGCAGGACTTAGTTCATGCCTCAGATCAGGTTGGTAAGCATTCTTTGCAGTGTGGCTTTGATGCTCTTCAGGCTTCTTCCAGGGTGGCTGCTACTGGTTCAGTTATTCGTAGGCATGCCTGGCTTAAGGATCAAAATTTGTCAGAGCATGTTAAAGCTCAAATTTTGGATGCTCCCCTTCAATCTGAAGTTCTTTTTGGTTCTCCTGTGGAGTCAGTTTTGAAAAAGATGGAAGACAAAGCTAAGTCCATGCAGACGGTTAAGGAATTTTTGCAAGTGCAGCCCCCTAAGTTTAGCAGGAATTGGCCTGCAAAAGGATGGTCTTACCCTTCTTCCAATTTTCAGTCTAAGGGCAGGTCTAGACGTGGTAGGGGCAGAGCTCACGCTCAGGGTTCTTTCAGACCTAGGACTTGGAGTTCTCCTGCACAATCTTCTGGTGAGGGCAGGGGTCAGCCTTTTCGTAAACAGACCCAATGACCTGTATCTCCAGCTGCCAGATTCTTCCTGTCTGGCAGCTCCTCTAGGAGGAAAGTTGGCACTATTCAAACAAAATTGGCTTTTGGTCACCCAGGACAAATGGGTGTTGGACATTATAAATCAAGGTTACAAGTTTTGTTTTCACACCTTCCCTCCTTTCAAAGGCATGCCAGATGTACCGCCTCAGCAAAGGCTGGAGGCTCACAAACAGATTTCTTTGCTTTTGCAAATGGGGTCAATCCAGGTGGTACCTCCGTCAGAAGTAGGCCTAGGGTTTTATTCTCGCCTATTCCTTGTGCCAAAGAAAGGAAACACTTGGAGGCCAATTCTGGATTTGTCCATTCTCAATACATACCTAGACATTCCAAAGTTCAAGATGTTAACTTTACAGCAACTTCCGCCTCTGCTAGGCAAAGATCACTGGATGGTAACTCTGGATCTCAAAGAGGCTTATCTTCACATTCCTATCAGGCCCAGCTGCAGGAGATTCCTGCGTTTTCGGGCTGGTACTTTCCATTATATTGCCATTTGGCTTATCTACTGCGCCCAGGTTGTTCACAAAGGTCCTGGCTCCTGTGATAGCCTTCTTAAGACTAAGAGGAATACAAATTTATCCTTATCTGGACGATTGCCTCATCCTTGCTCAAGACAAAGGCAAGTTACTTCAACATCTACAGTATGTAATGGCAGTTTTAAGGTGCCTAGGGTATTCTGTGAACGAAACAAAGTCCAGTCTAGTACCCTCTCAGGACATGTGCTTTCTGGGTGTGAGACTGAATACAGCCTCTCAGATGGCTTTTTTGACCCCGGACAAACAAAGAAATCTTCACCTATACTTCCAGCAATTATCAGTAATGTCCAGGCTGACTGCAAGGACAGTCCTTCAAGCCTTGGGGTTCATGGCATCTTACATTCTGGTACTTCCCAAAGCCAAACTGCATATGAGGAAGCTACAATGGTATCTCAAAAGTGTATGGACTCAACACTGCCACGATTTGGACACTGTCATTCAGATAATACCTTGCATCCAGAAGGAATTCTTGTGGTGGGCTCAGGAATGTCACCTAAACAAGGGACTCTCTGTGACCCGACCAGAGGCGAGTCAGATCTTAACGACGGATGCCTCAGACCTGGCTTGGGGAGCACACTTCAATGGGAAATGGATTCAAGACACGTGGCCTCCAAGACTACAGCATTTGCATATCAACATGAAGGAGATGTTAGCAGTCCAATTTGCCCTGATGGCTTTCAAGGATCTACTTCAACCAGGACAGGTGTTGATTCAAACAGACAACACAACAGTCATGTGGTACATCAACAAGCAGGGGGGAACCCATTCTTACCCTCTTTGCAGACAAGCTATGATTTTGTGGGAGACTGCCCTGAGTTTGCACATCACTCTTCAAGCACGGTTTCTGCCAGGAGCACAGAACTCCTTAGCAGATGTATTGAGCAGACAAATTGTGGATCCCCACGAGTGGAAATTGGATCCTCACGTATTCCAACAGTTGACAGTGGCTTGGGGAACTCCAGACATAGATCTGTTCGCTTCTCCACTAAATTTCCAACTGCCAAAATTTTGCACAAAGATGTTTCACCCAAAAGCTTGGAAAGTGGATGCTCTATCTTTCAGTTGGAACAACCTTCACGTCTATGCTTTCCCTCCTCTACCTCTCCTTCCCAAGGTACTCTTGAAAGTCAGGCAGGACAAGCCTTGCATGATTCTAATAGCGCCAGATTGGCCACGTCAGCACTGGTATCCACTGCTGAGGAGTTTAGTACAGGAGCCTCCTTGGCCTTTGCCACCAATTCCACACCTGTTGTCTTAGGCAAGCAATCATCTTCTCAATGTCAGGGTGCAGTCTCTGCATCTGACAGCCTAGCATATTCTGTTTTAGACCCGGGGGGGTCTCAGCTTCCTCAACAAGTTTTGAATGTCATTTTGGAAGCCAGACGGCCTAGTACTAGAAAAGTTTATGCTGATAAATGGAGGAGATTTTTTCTTTGGAGCACAGCAAAGAGCTTTGATGTCTCAGTGCCTAATTTGAGTTTTACACTACAGTACCTTACTGAATTATTAGACAAGGGTTTGTCTTTTTCCTCCGTGAAAGTTCATGCTGCAGCCATTTCTGCTCACTATGATTGTGACCCTCCTTTATTTTCTCACCCTTTGTTTAAACAATTTCTTAGAGGGGCAAAAACATAAGACCCCCACGTAGAGCTCCTACTCCTTCCTGGGATCTCAATTTTGTGTTGGAAAAGCTTACTTTACCTCCTTTTGAACCTGCAGCTACGTCTGAGTTGAAGTTTTTGTCCTGGAAGACTGCTTTTTTGTTGGCCATTACGTCTGCTAGGAGGGTATCTGAATTACAGGCTCTCATGGCAGTTGAACCCTTCCTGATATTTCATAAGGATAGGGTGTCCTTGCGTACTAACCCTACTTTTATGCCTAAAGTTATTTCTAATGTGGCCTTGAACCAGTCTATTCATTTGCCTACTTTTTATGCTGATCCCCAAAATAAAGGGAAAAAAGTCTTGCATTCTTTGGATATTCACAGGCAGTTACGCTATTATTTGAGCAGAACTAAAGAATTCAGGAAGACTCAACAGTTATTTATTTCTTTTGCTTTGGGTTCACAGGGGAAGGCTGTTTCTAAGCAGACTATTTCTAAGTGGATTGGCCATTGTATTGCTTTTTGTTATTCTCATCATGGGAAGGATGTTCCTGTGGGGATCAGACCTCATTCCACTAGAGCAACCGCCACATCTACTGCCTTTTTAAGGGGGGTAGCTACTAAGGATATTTTGGAGGCAGCTACTTGGAGTTCAGTGCACACTTTTACTAAACATTACCATCTCCCTCTTTATTCTAAGTCTAGGGCTGGATTTGCCACTGCAGTTTTACAGGGCATGTTGGCAGCTCCTAATGCTTTTTAGTTTGCCAGCCTCCCTTTACCTTTGCTTTGGGATTCTACCCACAGGTTATGACTGCAGCAATGTGAGACGAAGAACATAGTACAGTTTTGTACCTACCATAAATGTAGATGTTCGAGGATCCACATTGCTACAGTCCAATTTTCCCTCCCTCCTTCCCCTCTATAGTTTGGGGTTGCTGTGTTTCTTTTGGGATAATTATTCTTTTATTTATGTTGGTTGTTGGGTATTTCTATTTTGGCTGTGGCCTTTCCTTTTTAGGCCTTCTGACATCTGGGGCAAGAAAGACTGAGGATATGGCGTCGGTCATGCGCTTAAGTACTACTGCGTACTGACGTCAGCTCTGAGCGACCATGACCAACGCCAGCCTAACACTTTGGTATTCGGGCCGACCGAGGACAGCGGACTACCCACAGGTTATGACTGCAGCAATGTGGATCCTCGAACATCTACATTTATGGTAGGTACAAAACTGTACTATCCTTTCACTGCCCCTATTCACTCGGTCTTGGATTTCCTAGCTGAAATTTTTCATTCAGGTTCTTCTTCTTCCACAGTAAAAGTTTAGCTGGCAGCCATTTGAAATTTTCACATAGGCCTGTTGGATGGCAACATCATGTCCCATAGGCTCTGCAAAGCGTTCCTTAGAGGTATCTTTTTACTCAAGCTCCCTATCAAAGATCCTACGCCACAGTGGGATCTAAACTTAGTTTTATCATCTTTGATTGTACCTCCCTTTGAACCTGCAGCTTCCTGCTCACTGAAATTACTTTCCTGGAAAACACTCTTCCTAGTCGCTATTACATCAGCTAGGAGAGTATCTGAACTTCATGCCGTATGCATTCGTCCTCCTTATTTAGTTTTTCACAAAGACAGAGTTTCTCTAAGAACTAACCTCTCTTTTGTACCCAAGGTGGCTTCGCAGACCAATTTAAATCAATCAATTGACCTCCCAGTTTTCTTCCCAAATTATTCAAACAGGGCGGAGCAAAAGCTACATTGTCTGGATGTTCATCGCCAGCTCAGATACTATTTGGACATAACTAAACAAATCAGGAAATCTGATCAACTCTTCTTATCTTATGCAGAGAATAAGAAAGGCCTTCCAGTATCTAAGGTAACCCTGTCTTGGTGGCTGTCTTCTGTGGTCACTTGTATTTATCATCTCAGAGGTAAACAATTGCCTTCTAGGCCAAGAGCCCATTCAACCAGAGCACTAGCTACATCAACAGCCTTTCAAGCTAGACTGCCGATAGACAATATTTGTGCGGCAGCCACATGGGCCTCTCCTCATACCTTTGTCTCACATTACAAATTGGACATGGCCTCCATAAACAGGGGAAATTTTTGGTTCCACCGTTCTCAAGAGTCTGTTCCAATGAGCCACCCAGGATGAAGGTGCTAGGGACGCCTAGGTAATCTAAGGTAACCCTGTCTTGGTGGCTGTCTTCTGTGATCACTTGTATTTATCATCTCAGAGGTAAACAATTGCCTTCTAGGCCAAGAGCCCATTCAACCAGAGCACTAGCTACATCAACAGCCTTTCAAGCTAGACTGCCGATAGACACTATTTGTGCGGCAGCCACATGGGCCTCTCCTCATACCTTTGTCTCACATTACAAATTGGACATGGCCTTCAGAAACAGGGCAAATTTTGGTTCCACCATTCTCAAGAGTCTGTTCCAATGAGCCACCCAGGATGAAGGTGCTAGGGACGCCCATCCAGCAAGAATGAAGGCGAGATTGACAACTTAACATTGAGAAGTTATGTACCTACCATAACGTTCCATGTTAGTTGTCTTCTCTCACCTTCTTTCTTGCGTCCCACCCACCACCCCCTAGCCTGGACAGACCGAAAAGATCTTCCCTTCCTTGAGGGGTCCTTATATTCCTCTTTCACCATCTAGGTGGTCCAAGGATAGCTAGCGTAGATAGCGACCTTTGGGGGTTTATCTTCCTTCCTCCTCCTTTCTAGTTGGAGGACTATTTGGCCTATGCTGGGTTTTCAGCTTTCAAACGAGATCTGGGGAGTTACCGCCTAGCATCATGGGATATAGGGTTGCCTCGAGCCGGTAAAATTAGCTCTCGAGCTTTAGTAGTGCCCGAGTCGGAGTGGAGGTTCGGCTCCGAACCCATCCAGCAAGAAAGAAGGCGAGAGAAGACAACTAACATGGAACGTTATGGTAGGTACATAACTTCTCATTTTATAGCGAGTATCTTTTTCATGAATTTCCTACGTACTTTCTCTAGCTTTTTCAAATCTCCTTTGTTATATGGACAAAAAAGCATAATTACTATATTCTAATCTTGTGTGCCTTCTGTGGAAGGTTGGGCTGGCAACTCGACACCATAAAACTCCACTGCCAGTCATTCTGCAGACAGTTGTTCTGCTGTGGCAACCCTTAACTGGGAAAAGCCAAAAGAAGTCGTCTGATGTACATCTTGTACAGTTAAACCATGCATTTCTCTTCTTGTGATGAAATACACTCAGCACAGATCCTCGTGGTGGCCAGCAGAGTAATCCAAGCTTCAGAGAGCTAAAAAAGCGACTTTACCTGATTTAAGTATATTTTTTGTGGCTTTCCACTTCTATTTATCTAGCAACTGTATTTCGCCTGCTTGCTGATACATTGTTATTGTTTTTCTGCATTTATTCTGTTATTGCACTTGAATTCTCAGTTTGTTACTTTTAAAATCTGTAATTGTTGCAAATTGTTTGTGTAGGCTGTGATAGCCGATTTATAGCATTTATAAGTGTCTACTGTATCTGTTTCTGCTTGTTTCTGAAAAAAAAAAAAAACCCAAAAAATATCTCTTGTTTTCCCGCCTTACTGAGCTAGAGTAGTCCAGTTTCAGAGCTTGCTGATCCCTGGACTTTGTTTGCAGTTCCTGTTACTGATTCTTTGCCAAATTTGGAGGTAGGAAGTTCCCTTGCTTACCAGTGGGAGTGGGAAGCATTGAGCTGCCTGTTGGTCCAGTTTTGTGAGGTTTCAGCCAGTAACTTGTAGTCTATTGGTCGTTTTGGGCCAGTTCCTAGCTTCTTTCAGCCCCCTGATATAAAACACGCTAAACGCGCGTTTTTCAGCTTGTACCTACTCAGCACAGATCCTCGTGGTGGCCAGCAGAGTAATCCAAGCTTCAGAGAGCTAAAAAAGCGACTTTACCTGATTTAAGTATATTTTTTGTGGCTTTCCACTTCTATTTATCTAGCAACTGTATTTCGCCTGCTTGCTGATACATTGTTATTGTTTTTCTGCATTTATTCTGTTATTGCACTTGAATTCTCAGTTTGTTACTTTTAAAATCTGTAATTGTTGCAAATTGTTTTTGTAGGCTGTGACAGCCGGTTTATAGCATTTATAAGTGTCTACTGTATCTGTTTCTGCTTGTTTCTGAAAAAAAAAAAAAAAAAATCTCTTGTTTTCCCGCCTTACTGAGCTAGAGTAGTCCAGTTTCAGAGCTTGCTGATCCCTGGACTTTGTTTGCAGTTCCTGTTACTGATTCTTTGCCAAATTTGGAGGTAGGAAGTTCCCTTGCTTACCAGTGGGAGTGGGAAGCATTGAGCTGCCTGTTGGTCCAGTTTTGTGAGGTTTCAGCCAGTAACTTGTAGTCTATTGGTCGTTTTGGGCCAGTTCCTAGCTTCTTTCAGCCCCCTGATATAAAACACGCTAAACGCGCATTTGCGCGATTTAGCGCGGAGTTGCCATTGTTGCACACTAGGGCAGCGCCAGTTAAGCAGGTTTAAACTATTCGGGCTACCTAAAGTCCACTCTTCAAATTTTCCCTTAAAACTACCTTCCTCGAACTATACTACTGATCTAATCAGCATATCCTATAACTAAAAAGATCATCTCTACCTGACTCCGAGTAGACTATTCTTTATCTGTTAAACCTAGCACTTGCTCCTACAGTACTTATCACCTTGATACAGCACTCGTGTTATAGATAGTACCCCAAAAAGGCAAACCCCATTTCTCGGTCACCCACATCCCCCGGAATCTCTTTTAAAGTTTTTTTGTCTATTCCTTCTAGCATGTCGAGGGATCAGTTGCTAGTGTCCTCTCCTGCTCAGCTGGTGAACCTGGGAATATTGAGGCAATGTTGCAATTGCCTCATGTACACAGACAACCCTCTCCTCCTCCCACAAAACACAAATACATGTGAGAGATGCAACTATACGGCCAAACTGGAGGCTGAGCTCTCTCAACATAGGACTGGCAAGACCAGACAGGAGGAGAAGGTTACCACACACACACTATAGACCCAGTCTCACATAGTACCATCACAACCTCAAATCATACACATAAACACACAGACATACTCGGAGGCTCTGATCAAAAATCTACCAAAACAGCAGAGGCCACCAAAGCAGACACCCAAACAACTACCACCTCAGAACACAACACCTGCAACACATAGACCTCACAGTCAGAGTGTCAAACAGTCACAGCCCTTAAGGCCAAACACAATGCCAGACACACTAGTCATTGGTGACTCCATAGTCAGACACACTGACGTCCCGCTCACCAGACTGAGTAAGGAGAGGGTTACAGTAAGCTGCCTGTCGGGCGCTAGAATCTGACACATAACGCAAGCACTCAGGTCTCTCAACAGCAGGTACAAATACGACTCAGTCATTGTCCACGCTGGTGTAAACGACCTGAAACGTACCTCCTTGGACTACATGAAAAGAGACATTGAGGAGCTCTCTGATTATGTAGCCCAGGCAGGTATGACCCTGACCTTGAGCAGTATCCTACCTTCACCAAGAATGATGCCACAATACAGAGATAAGATGATCAGCTTTAACAATTGGCTTAAACTCTGGTGTCATTCAAAGGGGATCCAATGTCTGTCTGCCTGGGATGACATGCTGGACAAGCCACGCTGCTTCGCAAGGGACGGCTTGCACCTGTCACCCCTGGGATTCCGGATATTGGCAAAGGCTCTTGCCACCCCCATAGTGCCTTTTTTAGGCAAGGCTCAAATTTTAAACCTACCACCCTAGAACACAAAAATGGAAAAAAACTAAGGGTAATGCTGCTCAATGCCAGAAGTCTCAATCTCAAAATGCACGCACTCGAGGCCCTTCTCAGTATGGAGAACATCGATGTCTGTGCTGTGACAGAGACCTGGTTCAAGGCTCCTGAGAGCACCCCAGCACTATCAGGTTTTACCTCATATCATGCGTTCCGGCCCCAAAATCCGGACAATACCAAGAAAGGAGGGGGGGTATCCATATTCATCAAGGACACCCACACCTCAAGAATGGTGGCAACGCACGATGCATCGGAGACCATCCAGGTGCAATTAACCATAGGCAAGACTGCTCTGCAAATTGTAGCATGTTACAGGCCACCCTCACAAACTCAGGAACCTCACATGGCTTTCCTGAAAACACCTGAGGGGATAAATGTATCTCCAAACACCATCATACTAGGTGACTTCAATTACCCTAATATAGACTGGGAACACTACTCAAGCCCAAACACCCTAGCCCAAAAGTTCCTGGAATTCATAAACTCAAATGCCGTGGAACAACTAGTCACCATCCCCACAAGAGGAGAAAACATACTTGATCTCATCATCATGAACATGGGAGCACAATGTTCAACACCGGAAGTATACCCCTCACTGGTGAGATCAGATCACAAACTAATCTCGCTGGAGGTCCTCATCCCACCCCACCTGAAATAAAAAGACCACAGTAAAGAACTTCTCGAAAGCCGACTTCACACTTCTAAAGACTAGTGTGGTCTCCTTTAAGGCCCCCGAGCCGGTGGAAAACAGTACCCAAGCCGCTGAATCACTTACAAATGCCTTCTACCAGCACCTACAGGACTGCATGGATAAGGCAATCCCAAGCAAAACAAAGACTCTCTGTACCAAAGGCAAGCGTCCAGTCTGGTGGACCCCAGCCATAAACAAACTCTACAACAAAAGGAGGAAGCTACTACAAGATAGAGCAAAATCCTTAAAAGGTAAGACACCTTTGATCACTACAAGTAAAAACTAAGAGCTCTCATAAAATCATCCAAAGCAAACTTTGAGAGAAAAATAGCTAAAGACTCAAAAGACAATCATAAGGCCTTCTTTAGCTATGTTAGAAACCTGGGAGGAAACTCCCAGATATGCTCAGAACTAGTTCAAAATGATGTGAAGATTACTGATCCTACAGACATTGCCAACATACTGGCTGACAGGTTCAGTGCAAACTCTCTCCCTCCCTCCCCAAAGGAGAGATATCTATACCAAACCATTGCAGCCCCCAAACATCTCTAACACACAAGTGAGAACTGCCCTCTCCAGAGCAAGAAACACAGCATCCATGGGACCTGATGGTGTCCCGGCTGTGTGCTCCACGAACTCAACGAGGAATTAAACCCACAGCTAGGACAGCTGTTTAATCATAGTCACACCTCTGGATACGTCCAGGAGTGGGGCACTGCGACAGTGGTCCCACTTCATAAAGGCGGTGCCTCCACCGACCCTGGAAATTACCGGCCCATTAGCTTGACAAGCCTTATCTGCAAAGCCATGGAGAGGATCATAATGGATCTCATAAATAAAGACATAGGGAATTTGCAGACTTTGGATCCAACCCAGTTTGGCTTTGTCAAAGGCAGATCATGCCTTTTAAACTTGGTTGACTTTTTTGAAACAGTCACCAAAGCCATTGATGAGGGAAAGGCAGTCCATATTGCCTACCTCGATCTGGCGAAAGCCTTCGATACAATACCCCACTCGGGTATCATTGAAAAACTCATCAGCTTAAATGTTAACCCATACATCACAAGATGGGTTGCAAACTGGCTGAGTGACAGAACCCACAGGGTCAGAGTTGCTGGCGCCATGTTAGACTCAAAGCCTGTCACAAGTGGTGTCCCACAGGGCTCAGTCCTGGGCCCACTCTTGTTTGGCATCTACTTTTCCGAAGTGCAAGCAAACACAGGAGGGTTATGGCTGACAAAGTTTGCAGATGACTGCAAACTGGGCGCCGTAGTCGAAAACACATCTGACACAGATATCCTTCAGAAGGGTCTCACAGAAATGGATAACTGGTGCCAGAGCCATGGCCTAAAGTTAAATGCCAAAAAATGCAGTCATACCCTTCGGGAAAAACAAGGTTACCCCTAGCAATCATGTAGGTGGAAATCCACTGAGCACAGAAGAAGTTATCAGGGACCTGGGGATCCAGGTTGACAGTAGCCTGTCATTCGACACCCATGTTGCTAAAGTAGTTAGGAAGACCTTCTACATTGCCCACCTTATCATGAAGGGATTCACATCTAGATCAAGGGAGGTCATAGTTTCCCTATACTCATCACTCATCAGACCAATGATTGAGTACAATGCCCCATTCGGAATGTATCTGACCCGACACTTGCAGCAGCTGGAGAGGCCACAAAAGTTCCTCACCAAAAGGATAAAGGGTCTCAAAAATCTGTCCTATGCTGCCCGACTGAAAAAACTTCGACTCTATTCAGTCGCTTACCGCTTGCTCAGAGGTGACCTGTGCCTGACATACAAGGCCATGTCAAACCCAGATTTGATGAATATGCTTCACCTCAAAAAATCTAGATCCGTCAGAGCCACAAGGGCGGGAGACTTAAACCTCGACACGGTTATTAATAGCACGTGCTGGAGGGATAGATTCATCACCCAAAGACTCCCTATGCTGTGGAACAAAATCCCGGTATATGTGAGGCAGAGCACCTCGCTGGCCTTGTTCAAGAGAAATCTTGACCAATGGATGGGAGATCGCAGATATACCCCAGGGATTACCTCAGTGTCACTGCTCGACAGAGGCACAGCAAAATATTGGGTATAGTTCCCCAAACTAAAGGGGTGGCGTAAGCCACAAAACTATGGGCTAGGCTTGTAAA
The DNA here is from genome assembly GCF_019279795.1 of Protopterus annectens. Classification (NCBI taxonomy): domain Eukaryota; kingdom Metazoa; phylum Chordata; order Ceratodontiformes; family Protopteridae; genus Protopterus; species Protopterus annectens. The sequence goes on along the minus strand of NC_056739.1, from coordinate 754,051,080 downwards.
TGCCCTCGGGCAGATAGCCTAGTATAAACCTATGAACCTATGAACCTATTAATAGCTCAAGTTGTCTCATTGCTTTATTTCTAATAAAGTTTTTTTAATAAAGTTTACATTTTTAAAATAAGATGTTTAGAGGATTATCATTATAGCCATATCTTTATATTGTTCTAATTCTAATAAATCAGCATCTTGTCATTTTATTGGCTGTCTTATTCCCAAAATACAGGATGTTGTCTTCAGTTAGACTAAACGAGATACCTGCTTTTTTACCAGTGTTGATATATGCAACATATCTCTGTTAATGTCATTATAGTCTTCTGCATCAGGGATTATAAAGCATAATTTAAACTCATCTGCTTATTTGTTCATCCAGCCTTTCTTTGTTGGAGCTGTTGCAAAAAACAATATTGAACAATAATGGCCCTAGTCCAGAACCCTGGGGCACACCAGCATATACAAGAAGTGGATCAGAACTAGGTACCTGTGTCTTCATTGTCTTTTTTCTCTCCCAGTCATCCATTTCATAATCCATTTGACCAAGTAAAGATTATAATTCCCCTTTCCTAACTGCTCATATGTTACAATATGATATGTAAGCTGTTCTTCGTGTTTCACTGTTGCAGTCATCACATTTGGGTTATCCCTGCCAGGGTAGCCCTCAGTCGGCCTTAATACCAGAGGCTTACTATTTCTGCTTCAGTTGCTGTCACTTCAGGACTGACGTCAAGTCGTCAGTAGTTTAAAGTAAGGCAGCTGATGCCATTACATCAGTCTTTCTTCCCGAAGAGCCGGAAGCAGAAGCAGTTCGCATGAGTGCCGGTCAGCCGCTACCTGAGTTTTGTTTTCTGAAATGAAGCTGAAGTCTTCTAAAGCTAAGTACCCAGTTGGGGATCCTTTTTTCTTGCTCTAACCGATGTCAGAAAAAGTTAACAATTGTCTCGCTTGTGGAAAGCAAATACCACACCAAGATTTTCATTCTTACTGTGTCACTTGCTTAGGCCCAGATCACGATGTCCCTGGCTGTCGTTTTTGTACTTTAATGCCAGAACTATACGTCGTCGGGCCCTTATTGTAGCTAGATATTTTCGCTCTCAGTCCTCAAATTCCAGTATGGCTTTGGTAAGCCATCTGACAGCAGATCTTACGAAAAAAACGTAAGGCTAAAGACAGAGACAGACTGCACAGGTGCAAACCTACCAACGATGCTAGCCCCTGATGCCCACTTCTGTGGATTCGCAGGCCGCTACCGAGACCCTTTTGGAGTCCGGTATGCTACGAAACTCTTCGACTAAGGATACTGCAGATGTCTCTACCTTGGATGGGTCCAGAGCCGCTGAGCAGGCACCAGTTTCTGAGGAAGTAATTTGCACTACCGATTCTCGACACAGAACAACTTCTTTCGCGTCTACCGTTCTTTTGAAAACTACAAGTTTTTAAGGCCCAGGGTACGAGCTCCACCCAAGAAACCGACGACCCAATCTCAGGCACTTGCTTCCTTGCCTCAGTCTCAAATGCTTAAAATGGTGGAAGACCTTATAATGCTGATCAGGGGAAGCCAAGCTACCCCTTCCAAATGAAAAAGAGATTTTTCGCCAGTAGTTTTATCTGAACAGGAGTCCGATGACTCTGATACATCTGAATATGAAGACATGCAACCCCTCTCTGCTTATGAGCATTCTGATGCAGTGGAATCCATTCCTTCAGCCACTCCACCTGAGGACTTTTTCTTTGGGGAAATCCTACATACTTTAAGGAAGCATTTCCAATGGGAATACCAGGAAAGCCCTCAGTCTAAAAAGAAACTCAGGGAATTCTTAGATCTTCCACAGCACAGACCTTTGGCCATTCCTCCTGTTCTGGATGTTGTGGATGATGTTTTCATTTAATCTAGTTTGACTCCTGACACCCTCCCTCATGCTCCTAGGAAACCTGACAGGTATTATAGAGTCCCTGACTCGCACAAATTTATTTTCAAAAATCCTACTGCTGACCCTGAGGTTATTTCTCAAGGGCCTAAAGGAATTAAAGCAACTTCTGCTAAGAATCCCACCCCCTCAGATAGGGATTCCCGAGCATTAGACATATTGGGTAAAAAAGTATACACCTCTGCTGCTCTTGCTATTAGAGCACTAAATTGTCAGTTCCATATGCTAAAATTTCAGCAACATACCATGGAACACCTCAAACAAAAAATGTCATCTTTTTCTACTTGTGCAGAAAATAGTGTTACAAGAGTTAATGCATTGTGCAAGTCAAGTAACTAAGTACACCTGTGGTTTTGACGCCCTAGAAGCATCTTGCAGGGCAGCAGTCACTGATTCAGCCCTTAGAAAGCATGCTTGGCTTAAGGAACAGCCCTTGCCAAACCGTGTCAAATCCAAATTATTGGATGCACCCTTGCACAAAGACAACTTATTTGGCACCAAGGGAGAGGAGGTTTTAAAAAAGATGGAAAAAAAGGTATATCTATGTAGCCAATTAAGGATTTCCTGCAGGCCCAGCCACCCAAGTTCAGTAGGCATTACCCCTCCAAGCACTGGTCCTTTCCTGCCCCCTCCAGGTCATTTCAGCCCAGACTCTGGGGAAGCAGACCCCCCCCCAGACAACAGCCACAGGGAATGCAGAGATCTAAGCAATGGAATTCCTCCACCCCAAAACCAGGGAGTACTAACCCACCCCCTCATGGTAAGAACTCACAATGACCCTCCACTTCCACCCCCTCCCTCTGCCCACCTGCACTTGCCCCTAGGAGGAAAACTCTCCCTCCACACAAGCACCTGGGTCACCATTACAAATGACCGCTGGGTCCTCAACATAGTGTCCTAGGGATACAAATTTTTTTCGACACTCCAATCCCCAAAAGGGTTCCCAGATTTTCCTCCAAACCAGTGGGCAAAGGCCAAAAAGCAAGTCCTTTCCCTGCTCTCTTTGAGGGCAATAGCGCACATTCCTGCAGAACAGATAGGCCAAGATTTCTACTCCAGGCTCTTCCTGGTACCCAGAAAAGAGGGCACCTGGTGCCCCAGCCTCGATCTATCCATTCTAAACACCTTCCTGGTGATACCAAAATTCAAAATGCTCACCCTCCAGCAACTACTACCTATGCTCTCCAAGAATGTTTGGTTAGCCACACTAGACCTAAAAGAGGCCTACCTCCACATCCCAATCAGGGAATCATGCAGGAAATATCTAGGTTTCAAGGCAGGATCTCTGCACTTCCCTCTGGCTTATCTACTGCTCCCAGAGTTTTCACAAAATGTCTGGCTCCCACCATTGCTTTTGGCAGACAAAGAAATATTCAAATTTACTCATACTTAGACAGCTGCCTAATTCAGGCAGACAGTCAGGAAAAGCTGCTCAAGCACCTGGCCTTTGTAAAGGCCCTACTGACCTTCCTAGGGTACACTGTCAACGAAAAGAAATCCAAACTAGTACCCACCCAAAAGATTATATTCCTGGGAGCAAGCCTGACCACGGCATCCTAGATGGCATTCCTTACACCAGAAAAGCAAACTTACCTGACAGCCTATTTCTCTCAACTAGCCACCAGACCCCAGTTATCCACAAGGAAAATCCTACAAGCTCTGGGGTTCATGGTATCTTGCATTCTACTCATTCCATATGCCAGACTGCATATGAGGAAATTTCAATGGTACCTAAAAAACCTTTGGTGTTAACACTCTCAAGACCTGGAAACTCTTTTACCAATGGTACCTTGCCTAAGGAAAGATTTTCTATTGTGGTCAGCAGCATTCTACCACAACTAGGGACTACCTTTCTCACCACCCCACGCCGCCCAGACCCTCACCACAGAGGCATCAGACTATGCCTGGGGTGCACACCTGGATGGCAGGTGCCTATAGGGCCAATGGAACCCACATCAAATACATCTGCATATCAACCAAAAGGCGATACTAGCTGTTCAGCACGCATTGACAGCTTTAAGGCCCTTTCTCTCCCCAGGGGCTCTACTGATCAAAACAGACACTACTGTGATATGGTATATCAACAAGCAAGGAGGGACTCACTCCTACCCTCTGTGCAGGCCCGCCATGACCCTTTGGCACACAGCCTCACCCATGCAACTACACCTGTTAACACAATTCCTGCCAGGCTTTCTAAACTCTTTGGCAGACAACTTAAGCAGAAATCTTCTGGACCCACATGAGTGGCAGCTAGACCAAAGAACCTTCACCCTAATAACTCAGAAATGGGGCACTCCAAAGGTTGACCTCTTTGCTTCCCACTCCAACCATCAGCTCAGCAAGTTCTGCACCAGGGAGCCTCACTGCAGAGCCTGGAAAGTCGATGCCCTATCCTTCCATTGGGTCAACCTCTCGGTCTATGCTTTTTCTCCACTACCTCTCATTACCAGGGTACTGCTCAAAATAAGGGAGGAAAAACCGAGGACAATTCTAATTGTTCCAGACTGGCCTCGCCAGCACTGGTACCCACTGTTGCTCAGCCTGTCCCCTCTGCCACCATGGCATCTCCCTCAGATCCCAACCCTCCTTATCCGGAGGGAAGGATAATTCATACATCCCCAATTGCAGACCCTCAGTTTGGCAGCTTGGCTTATTCCCTGACCACTGAACAAGCTGACAATCTCAGTAAACAGGTTCTAGATGTTATACGTGAGGCCAGATGCCCTACCACTAGAAAGTCTTATGCTGACAAATGGAAAAGGTTCAGCACCTGAATCCAGGCTAAGGGAGCCGATACGGCACATCTCTCCCTACCTCTCATCCTGGATTACCTAGCTGACTTGCTACACAGTGGTCTCTCCTTTTCCTGTATTAACATTCATGCCTCAGCTATCTCTGCTCATTTCAACACTGAGCAACCACTTTTCTCACACCCTCTCATCAAACAGTTCATAAAAGAGGCTAGCAACTTGAGGCCACCCAGAAGAGCACCTGCTCCAGCTTGGGACCTAAACTTTGTGCTGGAAAAGCTCACCCCCCCCCCCTTGAACCAGTAGCATCAGCAGAGTTAAAGTTTCTCTCCTGGAAGACAGCCTTGCTTCTGGCCATCACTTCAGCCAGAAGAGTATCCAAGCTACAAGCACTCATAGCTGTAGAGCCCTTCATCATCTTCCATGCTGACAGGGTGTCCCTCAAAACTAACCCATCCTTCTTGCCAAAAGTGGTGTCCATTGCGGCTTTCAGCCAATCCATTCATTTGCCCACCTTTTTCCCTAACCTACAAAACAAGGGAGAAAGTATACTACACTCTCTAGATGTGCACAGACAGCTCAGAATCTATCTAGACAGGATTAAATTATTCAGAAAGACTGATCAGTTGTTAGTCAGCTTTGCTGTAGGAGCAGAGGGCAAAGCCATATCCAAACAAACCATTTCCAAATGGATAGCACACTGCATCCATTTCTGCTACAAGCAACACAGGAAACCTCCACCTAAGGGGGTCAGGACTCATTCTACCAGAGCAGCCTCCACCTCTGCAGCTTTCCTCAGAGGAGTCCCTACCAGGGACATCCTGGAGGCTGCAACATCTACATCTGTTCACACATTCACCAAACATTACCACTTGCCTATCCTCTCCAAATCCAGTGCAGGCTTTGCCACTGCAGTCTTGCAGGGCATCCTTGCCCACCCTAGTCATCTTGACTGCCTCCACCCTTTTCCTCAGCTTTGGGAATCAACCCAAATGTGATGACTGCAACAGTGAAACACAAAGAACATAGTACAGTCATGTACACTTACCATAAATGTAGATGTTTGAGTGTATTCACTGTTGCAGTCTTGGTTTCCCTCCCTCCATCCTCCCTTTTCTCTCTCTCTCTCCATACAAGGAACCTTTTGGTATTTACTTTCTGCTGGTGGAGTTCTTCTACCAGAACCTGTTTCCTACTTGGGGGCTCCTGACAGTTAGGGCAAGAAAAACTGATGTAATGGTGTTGGCTGCCTTACTTTATACTACTGACGACCTGACGTCAGTCCTGCAGCGACAGTAACCGATGCAGAAATGCTAATTCTCTGGTATTCGGGCCAACTGAGGGCTACCCTGGCAGGGATAACCCAAATGTGATGACTGCAACAGTGAATACACTCAAATATCTACATTTATGGTAAGTGTACACAACTGTACTTTGTCAAATGCCTTCGCTTAAATCAAGATAGGTAGCAGTTGCTGTCTTAGATCCTTAATTTTAGTTATCTGGTCATAGAAGTCTATTAAGTTTATGTAATAAGCCATTCCTAATTATACTGCCTTCCTTGTCTTTGCCAGTATTAGCAAAGTAGCTGTTTAAGCCAGGTATAAAATAAATGCTTTCTACATAAGAGCTGGAAAATTTTCACTGAAAATTATTTGAAGAGAGTTAGTTTCAAGTATTTCAGTGATGGGCATTATGGATGCCTTCAAGTGTTTATTGAGGTAAACTGCAAATTGTCTACTCCTACATGTATTAATAAGATCTGATATTGTCAATTTTTCATCTCATCCTCACATATGGGCTCTGGATCTGAAACATCGGATCCGACTCAGCCATTACTAAGCTCATGGCAACCAAGTAAGCTCTTGGATACCTCCCCTTACCCACAGTGCATCACTCCCTATCACCACAGATCTCGTTTACCACTTTATGAAGACGTGGTCCTTCCAGTGAGCTATTGGATTGCCCAGTGAATATTATAAATTTTTTGCCTTTTTACTTATCTTATCTTAACTCATTCTTCTACTTTTAGCTTTTCTATCTCCCCGTGCTCTTAAAATACTTTTTCCTCTCTCTTCTTGTTGTCCTTCTGTATTTTTTTAATAGGTTACTGCCTTAACCTTTTGCCTCTTTAGATAACCTTAATTACTATCATTAGTAGATTTTTCCCCCTTCTTCCTCTCTGTTTAAAAAAAAAAAAAGTCTTTACTTTTATTCTTTATTTTGTCTCCTGTTGCCATTTTGTTACTATCATGGCAGATGAGCACATTAAGCCTGCAGGGTTTAATAAGTGCACAAAGTGCCGACATACAATACCTTTTAGCGATTCGCACTCTTTGTGCATTTACTGTTTAGGACCTCCCCACATACAAGAGGATTGTCATATGTCATTCTTTCAACCATAGAGCCTTGGTTGAAAGGAAAAATAACTTATTTTAAGGGCAATGCTGCTCTCAGCTTTTGAAGAAGACATTTCTGGAAGTAAAGTACAGCTAAGCCCTCGACTTCCTAGTTAAAATCAGCTCATTCAAGTCCTGCTTCTTCCCTGTCTTTGAAAATCAATGATAGGGAAAAGTCCTTGGCTCTGTTGGTTTGATCAGAGCCAAAAGCCAAGATTTCTAAACATGCCGAACTCAAGTCTCAGTTGGAGCCTTCGGCGCCGACGACTACCAAGCTGGATCTGGTATCTTCGGCTCTGGCTCTGTCTGTTAGGGATAGATCAGATCCGTTGGCAATGGTTCCAAACAAGAGTCCATTCAAACCAATTATGACTTTTCCGAGAACAAGGTACTCTCCTACCATTGATCCAATTCCTTCCAGAGTACCATCTCCTTTTTTGTTGCCGTCTGGGTCTTCTTTCTGTTCAACCAGGAGCCTTACTGAGGATGATGTGGAGCATTTGGTGCAGAAGATCCTATGGGCACAGGGTATTGCTAAGTCTACCGCAGCCTTGACCCATGCAGTACCAGGACTAGTTAAGTCTACTGCTCCCCCTCTGACTCCTCCTCCAACTTTGGGGCACATTTCGGAGCCCTTGGATGTGATGCGCCTGGTGTCTTTCAGGTTGTATCTGAAAACCTCTCTCTCTTTGGATCAGGCCTTTGCTCTGAGTTTTTTAGCATTTTCTGAGCCGGAGAGCTCCTGGAGCCATAGTGAACCTTGCAGTCCTAGAGTGTGCTAGCCTCCCAGGCTATCAGATCAATCAATGTGTCCAAAAGTTAATAATCCAACACTAGATAGTCCAAAGAATGCCTCCGCACACCAGCAATAATACAACCTGTGTTTAATTAACTCCAAATAAACGGACAATCATAATGAATGAAGTGAAACAAGTAATAGACATACAAATCAATAAAATCGGATTTAGCGTTTTCTTACACCTACAATGTGGACTTCATCAGAATCAGCAAACAGTTCAGCAAGGACCAATTTATCAACTTCTTGGCGCCAAAAATTGGTCCTTGCAAGAACTGTTTGCTGATTCTGATGAAGTCCACATTGTAGGTGGAAGAAAGTGCTAAATACGATTTTATTGATTTGTATGTCTATTACTTGTTTCACTTCATTCATTATGTTTGTCCATTTATTTGGAGTTAATTAAACACAGGTCGTATTATTGCTGGTGTGCGGAGGCATTCTTTGGACTATCTAGTGTTGGATTATTAACTTTTGGATTCGTTGTTGTTGGTTCCCACACTACCTTTGCTGTTTATCAATCAATGTGTCTCAGAGCTTCTGCACAGGTGAGCACAGCTCCGGCTTCTACCCAGGGCGAGCTGTCTTCAGGGTTGGAGGATGCTTCAACCTGCAAGCATGGCTTGTCGGAGCCTGAATCTTCCTCCACTCGGGAACAGTCAGCCTTTGGAGCTTTGGAGAGGGTATAGCTGCCACTGCAACTAAAAGGTCATCTACCCCATTGGATCCTCAGTCCCACCAGATTCTCTGTGCACTTCTTCCAACCAGGACACTGCATTGGGACAATGAGACCTCCGGCGCCAGGATACCCAGCAGGGTACCCCTATCTCTTCAGATACCACTCCAGAGTGCCCCACTGAGGAGGTCCCTCTGAAGAGACTTTGCAAGAGGAAGCATTTGGACTCCACGGGGAATCCGCCACTGAAGACACTGACCTTGATGAGGGAGAAGAATCCCCACGGTCACCTCCTGAGGACATTTCCTTTGGGGAGATTCTAGAAATGCTGAAACAGAGGTGGCTGGCAGTCCACTAATCGTTCACCAGGGGAGTCTGTGTACCTGGCAGCCTTTGGTTTTCTCCCATCTTCCTCCTGGGTGACTCCGCACACCGATGAACTCATAGGTCTGATCTCTGTGTGGGTGTGGGAGACCCCAGACTCCATCGAGCCTGTTCCCTGGAGACTGAACAAAATAATTACAGCCCCATCCGATAAAGCCTTCTGGACAAAGGGTGTTGCAGTAGATGCCATAGGCATGGCAGTGGCAACCAAAAAGGAACTTCTGAAGGAGTTCCACTATCTACCCTCCTAATAAAGATTCTAGGATGATAGATGTGGGAAGCGTGTTTTCTCTTCAGCAACACATGCCCTACGATCTCTGGACTGTCTTTCCCATTTAACCAGGTAGCAAAGGGATCTGATCAAAGAGTTATCAGATACCCTTGAAAGAGCAGTAGCTGAGGGGGAACGGGAAAGGGTAGCCTCCCAGCTAGTGACCCTAGATTCATTCAGTAGCTAACTCCTCCATATGGCTCATTACTCATGCAGCCTAAGGGACAAGTAGGGAGGTGGGTTCCGGCAACTCCATGAGGAGGAATGCCTGGATGTGCCTATGCTATTTCGTGGAGCCTTTTTAAGTCTTACTTTGTCAATGCCCCATTTGATGGCTGTTCGCTTTTTGGCCCCAAAGTCAGTGATAAACTATCCAGGTGCAAGAAGGAAGGTAAGACTCTGTCTGCTGTGGGCATACATTTCTCCACTCGTCAGAGACCCTATCAAAAAGGGTCAGAGAGGAGGTGGAAAAATGTGGTTCAAAAGGTCTCATGGCTCTTACCAGACTGCACATGGAGATTTTATACCCCAGAGGGGGGGGGGTAATAATAAAAGAAGAAACTGCCCTTGTGGCAGAGGAGATGCACAAAACCAGGGTTCCCAAGAATCCTTTTTTGGGAAACTCTTTCAGCACTCATGAAAGGAAGTCTGATTGTCTACCTCTAGGGGAAATCAGGGGTCGAGTGTCCCTGCACCAGAGAGACTTGCAAAACATAATTTCTGATTTGTGGGTGCAGAGGGTAATATCCAGAGGTTAACAAATCCTCTTCAGTCAACCACCTGGCTCGATCAGCAGAATCCCAGATGTTCCACCCAGTCAATAGGATCAGGCAGTTGTTCAAATTCAAAAACTGCTAGAAAAAAGTGTCATCCAAGAGGTCCCCCCCAGCCCATGGAGAATTCAGAACTTACTCAAGGTTCTTTTTAGTTCCAAAGAAGGCAGGGGACTGGAGCCCAATTCTGGATCTCAGCAAATTGAACAAATCAGTCCAGTGCAGCAAGTTCCAAATGGTCACTGTTCAGTCCATACTTCCTTTCCTGGAAAAGGAAATTGGATGTGCTCGGTATATCTTCAGGATGCGTACTACCATATAAAAATGGACAGGTGCTCTAGAAGATAACTTTGCTTCCAGTTGGGAGCCAGTCATTACCAGTTCAGAGTGCTGCCCTTTGATCTCACTACCGCCCCAGAGTGTTCACCAAATGTATGGCCGTGGTTGCGGCTCACATGAGATGAAAAGGATTTTGTGTGTTTCCTTATTTAAACGACTGGCTCATATCCACCTGACCAGGCATCTACTGATAAACGCAAGAGACTCTGTTCTTCAAATCTGCACAGAATTAGGTATCTCAATAAATTATGAAAAATCACACCTGGAACCTTCACAAACTCAAGAGTTCATTGGGGCAGTTTTGGATACTACTCAGATGATTGCAAGACTTTCACCCTCCAGAGTGTTGATAGTCAGGCATCAAACACATAGGTTAATTTGAAACAGGAAGATAACTGCTCATCATGTTCTACAAGCCTTATGATCTATGGCTGTAACAATAGTGTTAGTTCCATTAGCCAGGTTTCACATGAGGGTACTACAGTGGCTTCTAGCTGCCCCAATGGTCAATTATCCATCATTCAGCGTCTCACCAGATTCTCATAACAGACGTATGCAAAATGACGCTCTCATGGTGGAGTCAGTCAGAACAGTTGACACGAGGTCGACCCTCTGTCTCCCCTCAACCACAGGCCACAGTGACCAGATAAAATAAATGCACTGTCAAAACATTTTTTAGCTGCAGGAAGTACCCATAAATTTAACTTTATTGTGCTACACCTTTTTAATGTTAGCATTAGAGGTGGTGATGTCAGCACTAAGACAGAATGTATTGAAACTAAATAGATTTTAGAATTACTAAGTGACAGAGGGAAGGGTCTAAATGACTATGTTCCTTTAAGACCACTGCTTAGGTCACGGGACCTTGAGATAGACCTGAAACTATGTGCATTTAAGCAGCATTTTATACCCGTTTTATTAAATGTGAAGAAGCACCTGGATAGATGTGAAAGCTCTCGTCTTTCTCTTGCATGTTTTTAACAATTTTTATGGTATTTTATTAAACTTTGGAACTGCTATTTTATTTGATTCAGCCATGTTGCCTGAGTATGTAACTTCTTTTTTAAGCCCTGAGTTGAGACTACATTGTAACTTTTTTTAAGCCCTGAGTTGAGACTACATTGTAACTTTCTTATGATTTATTGAACACATCTCCCTAACACAAGTTCTAAACATAGAGTCACCCAAGATCAGGGTTTCTGGTTCTTCTAATATCCTTATTTCACTGTCCATAAAACTATTCTCCATTTTATTGAAATTCTCTAAGGTTGCTTCAGAGAATCTCTTTTTTTTAAATTTCTATACTGTGATTTTTTTTATGCCTCGTGGCTACTTCAACTTCCTGCTGGAACAAAAAGCTTATTCCACTTTCTCAACGGCTGTCTTCTGTTCTATTTTCCTAATAAATGTTTCTGTCTTTTTTGTAATAGAGTATAGCACGTGTCGCAAGTGAGGTCAGAGGCAACCTTTGAAACCCACCACTCAGATGAACACATGGGCTCTTTCTTGGTGTCCACTGGCATGGCTGCATTATATTTTCCCCTTTTTTTTTGCATCATTTTCAAGCACTTCACTTCTGTTGCAAACCATGGTGCCTGTACTGAAACATTTTCTCAGTTTCAACATGACAGTGTGTTTTATTAACAGTCTAATTTATTCATTCACAGTAGTTTGTGATGTTCAGCAGACAATGTTTGCATTTGTTAGTCTAGTGTACTTATTCTTACTTCTACACACTGCTACTCGTTAGAAAGTTTTTCTCCATTCTTTTCATTTTAATGTGTCTGAAATATAGTAGCAGTCTGTTCTTCCTCCTGGAAGGTGTTTAGCCAAGTCTCAAGCTAAAAAGTCCAATCCCAGTTCGTAATTCCATAGTGTTTATTGTCTTCTTTCACGTGTGACTGAATTTGAGCTTTTCTGGACCAAAGCTACGTAAATCACTTGCAGCATGCCAGTCTTCCTTTTTCTGTTTTTACACAACTGACTTCAGTAAAACAGTGCAGTATCAGACTCACACAAAGTACTCACTGATATTATATTTGATTGCCATCAATCATTTTTACATAATTAACATTTTTTAATAACAAACTCAGAAAACTAATGTCTTAAAAGTATAAATATTGCAGGGCTGCACCAGTCAAGTCTAATGAGAGCAAAAGTGAAGCCAGTCAAAGTAAGTGAAGCAAGTGATTAAGAAAACTGTATATAATTTTGATTTGCAGTTACAAATAAAAGATATGACCATATTTTCATTTAACAGAAACATATCCAAGTGAAAATGATGAATATAGGTTCATAGGAGGTTACTAGGCTAATGGCCCTAGGGCCTTTAGAAGCTTTGCCATGTAAAAAACCTGTGTGCACTAATGGAACATAGTTAGATTGTCGTCGTTAGCAGAGCAGTTCTATGATCAGCACCTACTACCGCTGTCCATTAGGAACACAGGGGCCACACCTGACATGTATTTACTGCCAGCCATCCAGTTGTCAAGGTTGCGCTTAAATAGGATCATTGAGGAGCTCTGCTTCACATGAAGTAGAAGGTTATTCTAGAGGAGTGGCAACCTCTCCGAGGTATGTGTCTCTTCATCATGTTTTGTTAATGTCATAGGATAGGTTGAGATCCCTGGAGCGAGTGGCTCTTTTCTCATTTGATTTGCGGATGTGCAACATTTCCATTAGGGCAGAGTCAGAGACTGCTCTATAGGCCAGGCACAGATCGCCTGTCAGCAGCCTGTATGATACAGAGTACAGTGACAGGGCTTTCAGTCTTTTCGTGCAAGTCACATTTTGGAGGCCCTGGATCTCTTGGTTAGAAACCTCTGTGATCTTGCCAGTTCTGCAGGTGTCTGGTGAGATACATACAGAAGGGAGCATTGTACTCAATTACTGGTCTGATAAGGGTCGAGTACAGTTGAGTTATAACCTCCTTAGTCTTAGATGTGATGCCATTATTTATGAGATGTGCAATGTAGAAGACTTTCCTTACCACTATGGACACATGATAATCAAAGTTTAGATTGCTATCAACCTGTGTTCCCAACTCTTACACCATTGGGTCTGAGTTTAAAGGGGTGCTATGTGTATCATAATTAGCAGGGGCTACTTCTTTGCCAAAGGGAATAATGAGGCATTTTTATGCATTTAGTTTGTCCATGACTTCAGTGATCTCTGAGTGGAGGATTGTGTCAAAAGCCTTGGCTAAATCAAGATAGGTGGTATGTACTGCTTTGCTCTCATCCAGGGCTTTGGTGAAATTCTCAAAAAAGTCCACTAGGTTTAATAAGCAAGATCTACCTGGGTCAAGAGTTTGAAGGTCATCTATGTCTTTGTTGTTAAGGTCCATGATTCTTTCCATGGCCTTTCAGATAAGGCTGGTTAGAGTTATAGGTCGATAGTTCCCTGGGTTGGTTGATGGACCCCCTTTGTGCAAGGAGATTAGTGTTTCTGTTCTAATTGTCTGCCGGAACAAAGCCAGTGCTCAGGCTATGGTTAGAGTGAGTGCCAAATGGTTCCACTAGGTCTTGTTTTAGATTGTTAGTAAGCAACCTGGGTTGTTATCTGGTCCCATAGAAGCAGCGTTTTTGGCCTTGCAGACTGCTTGCATGTGACCTGTTCTTTGG